>NC_081530.1:17460762-17797262 GCF_030273125.1 Centropristis striata
TCAATCTGTGCTTTTGTTGCTTCTGTGTGAAAAAAATAATGTTACTGCTTATTTATTGACTTTGTCATGTAATCAGTACCTGCACCGTCCAAAAAAGGGTTAAATCAAGTGCAACTGGGCTTGGTTGTAGAAACTTGTCTGTGATCTAAGGGGATTCTTCAGTTATAAATGACTGGTACACCTGGTCAGAATCTGTTTTTTTCAACATGGTGTTTCTGTGTGTAACCAACTCCCGAGCAACGTTAAGTTAAGTGTCCGACATGGCACAAGCAAGAAAGATTCTTCCACCTGTTTTATCTTATGAAACATGAAGTAGTGCAAATTCTAAATGTAAGTTTATGAACTGACACTAGCTTCACTGCGTTGTTAACTCATCTAGCAGCTTTGTGTCGTCAAAGGAAGTAAAACCTTAAACCTTTCACAATAAAATAAAAAAATGTCCCCAAAACTAGAGGTGGGGGAAATAATCGATACAGCATAGTATCGCAATATTTTGCGTGGCAATATTATATAGATTCATGGCTGCCAAGTATCGATAATTTGAGTTCAGGGGGGCTGTCAGTATTTTTTTTTTTCAGAGGCCGTAGCGGGCTCATTTTTTAGGAATATACTGGAGATACTGGTGTCATATGAAACTAGAAAATCTAAGGAATTTATAGGCACCGTGTGCTGCAAAGTTAGGCTATTTTTAAAGTTTCATTAAAAAAAATTCAGTGTAGTGAAGCTTAAAGTTGAGGAGAGTTTGATAAAATGCTGCAGTTGTTGTCGTCCATACATGTTTGATATCAGTTCAGTTCAGTTTGACTGAATACTTTGTTGGTCAGTCTGTGGGTTTGACTCTCATTGTGGAGAAATAAAAAGACTGCAGTGAGATGAATATGCTGAGAATTTTCTCTTATTTGACAAAACAATTCTTGACTGAATTTAATTTTGTGGACACAAAATGCAGTTAAACAGTTAAATCGCAATATATTGTATCGTGACTCAAGTATTGGGATAAAATCGTATTGTGGGGCCTCTGGGGATTCACAACTATACCCAAAAAAGCCTGGTCCGTGTTGGCCGGCTCAGCTTCATCATCAGGATTAAACAGCATGTTTAAGACTGAAAGAGCACATCTCATATGGCCAGGATCTCTAAATACCCTGGTGTACTGTAATACCACCCAAACCTAACCTCAGGTGTTTGTGCTTCTTCTCCTGAGTATCTACAAGAATCTGCATCCAGATCCAGTCAGCTTTAATCCAACCCTTTCTTGGATAACAAAGATAAGCCGACACATTCAGAGACAGTACCTGTCATGGTTTTGTCCATGCCTTCTGTTGCCCCAGCTTCTTCATCATCACATCTGTCCAGTATTATCCTGAGCAGTTTGGTCACTAGTGGGTGTTTAGCTGCCATCATTAAGTATTCATCGCCTGAACTGCATGACGGCTCTGAAAAAAAATTAATGAAACATAAATGTATGACAGAGAGCAGGGTTCGTACACTTTTTCAGTGGTCAAATTCAAGCACTTTTCAAGGACTTTCAAGGTCCATTTTCTAGCTTTTCCAGTACTTTACAACGGTTGTAAATGGCATGTTTTAGATGAGTACTTCGATACTAAAGGGGTAATTTCACTTAACCATACCACCAGCAATGATATTACACTTTTAACAACTAAAGTAGTTTGCTCATCTCATAAAACATACTGGTATGGGAATCTAGGGACTAGGAGCAAAAGTAAGCTCACAAAAATCATCAACTGGCAGCTGGTGGAACTAAACACGACCCAAACTAGAAGGAAAGCCCCACAAATACTTCAGGACCCCCCACATCCACTAGGAATTAGAAAACTCCCTTCAGTAAGAAGATACAGGGTAGAGCAACAAGAAACATCTCAGAAACAAGAAGACGCAGGCGAGACGCAGGCGGAGCAGTCTTCATTTCAGATAGGCTATTCAGTTTATATTTTTTTTTCCATTGAAAATGTGGTTATCTATAGTCAGATTGCAAGAGAAATACAGTAAGAATTTCAAGCATTTACAAGCACTTTATCCAAAATCCAAGCACTTTTCAAACCTTGAAATTCAACATTAAAATTCAAGCATTTTCAAGGATTTCAAGCACCCGTACGAACCCTGAGAGAGAGAGAGAAAATGCTTCACAATACTATGTTTTCTTGAATATTTGTTTTTTTAATGAGAATTTTTTTTCTTAAAAATCGACAGTACCTCTCGTCTTTGTGTTTTTCTTCACTGGTTTCTTCTTGTTGGCAACGAGTTTCACCAAGGGCACATCATCATCATCATCATCATCATCATCATCATCTGAGCTGCCTGAGGATGAAGGGGCTTTAATCAGTTTAAATGACATTAAATTAAATGAAAACATTCGGGTCGCTCTAATTAAAAGTGTTGCCTACCTTTTGTTCTTGTCTTCTTTCTGTTGTCTGAAGTCTTCGTCAGCTTCCTCTTGGTTGTTGCCAGTGGTTCATCGTCTGAGCTGTGACTGGGCGACTCTGCATATTTAACTAGAACAAACAAAACATATTTAGTTTGAGCTATGAGAAAGGCATTTTACATGACATTTTAATTCCACCTACCCGGTTTTCTTGCTGCGCTCCTTTTAGACTTAGATGGAGTACAAGGTGACTTTCTCTCTCGTAGGCGGCTCAGTTTCTTGCAGACTTCACTCAAAGGCTCATCATCCGAGCTTATGTCTTCATCCTCTGATTCTGTGTAAGAAAAAAGGAAGTCAAGAATAAGTTTCTGCTGCAGAGAACACTCATATCATGTGTGTCCATTGAGATAAAATAATCCTACCTTTCTTCTTTGAATCAACTTTTTTCTTTGCAGCTTTGGAGGATCTTTTGGCAATTTTTACAAGAGGCTCATTGTCAGAGCTTTCATCTGGATTTGAATCTGAAACAGTTACGTGTATAAAATTATTAGAAGCTGTTCATTTTAGTAAAAAAACTGCTAAAATGTGGTTGGTGACATGTGGGTATGTAATCACCTGCTTTCTTGTTATTTGTGCCATTAGATCTGCGTGACCTGTTGACCTTTTTCTCTGGTTTCTTAGCTTTTGCAGTTTTCTTTTTAACCAAAAGCTTGTCGTCAGAGGACTCATCCGAAGCTACAAGAAGAGATTTAAACATACGAGATCAGTCCCTTTTAAAGCTTTCGAAGCTCACAAATACATCAAGTTGAAGATATTTCACTTCATCTGGCAGTATCATTTGTTGTCCTCACCACTTTTTTCCTTTTCTGAATTGTTGTTGGAGCTGTGTGTGTTTTCACGTGATTGTTTCTCGTCACTGCTGAGCTTCGAGAGAGGTATATCATCATCAGAGCAGGCGCTGTCGCTCCCTGATCAGACAAGTTGGGATAAAAAACAGTAAATACATCTTATGTTCAGTCTGGTGAAATGATCAAACAAGTTCAACAACAAATTTGGATGCAATAACGTACTTACACAGCAAAAAAGGTGTGTCTAAAAACAAGATAAAAACACAAAATCTGAGGGAAATTATCTTGCTGCATGGATGGATAATTTCACTTGACAACATTTCTTGAATTGAGATTATTAAATCTAGAAATAAGCATGTTGAACACTTAAAATAAGAAATTAACTCTTAAAACAAGATATTAGCTAACACTTCTAAATCTAAGTTGTTGTTTTTATCTTTGTAAGAAACAAGTAATTTGCAGTGTACTTACTAATTTAAGTCAGTGCGTATTTTAAAAACATGCTAAATTGATTCTCCAGTCTTATTGTGCAACCAAAGGTAAATGTAGTCATTACTTAAGAGCAAATGGACCTCGTGAAAGCCAAAGAATACTTGTAAATTTGTCTTTTTCTCACTGTTGACATACTATAGTATGACTTTTTTTGGTCCAATTATTGGACATCCCATAATATGGTGTATTTCTGTCATTTATGGACAAAATATTCAACTAATATATATCAACAGACTATAATAAAGTAATTTTAGCATTTTTTTCTTGTCGGCAAAGAGGTTCATTGAAGGCATGTCATCATCATCTGAGCTGCTGTCTGAGGATGAACGATCTTTTAAAATCCAAGATATTAGTACTTAAATTGAATTCATTTAAATTAAATACCTTCTGTTCGGCCTAATAGAAGTTTTGCCTACCTTTTTTTTCTTTAAGTTTTTTTTTCCTGCTGTTGTCTGAAGCCTTCGTCAGCTTCCTCTTGGATGTTGCCAGTGGTTCATCGTCTGAACTGTGACTGGAAGACTCTGCATATTTAACTAGAACAAACAAAACATGTTTAGTTTTCGTAGAAGGTCTATGAGAAAAGCATTTTAGATGTCCACATTTAAACACCTACCCTTTTTCCTTGCTACATTCCTTTTAGACTTTGTCGATGGAGTACCAGGTGACTTCCTCTGTGACTTTCTCTTTTGTGTGCGGCTCGGCTCATCATCCAAGCTATCGTCTTCATCCTCTGATTCTGTGTAAGAAAAGGAAGTCAAGAATACGTTTCTGCTGCAGCAAACAGCAACTTTTTTATATGCTGTGTTTACATGCAGATAAAATGATCTTACCTTTCTTTGCAGCTTTGGAGGATTTTTTGGCAATTTTTACGAGAGGCTCATTGTCAGAGCTTTCATCTGAATTCGAATCTGAAACAGTTACATATATCAAAAGATTAGAAGCCGTCCATTGCAGGCAAACCCCAGAAAACACAGCTGAAATGTGGTAGATTACATGTGGTATTGTAACCGCCTGCTTTCTTGTTATTTGTGCCATTAGATGTGAGTGATGTGTTGTCTCTTTTCTGTAGTTTCTTCGCTGGTGCAGAGATTGTTTTCTTTTTTAACAAAGATTTGTCAGTATCAGTTAGCTAGCTGGCTGCCGTGTCTTGCATTGCTCTTGGCAAGTAGAAATCATTAGTTATTAACCTTTTCTTTGCAGTGTTACTGGCTAAAATCAACGAAAATGTGAAAGAGCAAGCGAGCAGTGCAAGGGTCTGGCATTGGTTGCTTCGAAACATGAGCGTGTAAAAAAAAAATGCAAATAGCAAATAGCACCTTTAAATTAAATGAATACTTTCTGGTTTGTCTTACTAAAAGTGTTTCCTACCTTTCATTGATTTGTCTTTAGGTTTTGTTTTAGTTTTCCTGCTGTTGTCTGAAGTCTTCGTCAGCTTCCTCTTGGTTGTTGCCAGTGGTTCATCGTCTGAGCTGTGACTGGAAGACTCTGCAAATTTAACTAGAACAAACAAAACATATAAAATTTTTGTAGTAGTTCTATAAGTAAAAGCTTTTTAGTTGATTTTGATTCCCATATTTAAACACCTACCCTTTTTCCTTGACGCGCTCCTTTTAGATTTCGTCGATGGAGTACCCCGTGACTTTCTAGGTGACTTTTTCTGACGTGAGCGGTTCACTTTCTTGCTGAGTTTACTCAAAGGCTCATCATCCGAGCTCTTGTCTTCATCCTCTGATTCTGTGTAAGAAAAGTAAGTCAAGAATGAAGTACCTGCAGTAATTATCAGTTATACACCTTTTCTTGCACTATTACATCATTAGTCCCTTTCAGACTGCCTATAGCGACTACTATCCGTTGAAAAAAAGCCGCTAAGAGGCTAAGTGGGCTCCTTACTGTGACACGTTCCAAATAATACTCTCAGAGAATCCATGAAGTTCAGATGTGTTAAACTGGTTTGTTATGCAAATAAAAAGTGAACTGACAAGCAGTTATTATATGAAAAAAAAATAAAACAAATGTAACAGAAAAAGTTGATGCAAAAGAGTATTCAAAGTGACGGTCAACAGATAAATATCGAAGCCTACACTCACCCTCTTTGTTCTACCTCCAGCCATACAACTGAGCAGGTAAGTAAGGTGAAACCACACCCCTGTCCCATCACCAGAAGTGACATATACCTGACAGATGTGTGCAGCCGAACAAAATAAACAACATAGGCAAAAATACACATGTTGTCTCCTACAATGTCATTACAAGCTGCGATAATTACGATTCTGTCACGTTTGCCTTCATTCTGAACGTCCCAGAGGCGTAACGGTGGGACCAAGATGGAAAATACAGTCATGGAAAAAAATATTAGACCATTGTTTTCTTCAATTTCTTGTTCATTTTATTGCCTGGTACAACTAAAGGTACATTTGTTTGGACAAATCTAATGACAACAACAAAAGTAACTCATAAGAGTTTCATTTAAGAGCTGATATCTAGCCATTTTCCAAGGTTATCTAGATAATGATTTTGGTTATTATCAAGAAAACCATGGAAAATGTCTAGATATCAGGTCAAGATCAAGTGTTTCCTACCTTCCCATGATTTGTCTTCACGTTTTGTTTTAGCGTTCCTGCTGTTGTCTGAAGTCTTCGTCAGCTTCCTCTTGGTTGTTGCCAGTGGTTCATCGTCTGAGCTGTCACCGGAAGACTCTGCATATTTAACTAGAACAAACAAAACATGTTTAGTTTTCATAGAAGGTCTTTGAGAAAAGCATTTTAGATTTCCACATTTATACACCTACTCTGTTTCCTTGCTGTGTTCCTTTTAGACTTTGTCGACGGAGTACCAGGTGACTTTCTCGGTGACTTCCTCTGACTTGTGCGGTTCGACTCATCATCCGAGCTATCGTCTTCATCCTCTGATTCTGTGTAAGAAAGGAAGCCAATAACAAGTTTCTGCTGCAGCAAACAGCAACTTTTTTTATATGCTGTGTTTACATTTAGAAAAAATGATCTTACCCTTCTTTGCGGCTTTGGAGGATTTTTTGGCAATTTTTACGAGAGGCTCATTGTCAGAGCTTTCATTTGAATTTGAATCTGAAACAGTTACATATATCAAAAGATTAGAAGCCGTCCATTGCAGGCAAACCCCAGAAAACACAGCTGGAATGTGGTTGATGACATGTGGTATTGTAACCATCTGCTTTCGTTATTTGTGCCATTAGATGTGAGTGATGTGCTTTCTTTTTTCTCTGGTTTTCACATTTACACACCTACCCTCTTTCCTTGCTGCATTCCTTTTAGATTTCTTCGACGGAGTACCAGGTGACTTTCTCGGTGATTTCCTCTGACGTGTGCGGTTCGGTTTCTTGGCGAGTTCACTCAAAGGCTCATCATCCGAGCTATTGTCTTCATCTTTTGATTCTGTGTAAGAAAAGGAAGCCAATAACAAGTTTCTGCTGCAGATAACAGCAACTTTTTCATATGTTATGTAACCAAAATGATCTTACCTTTCTTCTCTGAATCAACTGACTTTTCCTTTGCATTTTTTACAAGAGGCTCATTGTCAGAGCTTTCATCTGTATTCAAATCTGAAACAATATGGATATGAAAAAAGAGTAAAGCTATCCATTATAGACAGAAAACTCAGCTGAAAAGTGGTTGATGGCATGTGGGTATGTAACCACCTGCTTTCTTTTTATTCGTGCCATTAGATGTTGCTGATGTGTTTTCTTTTTTCTCTGGTTTCTCAGCTGGTACAGAGATTGTTTTCTTTTTTATCAAAGGCTTGTCATCAGCGGAGTCATCCGAAGCTACAACAAGTGATTTAAACATACAGAATTAAAAACTTTTGCTTTCAAAGTTCACAAATACGTCAAGTTCGAGATATTTTACTTCAACTGGCAGTATCATTCATTTGTTGTCCTCACCACTTTGGTCCTTTTCTGAACTGTTGTTGGAGCTGTGTGTGTTTTCACGTGACTGATTCTCGTCACTGCGGAGCTTCGAGAGAGGTACATCATCATCAGAGCAGGAGTTGTCGTTCTCTGATCAGACACACGATGGGTTAAAAAACAGCAAATACATCTTAAATTTAGTCTGGTGAAAATCCAACAAGTTCAACAATACATTTGGAACAAATAACCTGCCCTTCTTCTAGTCTTGTATCCTGACTAAAAACTAAGCATGACCACAATTCAAAAGATTTTCTTCACTGATCAAAGTTTTATTTCATCAAAAAAATAGGAAAAATTGTTTCACCAGTGTCCACACATAAATGTAGCTAATGCTTAATAACTGGATCTGGATTAGGGTTAAATATAGTTGTTTATGAGATGATTACTTTTTATGGAATTTGCTTAGAGAGTAATAATAAATAATAAGAAAACATTTTATTCATAATGCACTTTACATTAAAGGAAATCTCAAAGTGTTACAGGTTAAAAGCATAACAGTCTAATTATAAAAAGGATTAAAAAGGATAAAACAGCTAAAAACAGAAGAAAATGTGTATATGGAGAGTCTCAATTGAAGACGTATTAGTTGTGAATAAATGCTATTTGTAATACTCATGCTGTCTGTTTAATGTTGCACAAGAGTGGAACCTCCCTTTGCAAATAACTTTAAATTCCTTCAACCTTTCATAAATAATGAAATGGTAATTTGGTTATAATTATTAAGTTAATTGTAAATTAGAGTTCCAATTAGATTTTTTGTAAATTTATGAAACTGATTTAGCAAAATTTGCTATCCAGACAGTATTTATTCAGTATTATTAAATATTTATAAATAACTTTGATAGCCATCTCAACATACTTTTGAACTGGGAGACTCCAATTAGTGGTGCTCTAGTTTGAGGCAGAGGAAACCCCAAAACATACTATAATGGTAAAAACCAGCCAGGGTCATATTAAAATGCTATCTTTTACAATATAATCCAGGCTGTAAGTAAAGCTGGGCTGATTGAACAAAGAATTATTGCAATAATATAGTCCATATTTGTACATATTGTTTCTACGGTTTACATTTTTTTGTATGTTGACTTTTACTATTCTATATTTTCTATTTAAAAGATGCAGTTTTTTGACTGAAGTATTTGCTTTATATTATTGTACTTTGTTTGTTCTTATCGTCACACTGTTAAAATAATCGTCCATGTCATTTTTTGTCAAAATTGGGTTTTTTTGCCTAATTCCTCTCCTCATGACGCCGGCCACCTATGGTAAAAATCACCTACATCCTCAGTTGATTAGATCATTGATCATTGATTTTTTTAGATCAGTGATTTTACCCCTTTAAGATAATGGCCTATGTCATGTGTGTGACTTAAGCAGATTTATTATGCCTAAGTCAAAATAAAATGTGACTTAGGCAATTTTTTCAAACTGCCTTTGTGACTGAAGCAAGATATGGTAACACTTTATTTTGAAGGTGTCTACATAAGAGTGACATGAGTGTGTCATAAACATGACATGGTATGTTTCATGAACATTAATTACACTTTGAAGTAACATTAATTCTCATGATACGTGTCATGTCATGTTTCTGACAGGCTTGTGTGACTCTTATGTAGACACCTTCAAAATAAAGTGTCATAAAGTCATTTATTTCTTCATTTAAGTTACATAATTTACACACAGTGTTATCACTATGCCAATAGCCATCCTGTGTTACATCCTTTTTGAGTGAAATAATCAATAAATGTCATATGTTACACTTTTGGTGAAGTTTTTTTGTGTTTCCTGCAAAACCAAAAATGAGTTAGGTGATTATTTTAAAAAGGTGACGTTATGCACCAATACACCACAGCAAATTCCTTGTATGTAACAACCGACTTGGCAATAATTCTGATTGTAAAAAATAAAGTCGCATAACTGTAACTTGTATTGCTAACACTCGTTACCTTAACCGAGTTATAGTTACTTCTGTCGTTAACAAGCGGGGGAATAAATGGAATAGATTCAACAATTTCCATTACTTGATTTAATTATCTGTGTTATAACATATTAATCCCCGCTTGTTAGTCGAATTGGCGTATTTTATAAGTCTCGATTTGGTGGGATGTCTTGGCGCAAACCTGAAGCTAACTTAGCTTTTAGCTGTAACGCAGTTTAATAAACGTATGCCTCCTCGGCTTTAATTAACAACAATAATATTAATCTAACTACCTGCAGAGTCGTGTACTGTGTTACTGGGTACGTCAGCTGTGCTGCAGTCCATAATAGTTGTCTGTTCTCCAGTCATGCCCTATGTATGGTCCCAGTTTTGAATCCCGAGCTACCACTTCGGGTTTGGTTCATGTTGCTTTGTTTCGGTTTAGAGCGGTTTGGGCAAAGTATTCTTCTTCGTGTGCTTTGAATGGTGAGCTGTAGCCGTTACAGTACATACCGCCACCTATTGGAGCGGAGGACATATTGTGAAACAGCTACACCAGCAAACAGCAGTGGTGGGAAATATTATAGTATTCAAATCCTTTACCGTCCTTTAGCAGCAATACAATTATACTTTATACAATTTTTTATTTGCTGCTACTGGATGCTTGAATTTCCCTCGGGAAAGATACTGACTGACTGACTGACTGTCTGTCTGTCTGTCTCCCTCCCACAATTTTATATGTTGGTCTTTCTAACGTACATTAAAAAAAAAGTTTTAACGTGCATTATTATGAAAGACGAATGAATTATCCTCATTGATAATCTGTGAGAGGTAAAGAACAACATTGCACTAAATATTGATTGAAATTGTTAGTAATGGAGTTGTTAATGAAATATAAACAATGTGTATTGGGATTTTTTTGGTTTCTGGCACTTTTGGATAATTAAACAAACCCTGGGTCAAATTAAACCACAAACAATATTGCTGTTCATGAAAAACGAACAGAACAGGATGGTTAAGTAAAAGTACAAAAGTATTAACATCAAAATGTACTTAATACTTAAGTACTTTACTTGAGTTTCTCCATTTTTTGGAAATTTTTGTAATCCACTACACCTTTCTGGCGAATATTGTACTTTTTTCACTTGTAGTAGAGTTTGTTTTTAAGTGTGCTATTGCTTTATCTAAGAAAGGGAAGAAGATAGTTTTATCATTTATCTATCTATGCACACAAAATAACACGTAGGACAATACAGCACAATGCAGGATAAGAAATAACAGCATCAGCATAATAAAATGTAACAAGTTCCATAATAATTAAATGACGACAGACATTTTTTTCTGGAAAAACTGTTGTTTGTAAAAAATCCAGAGAATTAAGCATCTAATTAGATGCCATTTTATAATGAGGGAGAGAGGGTTGTGGATCAAAATATAAATAAATTTTTTTTAAATGCATAATATTAGGGATTGTTATTCACACTGTCAGAATATCAGTTAAAACAGTTAGATTTGTATTAAATAAAACAATTATTTTATTTTATTTTTGTAAAAAAAAAAAAAATCGTATCCAGCCATCGCGCGTCATCCGTTGCCATGGTGAACATTTGTTTAGGTACGGTTGACGTTTGAGAGGCAGAAGAGTTCAAACACCGAAACATTTCTCTGTTTTCAAGCGCAGGTAACAGGTATGTTACAACAAGTATTTTCTTTATTTTGTTTTGTTTTTGTTGTTTTTTTGCTGTAATGTGTCTTTCCGGGTATATTTTGAGCGCAAGTGAGAAAAAAGACTTGTATCCGTTTCAAACCAAAGACGGTTAACGTTAAAGTTGACTAACTAACCTGCGGTAACTGCGGGGCGAGTTAGAGAACATTAACGCTATTGGGTTTATTCTGTGTTGACAATTCAAAAAACTCAACTTTTTGTTACACTGAAATCAAGTAAAACTGGTAACAATTTTGGCTACATGATTCGCCAATAGACTATATCATTGCACGGTTGCACAGTGTGATGTAGCAGGCTAACGTTAACATAAAGTTACAGTTCGTCACCTTGTTAAAATAATCGCCCAACTAATTTTTTCAAGTTTTGCAGGACACACAAAAAACTTCACCAAAAGTGTAATATATGACATTTATTGATCATTTCACTCAAAAAGGATGTAACAAAGGATGGCTATTGGCGTAGTAATAACACTGTGTGTACATTTTGTAACTTAAGAGAAATAAATGACTTAGGTAATTTTTTGAACATGCCTTTGGGACTTCAGCAAGATATGGTAACACTTTATTTTGAAGGTGTCTACATAAGAGTCACACAAGCCTGTCAGAAACATGACATGACAAGTATCATGAGCATTAATGTTACTTCAAAGTGTCATTAATGTTCATGACACATCCCATGTCATGTTTATGACAGGCTCACGTCACTCGTATGTAGACACCTTTGAGTAAAGTGCTACCAATATTAGTGTCAACAATAAAACACTGATAAACTAAACTGATAACTAAACAATCTCCCTCTAGCTCTTGTGGCAAATTGTCAAAGAAGTGATGATCTTATAGGGGTAAAATCACATGATCTGATCAACTGAGGATGTAGGTGATTTTACCATAGGTGGCCGGCGTCATGAGGAGATGATTTAGGCAAAAAAAACAATTTTGACAAAAAATGACTTAGGCGATTATTTTAACAGTGTAACGACTTATAAGTAGGTTATAAGTTACATTGATAAAATGCTGCCCAAAGTGCTTGCCAGTGTCATTAAAAAATACAATCAATAAATATGATTTAAAAAATGTGATGCTCAACTTGCTTTTTTATTTCCAAAATGAATATTGTTGTTTGTTTTTTTAATTAAATGATATATTATCTCATTAAGCAAATTAACTAGATAAATCAGATATTTCAATCCAGGTCAGGTGTGAGTAGGGGGTGTTTCTAGGATTTGAGGTCATTCAGCTCGATTCTGACTTTTTTTTTAAATGCATTCTGGCACTTTATTTCCATTCAGAGTACACATAAATACCAGTTGAATCAATTTATATTCATTGGGGGAAAAAAAACTGGTTGACGGACCACCCAGCACCCTATCAAGGGCCAGATTTGGCCTGCAGACTGTAAGTTCAGTATCACTGTTGTAGCCCCTACACGCACAAGATTTAACATAGAATAGAATAAAGCAATACATGGAGTTACTAATAGTCCTAGAGGGAAGGTTGTGTTTCAGGTAAGGTAGGAAACAAAACAATTTATTTTCTGACTTTCATATGCCATTTGGCAATGTTTGTATCATGTTCTTTTTCTATTCAATAATATATTTACATGTGTGTAAGCCACACTTTCATTAATGTTCTTCCTACCTGCCTCCTCTCAGTGACAAGCAGTGGAGATCATGTCTATCCAGGACCGCATTCCCCAACAGGGGAACACAGTTGGTCCCGATCTTGTGAACATTGAGGTCACGCGGAACCACTCGGAGCTCTTCAGAGCAGAATGTGTGAGGCTAATGCAGGAAACTGACAAAGCATGCAAACGCATGCAAACTGATGATAAAAAGCGACTTGGTATGCACCAGAATGGAAATGTTTACAATGTTTTTCACAGCTCATGTTTAGCACTAAAGGATGATGTTTTAAAGCCTACAGAGATAGACTGTTTTTCCTCTGCTGTTCAGATCAGCGAGTAAGAGACATCCAGTTTCTGAAGAGGGAGTTGGAGCTGAAGTTGGAGGAGATTATTCTGGAGATTGATGTTCTCATAGCGTTGCAGAGCCGAGTGGGAAAAGCCCTGGAGGCCTGCAGAGAGCCTCTGAGAGTCACAGTGGTCTGCCTGGAGGAGAGGTTAGGCTTCAGAAATATATGTCGTATCTGAAATCTCACGTTTTAGATTTGTGAGCTATTGTTTGTCTTCAGTAGCCTAAGAAGATGAGTGACTCTCCTTGTGTTCTGTTGCTGCAGAAGGAAGCGTGTTCCTTCTGAGAGACTACACGACGAGGTGGACAGAGAGCTGCTGAAGGAGAGGGAGGTTATTGAAGGAGTGGCTTCCCTTCTGCAGAGAGTAGCAGAGCAGATCACTGAGCAGATACGGTAAGAGAGACAGACTGATCTATGCAGGTGATCTCAAAAGCATCCAGGCCTTTTGGATTTGTTTCGTCTTGTTGTTAAACCTGGAAAGAAAATTCAATAACTTGATATGGCTGCCAGGAAAGCAAGACTAAATATGTTGTTTTTGTGTTCCAGATTGGACCGATCCGCCAAGTACAAGCTGGAGCAAGATCTGAAGGAGAAATTTGAGGCTCAGAGCATCGACAACTCCTGTGCTTTAATGACCACTCATCCCATCAACAACCTGCAGAGGTCCAAAAACAATGAAATTGTTCTACCAAGGTGAACCACCATGTTTTTTCTATGAAAATAGGAAAACAAAATAATTTCTATTCAAACTTTTTGGATGATTTTAAACATTTGTGTTCCTCTCAAGATGCATTATAAGACCTTTGATTATTGAGTATTTTCGTACTTTATATCCACCAGTGTGTTGATGGTCTAACATTATTTATAAACTTCTCCCGCTCTCAGTTTGACAGTGACTCCGAAGCAGTGGGAGAACATCTCGGACCTCAACATCACCAAGGCGGAGCAGCAGAAGACCAACTCTCTGTCTCTGCGGGCCCTGGTGGAGTCTCTCCTGGAGCAGACAGCCGCTGACATGCAGAAGCAGGTCCAGGCCACAGCAGCAGCCTTCCAGCTGAACATCCAGGAGATCAAGTGTTCAAAGAGCCAGATGGAGGATCAATTGGCCAAGGTGGGGCAGAGGAGTGTATGGTGTGAATTTGGCAGAGACAGAAAGAGATGTGAAAGGAAACAAAGTCTGGTGGACCCCTGGGTGACACCTGTGTCCTGTCTAGGTGCTGTCTGAATCTGCCAGGCTGAAGAGGATCAGAGACGATCTGCAAGTGTCCATCTCAGACAACGAGCATGTCCTGAGCCTGGCCCAGGCCCGGCTGACTCTGCGCCGCCAGAGGCCCGGGAAAGAGCAATGCTATGATCCAGTGCAGGCCCAGCTCCTCGCAGAGGTCGAGCAGCTCACCGCTCACATCAGCAAGTAAGATCAGGAAACACTCGCCTGTGACGTGAAGGGACGAGGCAACAAATGTTTAGTGATGGCAACTATAACGTCATGTCTGGATTAGATTGATTGCATATATACAGTCATGGAAAAAATGATTAGACCACCCTTGTTTTCTTCAATTTCTTATCCATTTTAATGCCTTGTACAACTAAAGGCATGGTTTTTGTTGTTAATGATTTTGGTTATTATTAAGAAAACCATGGAAAATGGCTAGATATCAGCTCTTAAATTAAACTCTTATGAGCTATTTTTGTTGTTATCATTATATTTGTCCAAACAAATGTACCTTTAGTTGTTCAAGGCATTAAAATGAAAAAAAAAGAAAAAACGAGTGGTCTAATCCTTTTTTCCATGACTATGTCACAAAATTATTTTGAAATAATAAAACCACTTGTGTTCCTGTTTCCTATTATGGTTCTTCCCATATCGGTTGATGTATTGTTTATAGATATAACATGTCATTATGTGGCGCCTCTTTATCTCTTCACTGTCAGACTGCTGGAAGCAGCGGCCCAGTCAGAAGAGGAGCAGAGGGCGTTGGATCGCTGCCAGCTCGACCTGCAGGAGAACATCGAGATGAAGGCGAGCTCTCTTTACATCGACGAGGTCATCTGCGCCCAACACAGGGAGCCCATTGTCATACACAACTTCTGAGAGGGTCTCCTGTACCTAAACAAAGTATTTGTTTCTATAAACTTTACTTTATATTACACATGTGAATTTATTTCTCTTTCATTTGGTATGATCTCAGTTTTTATTAGTGTTTTCTTCATTAAGTTCACAGTGAGACTTGTTTTTGTGCTTTCTAACAATCTCTCAGTAATAGTTTTACTTTCGGTGCTTGAAAGAGAGACAGGTGCATCTCAATAAATTAGAATATCATAGAAAATTTTATTTATGTCAGTAATTAAATTCAAAAAGTGGAAATAACACATTATCTAGGTCCATTACACACAGAATGAAACATTTCATGTCTTAATTTATTTAATTTCTTCTAATTATAATGATTATGGCTTACATTTAATGGAGACCTACAGTTCAGTGTCTCAAAAATGTAATATTGCAAAAGACTAATTATAATTAAAGTATGTTTAATATGGAAATGTTGGCCTCTGAAAAGTATGTCATCTATATGACTCAATACTTGGTTGGGGCTGTTTGACTTGAACTACTGGAAATTGACTTTTCCATGATATTCTAATTTATTGAGTTGCACGTGTATATAGGCTACTTGTGTACAGAACCCCAATCACACTCCTTAAATATGTCATTGGAACTTGCTTCTGCAGTATGTTAACATGTTTTTAAAATAATTGCACTTCTGATTTAGACAGGTAAACTTTATGCCAACTTTGGCAGCTCCTCATCTATTTCTACATTTATTTTTCTACTGTGCAAGTTGGCCAATATGCTGCTGACTCAAAGAATTGTAAGCAATTGGCATTAAGGTTGAATAGCTGTATTTGTATTTAACAAAAGGAACACTGCACCTTTTCTTTGTGCAACATTATGCACACATCTGGTAAACATCCAAATCCCCAAAATACTCAGTTTACTTATGGAAGAGTAAAAGAAAACCAGCAACGTCTTGTTTGTAATCAGAAACAGTGAATTTTTGGCTTTTCTTTTTCCAAAAAAAGAGGCATTATCCAAATGTTTACAGATTAATTTTCTGTCCATCAAGTAATTATTGGATTGTTGGTTTAGCTGTATTTATATCTTGTGGAGAAAACCCATTAAAGTTGTCTTTATAACTCACCCGTTCAGCACTGTTGCCTCACAGCGAAACGGTCCATGCTTCAAACCTCTGCAGAGTTTGCATGTCAGCGTTGGTTCTCTCCGGGTCCCTCAGCTATGCAGCTAGTTTACCCGAGTTCAGAGAAGAAGAGGTTAGGGACAAAATAAAAAAAGATCTAAATATTCATCAGTCTGGCAGTTGATAGCTCAGTTTATTACACACATACAAGATAAATATTTGAGCGCTGAACGAACAGGACATGATCATGTAGATGTTCTGATCCAGACAGAGATATGAGGACCTACATGTAAAGCTTCATTAGTCAACATTTATCAAACAAAGTGAGGAAAGTGCTGACATTGTTCAGGGAACTAATGCAAGAGAAATATGGAGAGTTTTAACCTCCTTTGGTGTGTTCTTTTACTTTTTTTTCCAACATTTTTCATTATTGTCCAATCACAATTATTATTTTCTTCCAACATTTTCTGCTAGGTGTATTGATCACATCCCTGAGACAGTGAGGGTACAGTCCTGATCATTCACTATTCAACTCGTCACACACATGAACTACTCATTTCTTTTTCTTACCGTTTTTAAATCATAATAGTTGTTTTAAACCAAAAATGCTACCACAGAAGTACTCCTACTATACATCTAACCTTTCTCCCATTACACATAATCACATCACAGTCGTATAAAACATCGGTGGGTAACTCTTGAAACATCACTACAACATAATCTCTTGAAACCTGATACTTGGAGATTAAATTTGACTTAAATTGTGATTAGATGACAAAGTTTAACAATGTTTCATGCACCCTAATCCCTCAATATGAAAACATTTCTGACCTTTTCCATCACAAAGTGCTACCTACATCAATCATTTGAACTCAAATTGAAGACACAGACAGAGCTGCACAGAGAAGGTTCATGCCTTGCTACTAATTTTGCATCTTTTGATAGAAATAAAAAACACTCCTCCTTTGTTGAATCTGTAGAGAAGCCCGACTTCACCGTGGCGTCTTGCTGATCAGACACGTCACAGTACAGTGAAATTCAGGTTGACACAGTCCGAGTTAGTTTTTAACGGTTTGTTGTGTGTCCATGCTGGTGTGTGTGAGTGCTGATAGAGTTCACATAGCAGCCATCTTGCTGGCCTCTCTGACTCCACTCAGGTACGCTCCTGTCACAGTCTGAGGGAAATGTCTGTTGGTCGCCTGGTAACGAATAAAACAACAACAACAACAACAAATCAATTTAAAACAGTTTTAAAATATGCAATCTGTTAGTCTGGTGATATTATAGCTAATATATGACAATATGGACTTTGCAGGCAGTGGTGGAATGTAACTAAGTACATTTACTCAATTGTATTTAAGTATAATTTTGAGGTAGATGTACTTTACTTGAATATTTCCATTTTATGTACCTTTTTTTTCTTCTCTAGTCCACTACATTTTAGATACAAATATTGTACTTTTTACATTTAGCTGCCCACTTTAGTTACTTTTTCAGGTCGAGATGTAATATAAAAAACATGATAAATTTAAAGTTATTACATTTTTTTAAATAAAGCTTATTACAGTATATTAAGCAGTTAAAATGAAAATGCTGCTTACATAAATGCGTCAATAATAATCCAATAATACATGCAATATATAAAAAACAATCTCAGTGGCTCCATTCTGCATAACAATTACTTTTATTACTTTAAGTGCATTTTGATGCTGATACTTTAGTACTTTTACTAAGTTGTGAATGCAGGACTTTTACTTTTAGTGGAGTTATTTCACAGTGTGGTATTAGTACTTTTACTGAAGTAAAGGATCTGAAAACTTTTTGCTGGTTTCTTTACTTAATAATGTCACCAACACTTGAGCCAAGATGATGTTTGACTAACAGCAGGTTTTACAGACTATCATAAGGCCTGAACGCAGGGCCTAAACAATGGATATTTGAACAGCATTTAAAAAAATATTTCTGCTCTGTTGTAGTTATTGATGATATTTTAATAATTTTTCCACATTCGTGTATTAATATTGTTAAATATTAAAAGTTAATTGCTCTTTGAAAGAGTGTTCTTGCATTATAATCCTAGTATATAATCATTATATAAGTGGCCTTAAAGTTACAATATTATTGTTTATCGCAATAATTTCTGTGAAAATATATCTTCCAATAAGAATAGTTATTGTGACAGGCCTATGACCACACATCTGACATTATAAGTAAAAGGAGTGCTATAAGCATCTCATATAAAACAACAGAAATTAATTTGACAAAGTAATCGAAAATGCAGAATGAGTAAAAACAAACAAACAGCTCTGACTGTCCATCTTACTTTCAGAGGAAGTCCATGGTGTTAATTGGCAGTCTAAGTAGGATTCATTCTGATTGTAAATAAAAATTCTTTATTAAATCATTGATGACCAATGAAATAAAGGATTTTAATACTACTTAGAGTGCCAACTCACACCAGGGACTTCCACAAAAAGTAAGAATTCTTGTTTTATTCATACTCAAACTTTCCCATTTCCTTGAAGAGCATTTGATTTTTAACTTAATCTTATGACTCGGTGCAGCATTCCCCATCTTTTCTTGGATCATTTTCTCTCCTTTTTGGCATTTTTACCTTTTTATTTGTCACAGTAGAAGCAGAGTGAAAATGTGTGTGGATAGAGATAGGTATCACATGTAACACTGGTCCCAGTTACCTCTCCAGCAAAGAACACTTTTCCCTGCACGTCTTCAGCGAGGATGTCGTAGGCCTCGCCACTTCCCCCCGTCTTCACGAAGCTGTAGGACATCTGGGACCACATGTCTTTGCTCCAATGTGTGACAAAGAAATTTAGTGGCTCTGGGACCTCCTGTCAAGGATGACAGACGGTAAACAACAACAACAGTCATGAGAAACACAAAAATAATACAGGTAACTTTGAAAAATTGTATATCAAAAGAAAACAGGTTTATGAAATGGTCACCACTCGTTTCTCTGTATTTATTAGGCTCTGTTCTGTAACTGTTTAGGGAAGTAAGTCCAATATTTCAGATTATTTGAAGCATATCAATTAAGGTGAGGCTGAAATGGTAAGATGCCATGAGTGAAAAACAGAGACTACAGTTTTCATGTTTGGAGTTCTTTTCTTTAGTTTCACTGTTAAATGCCTTTTATTTTAGTAAGCTTCTTGTTAATAAATACCACTTTTTTTGCACCAATCCTGCTTATAGACAGGTGGCGGTACAACAAAGTATATTTCATGCTCATAGAAAATTTGCCTCATGAATTTTTCACTTCATGTGTTTTAATCCTTTTCAACTGCAAAACCTTTTCAGGAACTGTGTGACTTTATCTGAGTTTCAACTGAAGGAATCAGGGTCTAAGTTTAGTTCTCGCTCGGACGAAGTGACTGGGAGAAGTGTACCCAGGAACTATCAGGGTGGGGGCTTATGTCAAAGTCTTTGTGTGGTTGTATCTTCAAAATAAATCACTTTATCAAAAAACATAATAAGAAAAGGGGCTCTCAGCTCACAGTTTGGCTCCTAAGTTTAGTTCCTAGGACTATTCATTGTTGCATTGTTTTTTATTTAAGAAAAAGGCCTTTTCATGCATCAGAAATACTTTTATTTTCAGTCTCTGTCCACTATTCATCAGGCACGTTGTGACAGCTTTACCTGTTCTTTGAAAAGTTCCCGCAGGACCTTCATGCACTCATCCACCACCTCCTTGTCCTCCATGTCCCGGACAGCAGGGACAGCATCGCCAGTGATAACAGACATGAGGACAGCCTGCTTCCCCTGCGCGCGCGCACACACGCGCACACACACACGCACACACACACACATTTTGCACAATCTAATCATGACAAAATGCAAAATCAAGAAATGTTCCTTTTCCTTTTCTATCCTCTTTGAAAGCTGTAGTGTGGGACTTTAAGATGAACAAACCTGAGGCTCCATGTCGTAGAAGACACTGAACATGCCTCTCTTGTCAGGACTTGGTGGTATGTGACCAAAGTAGTCTGCTCCTTGGATTTTGTTGTCCCAGAATCTGTACGGGAACTGAAGAGCGATCTGAAAGACATTTTAAAAGAATATTTTCGCATCAACAAGCAAGCAACTTTCTTATTAGAAAGCCACTTTTGTTACTCTGCCTTAAAAATAAAAATAAAGATTTGCCGTAATTTGCCTGGTGGCCTGTACTAATCTGCTACTATGAAGTTCACATAGAAAACAGTTCTTACCTTTTCTATGATACCGGCTCCCAGACTGTGGATCGCTTTCAGTTTCCTCTCGGGAAGCGGAGGGTTAAACTGAAGGAAGTTCTTCTGGAGTAAAGTCAACGGGACTGAAACAAGAACCTGAGAGAGGAAAAGGATGTAAAAACTCAATAACATTACAATTATACATCCTCCAAAGTAAAGTATTAGTAGTATTAGTAGTATTCTAACATGTGCCTTTTTAAATTATTGTATGTATTCTTAACATATTGTATGCCTTTAAGCCATGAGTCTGAAGGAAATTCCGTTATCTTGTATAATGACAATAAAAACTCCTTTTTTTGCGGGGGGTTTCCCACTAGATCTCAGTGACATGAATACAACTGAATGATGCCTAACTGCTACAGGCATTTATATTTATTATTATATATACTTTTTGCCTCCATACCCCCCTGGATGTAAATAGTTAAATTCTATGTCTTTGTTTTTTCCTTACATATTCATATTATTAAAAGGGAATGGACAATGAACATTTGGAACAAGAAGCTATTGATACAAAACCCTTGGCTCTGTACAATTTTGATACTAACAACTGTAAATCCATTTTTACTTGTCAAAAAAAACCTCTTGAGTCTTGAATCTTGTAAAGTCTGCTAATATAGACAATATAAATCAATTTTATAACATTTATCAACATGTTTTTACCTTCTGTGCTTTCCACTGGGAGCCGTTGGAGGAGGTAACCTTGACAACATCACCTGAGTAATCAATGGCCTGAACCTGGAATTGAAAAACAAACCAGACTATTAAACCTGGGATTTATCTTTGTAGTAATACAACATAGTGTGACAAAGTTGAAGCTGCAATCTGAAGGGTTTTTCTTGCATAACTTCTATATGAACTTTTATATTACCTTTAGCATATTGAAAAAAATGTTGCTAATACTTTAGGCAAGGCAAGTTTATTTGTAAAGCACCTTCAACAACAGGGCAATTCAAAGTGCTTTACATAAAACTTTATAAAGAATAAAAAATTAGAGCAATAGAAAGAGACATATATAAAATGACATTCAAATATAAAAATATAAGACTAAAAACAAGCAGTTAAAATATTTAGGAAAAAATATAAAAGTACATTCAAAGATTAAAAATTGATTTTTAAAATATCAAATTCTCTACTCATATCGCTAAACGAGAGGAGTCCCTTAATTTATTCGGCTTTTTTATGTGGTGCATGAAATGAATGCTGCTGAATGCTGCCTCTTCATGTTTAGTTCTGACTCTGGGAACACAAAGCAGACCAGTCCTAGATGATCTGAGAGTTCTGGATGCTTCGTAGCTAAGCAGAAGATCAGAAATGTAAAAAATATAAAAGATAAAAAATTTTAATTGAAAGCGAGCTGATAATTAAAAAAAAAAAAAAAATCAAATATCAAAGGAATAAAAGTTACAGTGCAGTAAAGGAAGTGGCAAACAGAAAAGTCTTCAGCTGAGCTGGGCTGATTCCCAGCTGAAACTGAAGGACAAAAATACAAACCGGGCACTTTGTGCGGATGTCGAGGCCCTCGGCCAGTTTGTGGAGCAAAGCGGAATAGCCCTTTGTGAGTAAAGTGTGATCTCCTGAGAACTGGGCAAAAAACTCATTGTGGTCCCAAGATCTTGCAGACACCTGCAAACAAAAATAATATACTTGAGAACATTTTCATCACAGCTTCCTTAACCCTTTGATGCACAACATTGGTCTAAAGTGACCCGACAGAGTTTTTATGTTCTATATCTTTGCAATAAATAATTTTGATCATACAGTATTCCAGGTTTTCCTAAATTAGTTTTTTGTTGATCATTATAATCATCCTAATTTTATGTTTTCCTTTATTCATTTTTTAATAAAATCCCTTTTTGTGTCACTACTCTTCTAATGCACAACATGGGTCAAAAATGACCCATATCCATTTTTTAGCTAAGTAGCTTGCTAAGATAACGACTTAGCTAACTTCTTGGCTAAGTATTTATCTATGTAGCTTGTTAAGCTAACTACTTAGCTAACTTCTTGGCTAAGTAGTTAGCTTAGCAAGCTACTTAGCCAAGTAGTTAGCTATGTAATAATACAAAACTATTTTTCTTCATAAAGTATGAGAGCCAAAATGGAAATAATGATCTATTGTTATCAAAAACAAGATATTTAAAGAATACTTGGAATATTCAATCATAAAATAAGTTGATATCAAAAGATAGAGCACAGAAACACACAGCAGCTTGGGAAATGAATGAGGGTCATTTTAGACCCATGTTGTGCATCAAATGGTTAAATACAAAATATCACAAATAGAAATATAGGATTTACTGCTAACAATAAACTAGCTTGAATTTTCCTAATTAAAACATATACAAACTGAAAAATCGTGCAGCCCTTTAGTGTTTGAGTTTCCCACACCTGGTCCAACGTGCTCCCACAAGCGTATTCCAGGTTGCTGAGATGAAACTGAAGCACTTTCTCCTCCAACTCACTGAACTGGATTCCAGACTCCTGGAGGAAGTTCTTCTTTACCTCCTGGACTTTCTCTGCAGAAATTAGAAAATGCATTCAAATAAATATTTCTAAACTGACCAAATTCAGTTTCACACTTGTGATGCAACAGGGCTGCACAATGAGTTGATATTTTATTGAAATTGCATTGTGGACAAGTCGCAGTAGGTGCAATATTTGCTAAAGGCAAAATGTGTATTAAGAGTGAATTAAGAACTGAGGTTCTGCAAATCTTATTCTAGAGATTTAAAGAAAAACAAATCTTTGTTTGGTACAAATCCTCTCAAAAAAGTCCCTCACACCATGATCATTTTGAATTTTCTTTAAATGAAAATTTGAATAATGATGTAAAAAATAATAATTCTGGATACTGCAATTGCAACATCAGTTAAAAAAAATTCTAATTGGATATTTTTTCCAAATCCCACAGCCCTTTGCAACATGCTCTTCATCACCATCATGACATCTGGAAATTATATGTAAATACATTTGATAATTTCTAAGTGAGGCTGAACATGAGAATGGCTGCTATGATTGCTGCAACCCTAACCCAGGAGTAAGCAATCTACTAAACAAATAATGGAGATTTCCTTTTATCAAATGATCTAAGCGTGAACACAAGACAACATTAATCTGATAATGAAAGCTATCAAAGCTGCTGGTTCCACGTGTACAAGTGGCTTCACTGAACCACAGTGAACCTCACACTCTAGAATAAAACCATCATGTCTAGAGTTTAGCACCTCTCAGCGGCGTGTCCTGGTTCTGGGACTTGTCCTTCCTCCATTCTGCCACCACGTCCAGGATGGCATTGAAGTGGAAGTCCATGCGCTTGTCGATGGCTGGGTCGGTAACCTGCCCGCCCTCCTGAAAGAGGTCACAGCGTTCACCCAGCTTGTGCATCTTGATTCCCATCTGCAGCAGAAGAGCGAAGAGTCAAATGAGACAAAACACAAATCCTAGAGTCATGCAAGATGTCACAAGACGTGTATGTTTCCATTCAGAAGATGAAATGAAAAAAAAAAACAGACTTGAGATCAGCTTTAATGTGCAGCATAAATATGTAGAGCAGGGGTCGGCAACCTTCTCCATGAAAAGAGCCATTTTTGGCCAAAAAACAGAAAGAAAAGTCCCTCTGGAGCCGCATCTTCGAGACTTATAATGAAGGTAATTTGCCAATTTCTCGCTGCAAATCAAGCAAATCACTCTGTGTGAAGTACTGGCAGTAAATGTAAACAAATCTTTGAACCCATGACCCATGTATGAGTCTTTTTTCTGTTAGCTAGTTTTGGCAAAAATGTATAGAGCAAAGAGCCAGAAGGTCATAGGCTATGATGCACATTTTTTTCCTGTCTATTGGGTACATATTTTTACAATTGGATAATGTAAGAATCACTACAATGATGTGGATTAAATTGTAGACAAATTCTATTTTTTTTTTTTTTGTCAAAGCAACAGGGAGCCACTGGAGAGGGGCAGCCACATGTGGCTCTGGAGCCTCAGGTGGCCTACCCCTGATGTAGAGTATTTTCTTGCAGAATTTAGAGTTAATGAAAAATCTTACCTGTTCACACATCAGGGCGATGGGGTTGTTTACACAGCCGTTGACAATCTGAGCTCCTCGCCCGACAGTGACGCCCAGAGAAGTATCGTCCCACACACGACCTCCGATTCTCTCCCTCGCCTCCAGCACCACCACCTGTAAACCGATGAGGACGTAAAGGGGCCGCAGTGTGCACAGCAAACTGGGAAAAATGTGAGCTCAGTAGGAAATAACGACGGTTACCTGAGTGCCAAAGTTTTGCAGCTGTCGTGCAGCAGCCAGCCCCGAAACGCCAGCTCCAATGATGAGAACATTTCTCTGCAGGAATAGATGATGTGGCAGGTCCTTTAAGTCTTTATTTTGTGATAAACTTTTTTGTATAATATTGTTTTCTTGTTCTTTTGCTGAAACAAAACCTAGTGGAGACCCCTGACTCTATCACATACCTGTGGGCCTTCATATGATATTTACAGGACAAAATAAAGTGCTGCAAGGATGATGTATTTTTGTATGAAAACCAGGTGGTTAACAACACCATGGGTCCCTTAATAAAAAGGCAATTTGTTTGGATGTTGGATTATTGGAGAGTGAGCTCTGTGGCGAACAAAAGTTTGATACTTACAAGGTTTGTTCAAGATTAATTGTTACTATTGCTGAAAATACAGGTAAAGCATAATAGTTTTGTATTTTTATATTTCTCAACAATACTTATTCAAGCAAATTTTAAATAAAATAAATAAAAGAGAAAAAAAGACAGTAACAAAAACAAGAAAAGAAATCCATCAAAATCAATACATGTGTTAATCCACTGAGCATCTAGAAGTGTATGAGAAAGTTTTTTAACAAAATAAATAATTTAGACAGTCTTTTCCATGAGATGTGTCATGATGAAGTAGAGACGAGGGCACTCACGGAGCCGTGTCTCTCAGGGAGCAAAGGCCGCTTCACCGCCAGCACGCCCGTGTTGATGAGGCCCTTCCTGGTCATGAAGTGGAGCACCCGGTCCATCTCCTGCACGCAGCGCACACGCACCAACCCCCGGACGATGATGTGCAGGGCGCATTTCTGGGAGGTCAGCACCTCCTTTAGACAAACGGGGAAAAGCTGTTGGTCAATTCATCAAATTGTATCCATATAGAAACTTCAACTTCAGGATGTTAAAAATAGCAAAAATAAATAAATGAATACATTAAAATAAATCACAGTTGTCAACAACAAAATGTTGTAAAAAAAAAAGTAAAGTAATTAATGAATGTCATATTAGAATGAGTATAAATAATTAAAGTCACGAAAACTATGTAAAAGCCAGACTAAGTAACTGGGTTTTTTAGTTTCTGTTTAAAAATACCAATATTTTCAGCTGCTTGAAGTGTATTATATTAAGTACTGAAATAATTTTAAAATCAGCAGAAAGACTAACAGGTTAGCATTGTAAAGATTTTCCTTATTTTTCCAAAAGGAGACGTGATAGATGACATAACCAGTCAGTTATATTCCAAAATTTAAAGCTAAAAAAACATGAAAAAAAAAAGTGTCCCTGTTGTCTGCAGTGTACCTTGCAATTCTTGTGCCAGGAAGCCAGAATAAGGTTACGCAGAGCCAAATACATGGTGGGATCTCTGGAGAATTCTGGAAACTCGTACAGCTCATCCAGCTCCATCATATCCGGCCGCACACACAGAGCCTTGCCGCACTCATTGGGCTGGTAGAACGGCTGGAAGTACGGACACAGGCCTGGAACTGATGAACACAGCCATCATTACTACACCACATGACTTCAGACTGATGAGATGGAATAAATCATTCCTGGGACCTACTTTGTGGCGGGACGGCTCTGCAGTGATCCGCCCTCAGCTCAGACAGCGACATGTTGCTGGGAGAGCCTGACGGACTCATCCCCACACAGTCGGGGTAGTACGCAGCGAGGAACGGGCTGGCTGGACTTTCTTTGAACAACGGCGGCAAAATCAGCATTGAATGCCACCAGCTGTCCGTCACCTCAGCCACTCTCTGTGAGAATGAAACAGCGTGGCATTAACGAGCAGCAAAGTCATCACTTCGTCGTTCAAAGGCACATATACTACGTGTATTTTTGGGGGAAATTTATGCAAAATAAAGCCGACTAATTAATAAGTTGACCAACAGGAAAATAATTGCAGACTATTATGATAATGTGTTAAAATAAAAGTAATTTTTCATGCAAAAATTGCCAAAAAAATGTTTTCAACCAATAAATGTCTTATTTCTTCTTGATTCTCTCTGTTTTATATCATATTAAACTGAATATCTTTGGATTTTTAGTAACAAAACATTAAAAGAACATTTGAGACATCTTACAGACCAAACGATTGCCAGGAATTGAGGAAATAATAGGCAGATTGAATGATAATGAAAATAATCCTTAGTTGAAGCTCCAGCAGAAGGACTGAATGAATTGTTATTGGTTCAGACTTTGCCTGAAACAAGGCTGGCTAAAAAATCTAACACATCTTATATCAGACACCAGCAGCTTACCAAGTCCTCTGGTTGGGAGCACTGGTCCGGTCCTTCACTCTGCAGGCAAAGACAAAAAACGATCACAAAAACAAGAGAAATGTCTGTTTTGTGTCTGGGTGACACTCCTGACTCCTGTTTACCTTGATGTTGTTGAACTTCATCCCACAGCGATATGTTGCTGCGAGAGAGGCAGTGAGTTGGATCTCTTTAGTCAGCTGACGCCACTTTCTACAGTCCGGTTTAGTACACTGAACCTAAAGGAACATAATAAACTTTAGTGTATTTCTGACATGGAGAACTCATAATAACCACATTCAGCTGTTTAACAGGATACAGTAAAGCTGCCTGCACTCACCCAGTATGGAAGCTGCTGATCTGCCATGAAAGCTTTCAGACTCGGCTCACTTTTCCCATTACTAGTCCACACCTTCTTCCAAGAAGCAAAGACCTCGTAGCCATCTTTGTGACTGCCAGCAACCAAAAAAAAAAGTTAATCTAATGGCCTTGATGCAACTTTTAGTGTCACTGTGCAGAAAATCCTGAAACATTTGTTAAAGCTGGAGGGCAGAACTTTTATCTCAGTTACAGTTATTACACAAAAACTGTTGACGTGTTGATGACATGTCTGCAGGTGAGTTCGCCGCATCTCCCACACCTCCAGGAGCGACTTAATCCTTCCTCTAAACGACAAGTTTCTGTTTTATCGAGAGCATCCACTCCAGAAACCTATCCTCCGGTTCACCAGGGACCACAATCTTGATATCTATCTATAAATGCAAGAAGCGTCTGTGTGTGTGTGTGTGTGTGTGTGTGTGTGTGTGTGTGTGTGGATGTGTGTCTAGGGCATATCTCGCTGACCGTTAGTCAGACTGACCTAAGATTTCGTATGTGGCTTACGCATTGCCTGAAGGTGTACATCATTTTTTAATTCATTTTTCAAAATATCATCATAAGTTGAATAATTAGACATCATCATTATTTATGTAGGACGTGTTGCGGCATTGCACTGTTTCTGATCGGACGCCTTTTAGGGGAGCTCCGCCCAATTGTGTGATAGGCCTACACCTGGTCAGTAACACAATTCACTCTGGATTTCCACCCTGACTCATCTCATCTGTAAGTTTATTTAGCCTACCTATCTTTCAGAGTTTTAAAGTGCGCTACAATGTTCGATTTTCCAATAATATTCGAATAGTTTCCAGCAAATATCAATGTTGAATGTGTATGTGCTGGATGGCGTGGTACCTTATGAAAAGTAAGTGTTTTATGGAGTTGCAGATGTTGTAGTGTGGCATGTAATGTACGAATACATACTTCCTACGGGCAATGCACTAGTAATACCAAATACAAAGAGCTTTCCTTTGCACTAATAGTCTTAATCAGCATTGGGTGAACAAGGTTTGAATGCAACAAACCTTAAGTTAAATGTAAAAGAACCTCACTCCAGCTTTAATGTTATACATATAGAGTAGCTGTTCTGTCAACATTACCTTCTGTAGTAGTGGTCAAAGCATTCGTTGCAAAAATGTTCACCACATGACAGGTGATACCAGCGAGACGTGTATCCATTTTTAGCACACCTGAGAAGAAACAGAAGCATTAAAAACAATCTGAATCTAAAGAAGTGAGTTAAGATCTGAGCCTAACATTGTGATTTAGAAGCCCTGATTTAGTCGTCATTCCTGACAATTGTGCCACTCTAATACATAATGATGGCAGTTGGCTCTCATGGTTCATGGTAGGATGGGTGCATATTAAAAAAGTAGTCAAAGGGAAAATCGTATGATCAAGTAAGAATGGGCAGTAAGTGGGCTCAAAAGTCTGAAAATAAAAACAGTAATGAACACCAACTGCGGTTCCTAAAGAGGTTAGTGTCGATGCTGCAATAGCACCATTGATATAACAGCTGGAGACTATTTCTCCATTATAGGAAGAGCACTGCAGGCTTCTGCCCCTCCCCTGAGTTGTTTTAGCACAGACGGTGTGTGACGGTGATAGACAGATCATCCAGTCACCTGCCATGTATTTTTGAACGTGCCTGCCCTTTTCCAAACAGTTTCCAATGAGGCTTCTCAGACTTTTCTGTGAAATTAACAACCTGGCAGTGTCAGGTTAATGTGATCTGCTCATTTGGAAGCCATCGCCCAACCCTGATAAGATTTGATCTTTTATACGAGGACACTTGTTACCTTTCAGATGCACTTGCAAAACAAACGGGGTACGTGGCAGAGCATCCGGCCTTCTCACACTTTCTGTACTTCTTCTCAGACTGGTCGTCTTCCTCCTCTGTGTCTGTGGCTTTTCTTTTGCTCTGGAAGAACATGTGGAGAAAGACATCACAGAGCTCAAGTCAACTTCATTCACAGATTACTTTAAACTAAAGATGCCAAGATCTAAAATTCTGGATCAGTATCAGCAAAAATGCGAACCCTTTTAGGCAGATCAGGTATTAAATATCAAATATGAGTATCAGTAAACCATTGAACACTGTGACTGTGTTCAGGAAACAGACAGAGGTTGGTTGGACATGCATGCTGCAGTTTACCTGTCCAGGTGGAGGGTTGTTGGTGCGCTTCACCCGGACGTTGATCTGCCTTCCAGAGGAACGCAGGGTCTGGCCGTCCCCCGGTGACTCCCCAGAGCTCCTCTTCTTGGCTCGCCGAGCACCAGAGGCATTCCCAGAATAGTCTAAATATTAAAGACATCAACACATACTTGACAGTGGACTGGAGACTTTGTTGTGACTGATAAAGCTCTTTCTGACAGAGAACATAATGCATCCTAACTAGGGGAAGCAGAATTTCCCCAGATTACTTATATTAAAACAGCTATTTTTTTGTATTATTAGTTTTCAGATTTTTTTAGGAAATATTTGCTAATTTGCTTATATTTATTTTGTTTGAATATTAAAGTCAAGGTTTTTAGACAAAGGGAATTTTGGATGTCTGTTTTTATCATTCAATAAATCAGATAATACTGTAGACAGCCATAAAGAAAAATCTGTTTTCACATTTTTTTAGGAATAAAATGTTAAATAAATAAGGCTATGAATGATATGATATGTATAAAAACCACGTTAAAAACCTTCAGTAGTATAGATATGGTATAGAAACTGGAGTTTGTTTTATGCATGTGGCCCCTGAATTGGAGTTTTCTGGTTAAAAGTATGAGGAAAAAACTCATTTTGAGAACATGTTCTTTAAAAAATATGTATTATAAAATTATGTCATGTTGTAATTTTAAATTACAGATATGAGCATGAAACGTCCCCCAGTGGTTTACTTTAGATTAAGGCAATTATTTGTTGTGTTACACGTTTTTATAATTATATATTTGAATGTGTAAAAAATGCAATATCTGATGATAACTTTAAGTGAATTTAGAAGACATCTACAGACGCAAACAGACAAAGTGAAGTAAAATAAACAGCTAAATGTGTATTTCGGATGTTTTCTATCTACTAGTCTGAGAGAAAACATGTTATTGACGCAAAATAGAGCAAAACAAGCCTTAAAAAAATATCAGTGCATGAAAACGATGCTTTGATTTGAAGTGACTCGCCTTAACTGACCTAATGACGATTAAACCAGAGCTATTGAGGATTAAACTGTAAGTAAACAGAGAAAATGTGGCGACACATTAGCAGGCTCTTTAAACCAGCCAAACACTGTCACGTTTATTAGCATGTAGCAACGAGCTAACACTGACCTGCATCCGACAGCATGGCTCACTGCGGTGCTTCTTCTAAACCGGGCGGTTAATTCGCGTTTGTGTTGTTTGTCAGGCGGTTCTTTAAAAATAATTACAATACGTCCTCCTTTTATTGTTGTGAGGGGAAATCAATGCGCTGTTGTTGCATTAATACGGCTTCCTGTTTTCAAGAGGAAATGGGCGTTTCTTTTTTCAGGTGAGATTTGAGCCGCGCTGCTCGCCGTACTACACTGTCACCATAGCAACAGTGGCACGCTGTCAGACTCGGGGCACGGCAGAAAGAAACGGAGCCGATATTTTTTATTTTTAAGAGTTTTGTGACTAAAAAACAACTCGAGTTAAAGTTATTTTAAGTCAATATTAGTTATTTGTTATCGGCGAACAAGCACCGAGGTAAAATAAAAGTAAACTTGGCTCTATTTATAATGTTTATTGCTGACTTTTTCTCGGTATTTTAACGTCAGCAAACCAACGGAGACCAAAATATAAAAATCAAATGAACCGACGATGTTTAAAGTAAGAAGTTGACACAAGAGGACATTTTTGGACATGGATTCAGGTAAAGTTGTGCACAGAAGAAAACCGGACATTCCTCTCATCAGATCAAGAGCATCGGATAGGAACCAGCACACTGAGGAGGTAACAAGCAGTTCCTGTCTCACGTTTTAAATGGGTTTTGTAGCCAAGTTTACTGCTGAAGTTATACTGCTTAAGTGTCTCCACTAGCTCTCAGCTAGCTCATAATCACCAATTTACAGTGGTGGAAGAAGTATAAAACTACTTTATACAAGTAAAAGTGGCAATAACTAGCAATGGAAGATCTTTCAGTAAAAGTATCTTAACCACACTTTAAAAATACTCTAAATTACAAGTCCTGTATTTAAATATTTTACTTCAAGTAACATTACCACAGTGTAAAATACTCCAATGTACTGAAAATATTAAAATCAAAAGAACTCAGTGCAGAAAAACATTTTCTGCGTTGCCCCTTCAATAACTTTGCATATATTGAATTTGCACATATTTATACTTTTCTCCCACTCTCCCTTATTGTATAAAGTGTAAAAGATTAAAGTGTGTTCTAGTATGTTTTTTTTATTGTGTTTACTATATATATTATATGCAATATATGTTATGTTAATACTTATAAAATAAAAAACCTAATTTCATTAAAATTAAAATAAATTAATGTGCATACTATTGTATATATTTTTTGCGATATTTAGATTTTGCATTGTAATAGTAGTGGTGTATATTAGTATAGTTTATTTATAGTGTATTCTAATATGTTCTTTATATTGTGCATACTATATATATATTCTATGGATATATATCATATATTAATACTAATATTCATCAATTCACTGTGATGGAAGAAGTATTATGATCTTTTCCTGAAGTAAAAGTGGCAATAACTAGCAAAGGGGAAAGTATTAGCTTTAAGACATACAACCAAATATGACATGAGATGATAATTTTAATGCAAAATATTTTGTCACATATTCAGAGTTCGCTTAATAATTGCCACCAATGGAGACAGACAGTAAATTTAAACTGTAATTTCTCTACAGGTCAGTGTTAAAAGTCTTGAACTCAGTAAGGTGATTCATCTTCTTGAAGATCCTTTGACAGTAAGTTGAACTTAATACCATCAGACTTTTTTCTGTTTTAAGTTGAGTTATGTTTAATCACACTGTATACTCTATATAACGTTTATTTTTACTAAAGGCTAACTTGAAGGAGAGGCACCTCTTTGTCCTGAAGAAACTACTGAAGAGATGCCAAATTGGCTTTGTATCCTTTGTTCTGAATTCATGCTTCTGACATACGTACATGTCTGATCACGTAGACTTTTCTTTCCAAGAAGGGTCTATCTTTTCCAAAATAAATCCCTCTCAGGTGTCACACACTGCAGCAGTTTGTCAAATTTCCTTGATTACCGTCCCCTGGCACAGTGATGAAAATAGATTTGCTCTCATGCAACCTGAACACAGAGGCAAACTTAATTCCCAAGGCTCTAATTTGCAGCTGTATCGCTGCGTCTGTCAGCATTTTCCCTGTTCAGAAATAACCTCAGTTATCACGATGACTCTTTGGCCCATCACTTCCCCTCCCTCACTGGGATTTATCCCTGTATATGCTTTGCCAAAACTTGTTAAATCTTCTTAGATAATTTCAAGCTTTTGAAGGAGCTGACAGGCATCACCAAAATACTCAACATCTGTGCTGAGAAAGTGACGGATCACCCTGAATATGGGCTCATTTTGTGTGAGGCGCTTTTAATCTGTAGGTAAGAAACTCAAATGTTTTGCCATCATCGAAAATAATGTTTTTTGTTGTTGTTGTTGTTGTCAACATTTTGCTTTGTGTCATCTTAGGCTTCCCTTCCTGAAGGAGAAAGCATCTGACGAACTGCACTACGCTCAGGACGTCATAAACTTCCTTTCTCACATGGGTACACAAACTAATTATTGGAATGATTTAAAAATTTCATTTATTCTCTTCTTTTTAGCAGCAACTACTTCCATTTTTTAAATATGTTGTAGACTTCAAGGGTTATGCTGGAAGAATTACATATTATTATATCTACTGGCAAAAAATCCTAAAAAGAGACAGAAGTAATGCATAAGGTCACAAATTTACAGTTTAATTTAAAACAAACATGTTCATCATTTTCTACAGCAGGGAACTGTAGTTTTTGGAGTGGAGTGGAGTGGAGTGGAGTGGGATCTGAAATCCAGTGGCCGAACCTTTTCAGTGCAAGACATCATTATTTTCTTTAAATCTCTTTATCGTCATTGGCTTTTTTCATCATTATTTTTTTAATAGTGTTCTAGACTGATTTGTTCCTTCAACGAAGACAGCAGTTTCTCCAGACAGGAGTGATGATGATGAGCGACTCTGACAGTTGTGTTTCTGTTGGCAGGCTGTCTGATGAGGGTGTCAGATGCTGAAGTGAGACTTCACATAGTTGAGTCTGTGACGTCATTCTACAGTTGTGTGGCTCCTAAACAGCTGCTTGACGGTACGGACCGTCTCCCCAAGCCAAAGCCTCGGACTTTCCACTCTGACAACCGATTTTCTAGACTTTCACTGAGTGAGGTTTTCTCATGACTTCTGTGGTGGCATGCTTGTGCCTTCGTTTCCTTTCTTATCAGAATATCACCTCTGGAGATCAACAAAGGCGTGTCTTATCTTAAAACTAGGGATGCACGATATTGGATTTTTTACCGATATCCGATATGCCGGTTTTTACAACTCATTTAGCCGATTACCGATACCGATATTTTTTTCCTGTACAACTAATACCCACAATCGGGGCAAATTTGGCCAGTTTCCCAATTGACATAATAAGTAAACATAACCTGTGTTCACTGGGAACATGTGAAAAGTGCAACTGTACAGCAATTAAACCCAAATTGAATAAAACTACATGTACCTTACAGACTGCTGCCTAAATTCAAATTTAGGAACAAAACAGGAGCCCAATATGTGACGACTCAATCTGCACTGTGCAAACAAAATCACAAAAAGTACAAAAAATATAAGCAGCTTCAGTCCCTAATCAGAAGATAAATAAAAAGGTGGGCTCAGACTACACTGCACAATTCTATGAGCTACAAACAAGGTGCAACAGAGAGGTGATGCACCCCATTATTTAATCAGTTTATTATATCGGCGGATACCGATAACGTGCCGATAATATCTTGCATCCCTACTTAAAACAACTTTGTGCATATAGAGTGACACATTTTTGTATACATAAACACATGAATATAGAATACCGGTAGTTAAAATAATTTACACCATGAAACTGTATTATTCACATGAATTATAAAATCATCATTTTGTTATAGGCCTGCACTTGACAAAATAGTAAGCAGATGAACATTACTGAAACAAAAGATTACCAAATTAAATAAAATAAGGAAGAAAGAAAAAAGAAAAACAACGTGGGTGGAGGGTTGTAATGAGGCTTTTAGAGTCAGAAACATTCACATTAATTATAAAAAAAAAAGATGCATTTTGCACACATTTACAAACTGGGCCTAATGTTTTAAATACATTTTTAAGTGCACTGCTTCCAGAAATCACACATAACTTAGGCTCTGAATGTTATGTTCAATTCAAGCTTTTTTCTTTGTTGTTTTCATTATGTATCCTAATTTTCTTCCTTTTTCCTTCTGTTGTATCACTTTTTTAAATTGGTGTTCTTCTTGTTACCCTGGTTTTCTAATATGAAACACTTGTAAAACATAACGTGTTTCTTCTTCAATTCTTTTTTTCTGTTTTTGTATTTGTGATTTCCCTTGGCTTAGCATTAGTTTGTTTCCTACATAATGCATTTTATTTCATTCTTTTAAAAATGTTTTTCTGCAGGGCTTCAGCCGACCTCTCCAGGCTACAGGCTGCAGCTGCTGGAGCGCAGTGACCTGGCTAAAACGTTGCTCCTCTCCATGGCCACGCTGGAGAACCAGCCCGCCATCAGGCTGCAGCTCCTGCAGACACTTCAGATCCTCTCCAGCTCCTCTGGTCTGTAACTGGTTTTATTTTGGGTCCACTGATGTAGTGGAGGAGGGGATCTGTCAGACATGTCAATCCAGCCTCCTTCATTAGAGAAAGTAGCCATCAAGAGCATAAATCATCTAATAATTGAGACACACAATCAAAACAGTGATTTTAAGTGTCCTTGTCAGTAGGTCAATGGGTCATTTTAACATCAGTCATTAATTGCATTTCATTTTACAAACACAGATGTAAACTGTGCGTTAATTCTGAATGCACAAGGAGCAGAGACCATCTGTCTCCACATGAACGAACCCGACCCGTCCGGTCAGGTCCTGTTCCGCTCCTCCGAGGTCCTCTGGAACCTGCTGGAGAGAGGCAGCAAGGAGGTCACGGCTCAGCTCAGCAGCATGGAGTGTGTCATGTACGTGTCTCCTGTCAGTTTCACGTGTTTTCATATGAGGCTGTAAAATTAATTTCTCTGTTTAATTTAATGACCAATTATTTAGCTGATGAATCCTAAAATGTAAACATCTTAACTCTTGTGCATCACACAGGACATTTTTCTAATTTTAAAAGGTTAAACATCAACTCCTTTGATTGGTTTATGACAGTTTAGTGGGAACAAACTGGCATTTAAAGGAAAATCAGTCAAATTTTTTGTAGTTCTGATCACGACTGATGTCTGTTTAAAAAATCACATGAACAAAAGTTAAAAAATATATTAAAAGAAAGTATTTCATAGCAGTTTTAGGAAGACAATATTTTTGTCCTCTTATGTAAGAAGAAGAATGCATCAATGTCAATGTTGTTAATTGACATAATATGAGAGAAATCCCCCTAAAATGTAGTATATGGAAAAAGGTTCTAGTTAAACTAGTTAGTTAGTTACATTTTTGTGTTTATTTACATTTTTGACATCAACAGTGGCGGAAGGAAAGCAAACTGTTAGTTTAAAATTCTAAAACAATATTTGGTTCTTATGATCAGTACTGAAGTGGGTTAAAACATAATTCAATGAAAGTGCAAAATAATATTAATATATAATCAGAGGGCATTTTTTTTGACAAACTCTTTTAAATGCTGCACAAGGTTTAAATTTCTCCAAGACAATTTCTGAAAAATATAAACTTCAAGATTAAGAGTAAGATATATATATAAGATATATATCTTACTCTTAATATATATATATATATATATATATATATAGAGAGAGAGAGAGAGAGAGAGAGAGAGAGGAGATATAATGTACCTCTGTCTGTACAACTAGATATTTGTGTCTTACTTCCTGTTTTGTTCCTTAGATCTCTGAAAGAAGCGTTTTTTCACCAGCTGATGAATGGTTCCCAACAGTCTGACCTCCAACTCAGAAACGGTCTCCTCGTGATCACAACTCTCATCGCTGAAAATCCCAACTCTCTTCTTATTGTGAGTACGGTGTGAGTAAGTGTTTGTATGATGAAAAATACTATACACCTGATACTAACTGCCCAGTATATTTACAGTTTGCTCGACATGGTGTTTCTAATTTTCAGGAGAGTTCATTTGCCAAACAGCTTGTGGTTCTCGCCACATTTCCAGAGCGTGAGGACACTCTTTCCTTATACATTGCTATTTTATTTTCACCATTTGAAATATCTATAAGTACAGTAGCAGCTTTCATGACTTCTTTCTTTATCTTTCAGTGAAAAGTCACGACCCTTTGGTCCGTGCCCTCAAGCTCACCTACAATAACCAAGACTTAAAAATGAAGAAGTTGCTTTTGCATCTCTTGGTTGTAATGTCAAAGGACCCAGCTGCTCTGCAGGTCAGTCACCAATCAGTTAGTATTGTGTGTGTAATTGAAGTCTAAATGTGATATTTTAACACTGCATGTTTCCTTCTCCCAGCTGTATAAAGAGGAAAGTGTTGTGCTTGCTCTGTTGACACTTATAAAACCACCCACTGCCTCGTCAGAGCGTCATTCAGCTTCACGTCAGTGGTCCTCCGTCCAGCAGGAGGAGCTCCAGCTGCAGGCGCTCGCCACCCTCTCCACCATCGCTCCGCTCCTGTTGGACGACTACATGTTCTGTCAGGGGAACGCCTGTCAGCTGATGCTGCTCGACTGGTGCATCGCTCAAGGTGAGAATGCTGCAAAACACATGGGAGACTGAAGAGAGCCGGACCTGTATCTGAAAGGTCAAGCATGTGACTTGTCAGAGCGCCCTTTAGAACAACATCAACACTGCAGTTCATTGGTCATGTAATATGATTTGAGTGTGTTGTTAAATTGTTACATAAGACACAGAATATGAAAAAAATCTCCTAAAATGAAATAAAAGATTGTTTCCTCTCTCCAAATACACGGTCGCCCATAAAGTTGGTATAATTTTGTTTTCAGGCACAATCTTCCCCTTTCATTTTCATTGTGATATGTTTGGAAGAGATTGATTAATAAAATTTTGATAACTTGACTTTATCTGTCAATAATAAATCACATTTTGTGACTAAAATGTATAATATGTAACCAGGACGCCATTGAAAATGTGACCTCGGTCTCAACATATTTTCCCTTTCTGAATAATGGTTAATAAAAATCTAAATATAGAGCTTTTTTTTGTCATAAGAAAGGTAGTCTTCTTTTGTAAAACCACATAAAAAATATATGTATTTCAATCTCCAAGTCTGAAAAAAATGGCAGACACTAGTTTACTACCACAAGGCAATCTTTATAATTTGATATTGTAGCTTACCGTTATGGATTTTTTAAAATTTATTGCATATTTCCTCCAGATGCTTACTTTGGTCAGGGTCACAGCTCCGAGGCCACAGGAGGAAGAGGCAACCAGAAGCCTCAGATGCGGCATTGTATCAGAATGCTGCGAAAAATGACGTCTTTGGGTGAAGAGTCAGTCAGCCAGGACCTTTGTGATCAAGGGACCATCAATCAGCTGCTGGGTGAATTGAATTAAAATTGGCACAACATCAGCAGAAACATTTTACTTACAATAAATGTGGCTGATATGGACTTGCTTGTTGTATTATCTCAGGGATTTTGATGCAGATGGAAGCAAGTCCTCATGAGGACGATGTAGTCACCTTGGAGATGAAGTCCGATATTCAACTGATACTTTCAGCGCTGTGTGAGAGCGACATGCACAGAAAGGTAAAGCTGAAACTAGTCTGTTAATTACAGTTCCTGTTAAACATCCCATTAAGTTCCTGTAAAACACACAAGAAATAGTTTGATTTGAAGCCAGTATGTGACTTTTGTCTGATTATATCATCTTTTAAAGTAGTTTGAATGATGATAAGGACAAGATGATACGTTTTTGTTTGAGAAAAAAAAGACAATGCCAGTGATTATATTAGCTTCTGAAGTAATTTGCAAAGTTGGCCAGCTAAGACTGTCAATAAAGCTGGAGGCCTGACAGCTCCCCAAAACTGAAGTCAAACCATGTTGATCGCCCCCTGATGGCAGGTTATAACCTCACCCCTTTCATGTCAGCAGATGGAACATGAGCCAAACTAAATAATCAAAATTAACATCAAATAAATTCTTCCCAAAGATGGTTTCTGTAATTTTAGGTCACGCTGATGTTTGTTAGGGTTAATTTTTCTGACATTTTTTGTTTTTAATAAATGATAAGATGCTCTAAAACAGGGTTGTAATGTCATGACTGACTTCTTGCGTTGTTCTCTTACCAGGTCATTGGGGGGTTTTGGGTAGTGATGTGCCAATGAAGCCTCATGAACCATTGTCATTATTTTCTGAGTCCACTAGATGGTGCTCTCTGTTCAACAAAGAGCTGAAAGCATACTCAATTACCATTGCTTCAGCCTTTTTCTTGAAACCAATAGCACCATCTAGTGGACTCGGAAAATAATTGCAATGGTTCATGAGGCTTCATTGGCACATCACTAGTTTTGGGGTTGTGTGCGTGATATTTGACTTCACTTCTGTACAGTAACTTTAAGACAAAAATACTGCCCATTGTGTTATTCCATCTGCCTGCAACTTTAAACACTAATTTCATTTTACCTGCTAACTGTCTTTATGTTTTGTGTCAGCCAGTAGTCATCTCAAACTCAGATTAAGACAGTTTTGTAAAACAAACAGTATATCTGTACTGACAGGAACTGTTTGGATCAGAAGGAGTTGAGATGGTGGTTCACTTCCTGAAAAAAGGCTCCAGCAGTTTCTACAGCGGTCTGGGACACAACAAGCTCATCCTCTCCACAGTGGACTGTGTGTGGTCAGTTCAGCTATGTTATATGTTATATCTATCGTCAAAATGTTAAAATTTTAGTTTTTTGGACATCTAATAAAGATTGATTTACCTTCTAATTCCTAAAAAGGTTAAATTAAATGACAATTTTAGTCCTATACGCTCTGTCCTTAATAAAATAACTAGATTAAGGTAAAGAACATACTAAACTCTCACCTCATCTCGTTTACTATATTTTTGTCCAGTTTTCTGAAACAGCCCAAGATATAAGTAAATACTGTATAGTCAAATAAACTTAATTAAACTTAAATAAAGCAGTAAGGAAAAGGCTCATTGTTTCCCCACATTTGAGAAAGTTTGTGTCCCTTCAGGTCCTGTATTGTTGGCTGCTACACCACAGAAGATTACTTCCTGGCTAAAGAGGGGGCATCTCTTCTGTTGGACTTACTCAGTGTAAGTAGCTGATTGTTCCAGTTTCTGTTGCACTTTTGTGTCCATATGCACCTGAATGTTCAAAGAACTGACGTGAAGCTGTTTGTGTGTCTCTTTTCAACAGTCGTGCCCCAGGTGTGTTCACTGCAACATCCTCGCCACCCTGCTGGAGTTATGTGACAACCCGAACACGCTGTCTCACATCCTGAGCTGGAGGGACGCCGACGGGCAGACGGCGCCAAGATTCCTGCTGCAGCTGTGGAGGGACGTGGAGGAGGAGCTGAAAGTCAGCCGAAACCAACACGGAGGGATCACAGGTCAGTCTGCAGATAGAATACACTGTGAGGGAGTACATGAACATATTTATATATTTGATTGGACAGTATTGTATTGTATTGAAGCTACAGCACCACATTTGTTTTCGCGCAATGCATCTCATGTTTATCAATCTTTCTCTCTTATTTTCTGCTTTCTAACTTGAAGATCCCCAGAGGCCAATCCTCAGTTATCACCAGCAGGAGAGCCCCCAGCTGTCTTTTCCCGCTAACGTACCGAGTGCAGCCGTGTTGGAGCTGTCGGAGAACCTGCGCTCAAAGATTTACTCCATCTTCTGCAAACTTGGTAGAACAGCTTTTAAAGAATCAAAGCAGTAAATACAGCGTTGAAACAGAACATCAACATCTGATGAGATTTTTTTATCCTTTAGCCTAGACGTTGTAGCCTAAAGCATGTTGTAAATGTCCAAAATTTTTGCTGTAAGACCATATACTGCATTATTTTAGCCAAAATGTCGATAAAAAAGTTTAGATCTTGATCAGTGTTTTACTTGATTCATGATCATATAAGTACCATAATGGCCTTTACGGTACATTTGCAAAATAAAAAAAACCACAATATTAAAGGAGCCTTTAAAGCAATGCTGTGAAAATAATTATCTATTACTTTTGTAGGTTTTCAAGACCTTCCTGGATTGTCAAGAAAACATTATGTGACCTTAAGCATCGTCAGGAGATATCTGGACTTCAAGGCAGGGTTTCTCTTTATTAAGCAAAGAAAATGTAACTGCTAGATATGAAATTAGTTATATTTGCACCATGAGAATAGATCTAATTGAGTTAAAATTCTTCACATACAAGCTTTAATTTTTGCTGCGGGAGTAAATAGCTTATGAATTACTTAAGAACTAATTAAGTACAAAGAGAGACCAAAGGGTGTCTCACTTTATATTTAAACTCAACATGCAAACATGGTAAAGTCTAATTTTACTCCAGAAAGTAAACAAAGGATCACTTTAAACACTGAGGTGTCTGTGGTGGCGCTGTAGGTCGGTGAGGTGTGGGACGAGATCAGCAGGGAGCTGAGTTCTGACGGAGTGAGGCCGATCAGCCCCGATCAGGAGGCTCTGAGTACGATCTGTAAGATTCCAGAGGACACGGCGAGGAGGGTCGCAGCAGAACAAAACAGCATCCTGGAGCTGCAAGAGAAGGAGGACATTGGCGAGGAGGAGCTCATGTACACAGAGGTGCTGAGAGTTTCAGTCAGAAGTTTAAAAAAATTGAAGACAAATGAAAGAAAGTCAGCTGAATATATTTCCTTTGATGACTACAAAGTCAACATGTGAGATGATAAATCATTATAAAATTTTAGGCTTTTAGCATACTCCAAGTTATTACTTTAATCAAGTAATCATTATTTTTACTGGAAAGTGGGCTTCAATATTGACAGTGCAGCTTTATTGTGTTCTAGTTAATTTAAGTGTATTGATATTGTCACTGAAAATAATCTGTCTCTGAAACTTGACCAGTTTTTCTTTTTTTGTGTGTCTTTGTGTTACAGATTAAGTCACACTGGAAGCAGCGGGAGCTTACAGCAAAGTCGTGGGACAGTTACGTTTCCAAGACTTCAAACTATGAGATCCTGAAGGTTTTATCTCTCACATTCACAGATTTAACCTCAGGTGCTGTTGCAAAGAATCCATTTGAAGAACTATGTTTTTATGCCTTTTGTTTTCTCTACAGGAAGTAAAAGCACAGAGAGAGAAATACATCGAATCAGCCAGAAGCAAACCAAAGAGTGAAGAGGCTGCAGTTCATCCAGCAAAGGTCTCTCACTGACACACAGCATTTTATTTTACTGCTCACTGACAGTAATTTGGCTTCAGGAGATCAAGAGATTACTTTTTATCCAGAATGTATCCAATCTAATTCTTAAAGAATTAATATAAAACCGTAATTATTGACAGTACTTTAATTTTGTGCACTGAGGCTGTAAAAATCAAACACTTTTGTAAGATCAGTTTAAATGTAGAAAGATAGATAGATGGATGGATAGATAGATAGATAGATAGATAGATAGATAGATAGATAGATAGATAGATAGATAGATAGATAGATAGATAGATAGATAGATAGATAGATAGATAGATAGATAGATAGATAGATAGATAGATAGGACAAACATAACAATTGACAGATAATAAAATAGAGAAACAATAAAAGTCAGTGCTAATATACAATGCTAAATGTATGTGCTAACCTAATTCATCAGCTCTTGACATCGAGCTGTGCAGAACAATAAGGACAAGTACTCACTTGATGATTTATGCATGCCATGTTTTGCTTTGTGTTGCAGCATTTCATCGGTCAGGTGCTGTCTGTAGAGAGAACAGATGCTCCGGGGCCCGCAGGAGTGAAAGTGAAGCTTGCCAGAGCTCCCATCAAGGCTGCAGGTCAGGTCGAAGTGGGAGCCCGAACAACAAAGGACCCTGAATACTTCAGCACTGTATCTGTGAAAGACTGACGTTTAATACAACGCCTGTACTTTATTATTGCACCTTTATTTTACCCAAACAAAACAAAACAAAACAAACTTTGCAGCACATTTATTATGCATATTATTATTTTTTTCTTATAGTTTCTAATTCATTCCCAGTGTCTGTAAATACTGACATCTTTTTTTGGCAGCAAATGCAGGCATGAGGTAATTTGCTGTGCACAATCAGCACCTTGTCGTCTCGTCCACCTCCAACCCCCCTTAAACAGACAGGGCATTATTAGTCAGACTGGTCTTATTTCAGCATGCCTGATAAATAGTACAGCTGTAAAAATAAACAAATACTCAAACATCATAAGTGTTTTTCAGTTAAAATTGGAAATACTATTATACTAATATTGATTTGTAATTCTTTTTTTTCATTCAGATCATTAGATTTAAATATGTGAAAATTTCTTCTGAGAAATCATTCTCGGGGCTTGAAGCACTTTATTTTTTTTTTATTGATGCATAAAACCTGTAAATACATGCACCAAAAATGTTTGACTTTCAACACACAACTTATATACTGCAGTAATTGGTGTATTTGTACTTTTTTTCTCAGCACAAAAGCAATAAATCCTTCCATATTATGACCATCACAACATTGAAAACAGTTAACAGATAAACTGCTAATTCATGTTGGCCATGCCTACATGTTCAGAAGAGAATACATGAATTGATGCATAAATGTAGATGAATAATATATATTTATATATATTGAATGGTAAAAACCTGCATTTACAGGAGAATATTATTACTTGTGATGTCAGGCCTTGTAAACATGTTATATTATCATCATTACATGTTTCAACTTAAATAAAGTCTAAAAATAAGTAAGAAAAAACAAAGCACTTCATAAGACCAGGCCTGGTGTGAATACATGAAAAATAAATATAATCTTGCTGATTTCCAGTCAGTTACAGTAACAAATCACACAAACTAAGGCGCAGAAATATAAAACACAATTTTCCGTGCGCTACAGTGAATGTGCATGGCGTATTTCAAGCCCTGATTTTCCTGATTTTGAACAAAAAATTAGGGAGCAGGAATTTAACATGGGTGTAAAGACATTCATTAGGTTATCTTACAGAAAAAGTGGGAGAGACCAGCTTAAATTCACATTGAAACATGACATCACTCATTGAAACAATCGCATATTATTATAATGACATCAAGGCACTAATGGCCTAAACAAATTATCCAAAGGATAATAATAAATATTTTAAAATATTTTATAAGGAAGTGTGATTCAAACCTTCTTGGAGCTCAAAAAACAGCCTGTATGTATTTAATCAAGAAAAGTTTGATTTGAGACTGGTTGGAGGTTTAAAATGTTTACATGAAACTCAAAATACAAATTCATAGTGAAGAAATGCAATTCTACTAAGATAAATGTGTGATTCTGATGTGGTTGGACCTCATAAATGTACTATTTCTAGATTTATATTGTAATAAAATATATATGGTGCCTTACCCAGAGTAATCTTTAAAAAATTTCACACAAATCTGGCAGGAGTTTAACAAAACATGAGATTTAAAAAGCCCTGATTCTCCAACATGCTTTCTTTATATAACCAACCAAACATGAACAGAAAGAACAATCAATGTGGCATCATGGAAACTGAGGCCTTATGTAACATCAAAGTAATAACAACTTACTAAAGTAATAAAAACACAAAAAAACATCTAGTTATGTCCAGTCAAGGTTAATGTTCATGTCAGAGGCTTTTTGTGTTTGTGGCACACAGGTGGTCCATTGAAGACATTTGATAAAAGTGTTTTCTCTTTAGTGTTTTTGGATTACATAAGTCACTGCAGCGCATTAACACACATGTTCCTTCAAGCGTGCAACATGCTGCACCGAGCCTCTTCTTCTTCTTCTCCTCTCTGCTCTCACCCTTTTCTCTGGCTGGATGACCAAATCATCTGTGACAGGCCGCCACCGCCGCAGCTTTTCATGCAGCTCTGTGAGTGCGTGTTGAGCCCGTTGAGCCCCGTCAGACTGGGACGTTTCACACTGTACAAAAGAGCAGGGACACACAGGAGCCTCTTCAGTACGACAGGCTGCCACTGTTTATTCAGGCTGCTGCGGGGCTTCACATGCTGTCAGACTGTCTGTCTGTCTGCAGCCGTCGATGAATGTGAGGGTTAGGCGTCGATGGGTGCTCGTCAACTTCCTGAGGACCTGATAACTTCAAACTGTGAGAGAAACTTTATTTTACCTTTAACCTGAAGACTGGTGGTGTTTAGAAAGTCTTTACTTATTTCATACAACTTAAACTTTATACTGAATTGTTTTTATATTCATTTTTAAGGACATTTAAACTGAATAAAGTAAAATAATTGACCATTTTTAGATTTTAAAGCACTTCAAATTCTCCAATTTCATCAGAATGAGATGTTTTTGTAACAGCCGAAACAACTTTGTTGTGTTTAAGAACTGTGTTGGCTTCTGTCCGTACTAACAGGTGATAAACATTATAATAAAAAGTGCCAATACCACAGCATAAAAGAGCAGTAAAAGTAAAAGTCCTGCATTTAAAATCTTACTCAAGTAAAAGTACAAAAGTATTAGCATCAACATGTACTTCAAATACAGCTACGAAGATTATTCAATTAATCAGCTAGTTGTCAAGTTATTCACCAACTAGTTTGTTAATCAATTAATCAGTTTGAGTAATTCTTAGGGGGGAAAAAGTCAAAATTCTCTGATTCCAGCTTTTATATGTGAATGTTTTTTGGTTTCTTCACTCCTCCTTTACAGTAGACTCAATATATTTATGACAAAACAAGACATTGTTTTGGACATCATCTTGAATCTGGTTGACATTTTTCCGCATTTTCTGACATTTATTGGACAAAACAGCTAATTGATTAATTGAAAAGATAACTGACAAATTAATTGAGAATAAAAATTAACATCTGTTGCCGCCCTAACTTCAAGTACCAAAAGTAGAAGTACTTTTAAAATAATACAGAATGGCATTTTTCAAAATAATGTATAATATATTATTGGATTACCATTACTGATGCTTCCATCACAATGTTGCAGCTGGTAAATGTTAAAACTTTATAAAAGTATCTTACTGATGGCAGTAGATTCAACATGTGACCTTCAGGTTCAGAAGAGCTGCTTTAATACTCAAGAAGTTCTGATTAAATTATGACTTGTAGAAGAAGTAGTGAGATGACTTACAGAGGAAAGCACTCAAGTCAAAGTATAAAAGATTTTGAGAAACAATTGCACATAATGTCAGAGTGAAAAGGTCAGAGAAGAGTGAACCTTCTCAGGCTACAGAATACATCTGTACTTTTTATTTATTATTTCTAGATTATCTGCAGATACTGTGACTGAAACTGAATGTCCAAAAATATACTTCTTTTTTAAAACCAGAGGTTTCAGGGGTCAAGTTCCTCCCAGAGGGGTCACGAGATGATGAAATTGGACAGATGAGAAGAAAAAAACATTTTCCTGCTACAGAAAAGAAGTAGAAAAGTTTGTCTGACTAAACAAAACACTGTGTAGTTTCACACAGTGCAAAAAAATTGGTTATAAAAATGTCTGGTAGACAAATTTTTCTTTTCTTATTGCTTACGTCTTCCTGAGAATGCAATAATGTAATAAAATCAAGTAGAAAAACTTTTTAACAGTGGGGCTCCATACATTTTCAACATGAGCTTGTGGAGAAGTGACGACAGGTTTTTCTGCCCTGCAGGAAGTTTGTTGTCTCGTCTGAGGAGCTCCAGCTGCAGAGATGATCATCAGACTGGGACGACTGACACCCGGATACTTCCGCCTCCTCCAGGTAGAACCCACCTACTCACCTACTCACAGAAGATTTCTTTCTGTAAAAAGAAAATGAAAGCATTGCTTTCCTTCTTGGTTCTAAGCTGGTGCTGGTTTATCCTGGTGTGTACTAAAACACTGATTTTTTTAGTCTTTGTTTTTTATTTGACTGGTGTTCTCAACTGGCACATTTCATTCCCACATAAAATGATATAGAGAAATATGTTACTCTATAACTCATTCTAACACAGAAAACTAATATATCAATCCACTCAGTGAAAGTATTTTGGGTTAATACTAGATGGATTTTTTATATAAATACTTAAGAGAAATGCTTTAAATTGACAGGGACAAGTAAATTAATATTTTACAGAGAGGTTACGTAGCTCGTCTCAGGAGGTTACATTATATAACCTGTTCAGACTCGACCTCACTGCTCATGTTACTGCATGAAAAGAGTCTTTTCTGATTTAGACAGATCCAGATAAATGTATTTAATCTATTCAAAGTGGCTTGATTGATATAAGTCAGTAAATAAATTATTTTACTTGAGCCTATTTCAGGGTCAACCACAGACTTTTGCATGGATCAGGGTAATCCGTTCCCCTTCAACCCTCCCTAAAAGGTTATGTAAGTTTATAAACCATAATAATTCATAAAAAATTCATCAAATTCTACTGCACAGCCGCAGATCAGCTGTTTTGGTCAGGATACTGTTGAGTTCTATGGTAAGAAAAGGCATTTATCCCTTTAAGGGGAGACAATACAGGTGAAAAGGGTATCTTTTTTTTAACTTATAGATATCACCATAAAACTTCCCCAGTTTGTCATTTGCATTAAGACAATATTTCTTTTGCATTACAAGTTTTCTGAAATGTTATGTTTAGATGTGCAAATGAGGTGTTAACTCATTAAATATGTGCTCATTTGCATATATTTCAAGGACATAAATTTGAACATTGGATAAAGTACATTTCAACCTTATTGTTTTATTTTGTTGATGTATTAGATTTAAAGTTGTTTACAGAAAGGAAAATGGTATATCTTTTTTTATATATTCATAAATAAGAAAATACTGTCAAAAGCCATAAAAAAATTCTTTGTCATGTTTTTAGGAACAAAATGTTCTATAAATCAGGGAATGAGACATATATAGGCAACCCCTTCTGTGAAAACCTTCAGAATATAGAAAAGGTTATAAAAACTGCTTGGTGAAGTTGGGTGAATGTAAGTGGAGCTGAAAATTAATCAGTGCATGACAAAACAACGTTTTTGCTTGTAGTGTCTCACCTCAATGTTGAAAAATAAAGTTACATGCTACAACTTTAGCTGCTCTCTGACTGACTGGTGTTTGTGTGACTTCTGTCTGCAGAGGCAGGTCTCAGGTGAGGTCCGGATGCAGCCACAGAGCAGCCTCATCGACCCCATCGCCATGACCATGGCCACAGTGGGGATGGGAGTGTCTCTGTACAGCGCCAGGCAGATGGCTGAGAGGGTCCAACTGAAGCACCAGCAAGCCTGAGAGCAGTGAGGAGCTCTGCGGGGCGGGTTCATGTGACAGATTGTTTGTTTGTTTGTTTGTGTACGTGGCAGAAGGTTTGTGATGGAGCAGGTCGAGACGTGTTTCGCTTGAAGGGAAATCTATAAGTGTCACAGGAGGAAAACGTGAGTCATTGTTCAGTCCCAGAGGGAGATTTGACACATGGTCAAACAATTTACACTTTCTTTGCAACCTAAACATTTATTAGCAATTATAAGTGAACCTGTAGTTTTGACCACTCTACATATTTTCTGCAGGTTACCTTAAATTTAAGTTCAAATTTTAATTTTAAGCAGTAAATTAGCATTTAATTTGTAAACAAGGATTTCAGCTTTGATGTTTGACCTGCAGTTGCATTTTTATAGAGCAACAAAAAACAACAAAAACTGTAATAAATTAATATTTTTTAGGAAGTTACTCTCAACATGAGCTTGTATTTATTGATTTTAGTCTTGAATTCACACTTTTCCTTAAAAATATTCCAGTTCCGACATTAGTTTGTTGTAATTTAGCACCTTAATGTTTTGAAATTAGATTGTAAATCCTAAAGCAGCATCACCTGTTTGAGTATTTATAGTTACAAAATGGACTATGAGCAGCTGTTTTCATCACTTTGCTAAATTAAATTTCATGTTTGTTCATGTAGCATTTAAAAAAAGAAATGTCTGTAAATGTAAAATGGCACTAAAAGACATTCAAGTGATTTACTTTGCATGGGAAGAAAATTTGGTAAATTGATGTAAATCTCAAATAAAAATGTTCACAGTTTTAACATGTGATATTTTTGTAACATTCGAGCCGCTCAGTGGTTCTCAGGCTTCATCCGCGTGGAAAAGTTCTGTGGGAAAACACAAACTGTCGGGCGACTGCACAGTCTGAATGGAGCGACTCATGTGGATGAAACTCAGAGGGGGAAGTGATTCTTTACCCTCCAGCTGAAAATCAACATGCTCTTTAACATCAGTAGATACATTTTCAGAAGAGAATGAGAACTGTAGTCTTATTGCTTTTTTATCTACATGTATAGAGATGTATTTATAGTAAGCTTTTTCTCTTTTTCTTTTTTTTGCTGGGACCATAACTATAAAACATTAGAGCTGGATTTAATAAGAGGAGATAAAATAAGACTTTATTCAGCCTGAGGGAAATTTCTGGAGAGCATTGGCAAAACGAAGTTGGAAGAGTGCAAATAAACAAAAGACTAAGATATCATAAGAGTAGGCGCTAAATCTAAAAATAGATAACCAGTATGGATGATGAATAAGGTAGGGTTGCATATAGATATGTTTGGGTACATACAGAATACTGAATATTCCTGATTATGTCCATGATATTTCCATAATTGGCCTTATAATTTATATTAATAACAGAAAATCTGACTGTAGGCCTATTTAATGTTCAACTCACTGTGATAAACCGACAGAATATCATATATTATAATTTAAGATGGCAGCTAAATGTAGTGGAGTATAAAGTACAATATTTGCCTCTAAAATGTCGTGGAGTAGAAGTATAAAGTTACATAAAATAGAAATGATAAAGTAATATAAAATAACCTCAAAGTTTTACTTAAGTAAATGTACTTTGTTACATTCCAGGGTATACCTAATTCATCTTTAAAATGCAATGAGGACACCTTTCTTGATAATATATTGAGTCATGCAGATACTTTTCATGGATATTTATGCATGTAATCAGTGATGGAATATAACTAAGTACATTTATTGTAAGACAAGTACTGTTCTTAAAGCATATGAGAAGAATAATTAAAGTGAAAGCAAGTGAAATAAAAACTGGATTTAAAAAAGACAGAAGAAGAATAAATAATGAAAACAATAAAATGCAAAAGTAACTTGAATAGATGAAACAATGGATACAATTGAATATAGTAAATGTTACTCCATCGATATGAGATAAGACAAATAAAATACTTAAAGTCTGTTCTGGTGGTAGTTGTTGTGGACCTCCTCTCCAGTAGATGTCTCCTTCTCCCCGGTTCAGCTTTGGCTGAGCTGCCTGTTAAATTATAAAGAAAAAGAGTTCAGCAGCAGCACTGTGAGAGATTTCTGTCTGATGCGTGTTGATCATTGATGAAGTTCTCAGAGTTTGAAGAGACAATAACGTGATTAAAACAACCAGACAGCATCTCTCCAGGCTTTAAATCACCTCAGTTCAGAGTAAGAAAATCTCGTATTAAAATAATCTCCCTCTGATGACAGCAGCTTGTTTGTTTGAAACACAAACCACCGTTTGTTCTCCTGCAAAATATGCGTAATTTCAGGATGCCTGTGCGTAAAAGTGCGCTGCGCACCACGCTCGCTTCCCGTCCCATCCTCATCTTCATCTTCATCTTCATCTCCGAGCAGCTGCAGCAGCTCATCCGTCAAACCATTTGAAAAAATGGCTGAGCTCCGTCCCGCCCGGAGGAGCTGCAGTCCTCCTCTCACCGGGCTGTTGACGTGCGTTTTGCTGCTGCTCTTCGTCTCCGTCGCCTCCTCGAGTCGTGATGATGTTTCGGGAAACGAGACGTGGAGTAATGCAGCCGGGGAGCCGCAGGAGCAGGACCCGCACCATCACAGTAACTCCACGACTCACAAAAAGGCTTTCCCCGTCCTCTCCTTCAACTTCGAGTACGTCAAGAAGCCCTTCGAGATCTCCCTGTGGATCCTCCTGGCCCTGCTCATGAAACTTGGTGAGTGATGTGACACACACTACAAAAACATAATCAAACACTCCCATCTCCTGAATTAATGAGGGGCAGGGTTATCATCAAATAAAGGAGGGTTATTTACACAGGCTGCAAAACTGTATGTTATGGTGTTTTTTTCTGTCCAGATTTGGTTCTGAAAGTTTATCTCTGAAAAAGGTGAAAGAGGAGACAAAATGAATGCACAAAAACAGCAGGAATTAAAATAAAAGTATTTGATTGAGGATGTCAAACAAACAAAACGCAGAGGTAACTGAAAAACCACGAAAATTATGTTTCCAGAATCTGCTAAAGTCATATTTGCAGATTTGGCTAAAATTCGAATAATTTTGCATGGAGTTTGGTGTGAGTATGTTCTCCTGGCAGCTGATTGGGCTGTTATATTATTAGTTACAGAACAAAAGCCATTCCTTCCTAATCTCACAAATTAATGGCTGCAGATCTTCATTGTGTGGGTGAAAGATTTACCTACTTCATTTAAAAAACTGGCAATATTTTACTTTTGCGCTCCTTTTCCCCCTCTTTATATTCACCCCCCAAAATATTGATAACATAAAACATGTTGCATCTGGCATGCAAGTTGTTGGCATGTTGTCCATAAAAAACTACATAAAAGTTTCTGATCCTTCATACACATTTGCCTTAAATTAGAATAATTTTGTATGGAGTTTGGTATGAAGAAGTTTTTTTGGCCTTAGCTAATAAAGCTGTTGACTGTATCATATTAGTGACAGGAGAAAGCTAATTTATTTTTAGTCGCACAATTTAAAGGCTGCAGTTCTTTATTGTGTGGGTGAAAGATGAACCAAACTCTATTTAAATAACAATCAATACTTTACTTTTGCCCTCCAATTTCCAAAATTATGTGTAACGTAAGAAATGTTAGGGTCCACTGTTTAGTTTGGCATGTATCCCATCCCTATTTGGATCTCTATAAGTTGTTGTTGTTGGCCTGTTTTCCATATAAAATGGAATGAAGTTTGGTGTGTAGTCGCACCACGTGTTTGTGTTGGCAGCTGATACACCGTTATATTATTAGTGACTGAACAAAGCTTTTTTTTTTTATTATGTTGGTAAAAGGTGTACGAAACTCCATTCAAAAAGCTGTCAATACTTTACTTTTGACCTCCAATTACCCTTCTGCAGACTCACACTCCAAAAAGATTTTAAATGGAAAAAATGTAAGTCTAGTTTTTAGTCTGGCATGCATCCAGTCCATTAAACAACATTTGTTTATTTGGTTAGATCCCTATCAGTTGTGACCATTTAAAAAAAGATGATACAGATTAGCCTAAAATTAATAGCATTTTTTATAGAGTTTGGGGTGAGTTTGTTCTTCTGGCATGTTTTGGTGTCGGCAGCTATCAGATTGACTGTGCCATGTTATTAGTGACAGAATAAAGCTGCAGTTTTACATTATTATTTACATTATGATTTACATTATGTTATATATTTATAACATAAAAAATATGTTGAGAGTCCACTGTTGACTCGGGCATGCATCCAGCCCATTAAACGTCTGTTTGTATTGATACATTCCCAAAGGATTGGACTTTTTCTGTGCAAGCGAGCAACTTTCTTTATAAATCACATTTCATATGCGAACTAACACACTGACATAAACAGCTACTGGCATTTAGTTTTTATTTACATTTGTCTGATGGGATTACACAATCCTGCTTTATTTTATCAATATCAAAAAAAGTTACAACATTTAATGCACTTTTATATGCTTTAAATAAGCACATTTTCATGAAAATGGTCAAATAAATTGTACACCAAAAAGAACTGCTGTAGTTTATGCTGATTCCCAGGATTTCTGCAAGTGATTTAAATATTTTATGTATGAACAGCTGACTGAGTTAGGGACTATTGAGAGCCAGAGGAGGTTCATATTAAATACCATTTGGCAAAACCAACTATAAGAAAAAGTATTAAGATGAGTAGAACTGAGAAAGCATCAAGTAGACTCCTAACACATGAGGAGTGTAGTTGTGTCCAAGCTAAAGGTCAGAGGGGAGAGATGATTTATTTTAAATCTCCACAGAGAAACATTTAATCCCTCTAATTAGTTCCAACAACTGCTTCCAAACCTCTTTGCCAGGGCTGAATTTAAACTCTAATTGTGTTCGTTTACAGACAGACAGACGCTCGCACCATCAGGTTCGTCCTAAAATAAGTTTGCGTTGCACAGAAACACAACTGAAGTCGTGTGTGGTGACGCCATCTGCTCTCCTGCAGCCTGCACAAAGAATATCTGATCTCTGCAGCAGACCGTTAACATAACAAACACTTTTTTATCTGAAAATGCATCCAGAGTGAGAAGCTTCTTGTTTATGCATTAATCTCGGGTTGGGCGGACTAATTGTCACAGATCCGCCTGAAATTGCTTTAGGATTATTGAGAGCTGAACACAAGATGCTGCAACAAGATTTCTAACAAGAAAGAACCAATTTAACCAATTCAATATTTTGCTGATAAAGCCCTGTTGTGTCTCTCTGAATCAGTGTGAAGTATGCCAGAATACAGTTTGTTTGAAAGTCAGAGCATTTGTTTGTTTTAGAAAATAACAAAACATCACATTTTATCTATTCATTTCATTGTTGCAATAACAAATGCTGCTTCAGTTCAGTCGGTTTGCATGAAATCAAATTTCACTGGACCAGACCCGACCGGCAAAACCCAAAATCAAAAACTCTACAAACATCTACTCCTAAACCTAGCTTTTTTGCTGTTGTTCAATTTAAATAACAAAAACAATTAAAAGTTATTTTTTAAGACATATACTAAAAGAAAAGGAGTGTTAAATGTGTTGATTGTGGAATATAAACGTCGCTTACTGTCATTAAATTATATCACTTTAAAATTCATGTTTTTGTTAACAGTTACATTTATTTAGTGCCTCATTTAAAACAAGTCCCCCAAAGTGTAATTGGTAGTTAAATGTGGGGGAAGAAAACCTATAAAAAAGAAGAAAAATAAGGATAAAACAGCAGTTGGATATTCATAAATATATTAATTAGCATTAGACTATTATATTTCAATTTTCTTCTTTTCTGTTTTGTATTTTTAAAACAGGATAAACAGCACTTGTGTGAACTGTTGACAATTATTTTATGAAGTTTCCTTCAGTACAGTGATGTTTTTTCTTCCAGAGGACAGTTTAGGCAAAAAATAGTGATGCATTTTGACTTAATTTATTCGTGTCTCTTCCGTGCCACCATGTTGAAGGTGAAAACAGCCGGAATAGATGATTCTGATTGGCTGAAAGAATCTTTCCTGCGGTTAGTCGTTGGCTGAGTGAGCAGCACGAAGCTCTGTGGCTTCTAATCTGTTCTGTCCAGCTGTTGTCTGCCAGGGCCGGTCCGACTTCCTGTCCTAATGCACTGCTCGATAACAAAGGTCCCAGTGTGCCGAGTCAGAGGAGAGGAGGGCGGCTGCACACAGGACCTCTGAGGAAACATCGCAGTAACTCGTTCTCGACAGAAGCCTCGACCCGAGTCACATGACCGAGAGGCTGAATGTCAAGGCCTCGCTCAGCTGAGAGACGGAAACTAAAGGAGCAGTCACAATGTTCTGTCCAGCATTTATCCACTCAATCTGCCCTTTATTTATCACTTAAAGCAGGTCATCAATAGAACTAATATTTTCATTATTAATTCATCTGCCAGTTAATAGTTTTTCTTCCATAAAATCTAAGAAAATACTTTAAAATGTTCGTCCCATCTCTTGTCCTGTCGATCTAAAACACAAATATATTCAGTTTAACATGATATCAAACAGAGAAAAACAGGAAATCTCCATATTTGAGAGGCTGAAAGCAGCATTTTTGCATGAAAAAATACTTTTAATTCGGCTGCACAATTAATCCAATCGCAGTATGGACAATGCGATCTCCAAATCACAGGAAGGTGCAATATTTGTTAAAATACCTTCTGGATTAAGTATTATTGTGCTTACAAGATGTCACAGTCTAAAAATTGTTTAGTACAGACTGAAGAGAAAGTCTTTTTTTAATAGCAAAAAAAACGGGGATCACACCATGATCATTTAAATGTATTTTTCAATTAAAATTAGCAAGATTCTGGACAAAATATAAATTCATCCAATATTGTGAATAATATCAAAAAAAAAAAAAAACAGTCATTTATTTTCCCCAAATTGTGCAGCCTTACTTTTAATGATTAATCAATTATGAAAGTTTTTGATTATTTTTCTGACGATTTACTAATGTACCCATCTCTAGTCATCAAACAAAAATAACAAACATTTGTTAGTTTTATGTTCTTAAAGTTTTCTGTTTCATATATTATTTATCCATATTGCAATTGGGATTTCATTATTGGGTCTTATTTAAGAGGACGGTTTTCATTTCTCACTGTTATTTTAAAAGAATAGTATGAATTTGCTGATCAAAGACCTATTAATCAACAATTGAATTGATCATTGATCATAACAGCTTTATTTTTCATTCCAGTAACATCAACTACAGTGAAGATTTCCCAGTTGCAGATTAAATACACAGACTTGAACCTAGACAGATATTTCTGTTCCTATAAACAGCCCGTGTGTGTTCGCCTGCAGCTGCTGCAACATGTTTTATATTTCATGAGAACGTTGCAGTGAAGTATGGAGTCATTTTTTATTGTGGTGCCAATCTGCTGCTCTAATGCACACAGTGATGTTTCACAGCATGTCGACTCTGTTCACAGCGATGCGTTTAATGTGTTTTTAATGTCCTGTCGTATCATTTTACAGTTAATATTACATCCAGCTGTTCTTGCATTAGCACTTCTTGACTCAAAAAACCTGTTCTTGTGCATTTATTTCAAACTTTATTGCTGATTAGTTTTGCAAAAATAGTCTTTAGTCTTTTAGTTAGTCTTTTAATATACTTTTTAGTTTCTATTACAGTTTGTTAGAGCAATATGCTTCACATAAACAGAATATAAAAGCTTTAAAAAATCAGAACTCATATCATCTGCCCTTTTTAAAAACCAATCATTTAATTTTGTATTTTTGAGTTAATTTTATGTTGGGCTAACAACATTTATTCCCAAATATTTTCAAGTAATCTTACTGAAATGTTATTTCTTTGTAATTAGATTTTTCTTTTTCAAACAATATTTTTTATTATTTTTTTCTTAAAACAGTATTTCTTTCTAGATTTTATTATTGCAAACAACATTTTTTATTTGTCAAACAATTTATTTTTGTTTGTTTTAAACAATATTATTTTTCATAGATTTTTCTTTTATGAACAATATTTTATAACATGTAACATGCTTCACATAAACTGAATATAAAACAATAAGAAACACCAGTGAGCTCAGATATCATCTGTTCATTTTGTATATTTGAGTTTTATTTCTATCAGACTAGTGATATTAATTCTCAACTCCTTCCAAGCCAATCTTTTTTTTTTTTTTTTAGGATATTTTATTTTTCAGTTTTCAATTCAACAAGATATACATGAAAACACAAACACACAACTCCAACCCCCTTCCCCAACCCACCCACAAACTGAAAAGCAAGAGGAGAAAAAAAATAGATAAATAAAATTAATAAATAATGAAAATATTAATGATATAAAATTAATTAATAAAAAGCACTGACAACAAAGAGAATGCAAAAACTACAACCCGTCCACCATAGAAGCTGGCAATGTGTCCATAGATGCTGAATAGGGCCTTCCAAGCCAATCTTACTGATCTCAATTTTTCACACTCAATGTGTTTTAGTGAGTAATAAGTAAGTAATAAGTTAAAATCTGTCTCTCTCTGCAGGTTTTCACATCATTCCCAGAGTGTCAAACGTCGTCCCAGAGAGCTGTCTGCTGATCGGCGTTGGTCTGCTGGTTGGCGGCATCATCGAGGGCATCGGAGAGGACGCCCCGGTCCTCGACACCAAGCTCTTCTTCCTCTACCTGCTGCCTCCCATCATCCTCGATGCCGGCTACTTCCTGCCCATCCGGCCCTTCACGGAGAACATCGGCACCATCCTGGTGTTCGCCGTGGTGGGAACTTTGTGGAACGTCTTCTTCATCGGAGGGATGTTGTACTGCGTGTGCCGGGTGGAAGGCGCCCAGCTGGCCAGCGTGGACCTGCTGTCCTGCCTGCTGTTCGGCTCCATCGTGTCGGCCGTGGACCCCGTAGCCGTGCTGGCCGTGTTCGAGGAGATCCACATCAACGAGCTGCTGCACATCCTCGTGTTCGGGGAGTCGCTGCTCAACGACGCCGTCACTGTGGTGAGTGAAGGAAGTCAGCAGGGGCTTTTTATTCCTTTCCCTAAACTATAGTTTTATAGTTGTTGTTTTTTTAAACATTTTTTAGATATAGTTTTTGCTTTTTTAAACATTTTTTATTGATTTCTTTCTTTTTAAATACTTTTTTTTATAGTTTTTTCCGTTTTTAAATAATTTTTAAAGATTTTTATTTTTAAAAAAAGGTTATTGTATATTTGTTGCTTCACACAAATATTTTTATTGATTTCTTTCTTTTTAAAACAATGTTTTTTATATAGTTTCTTCCTTTTTAAACAATTTTTAAAGATTTTCATTTTTAAATAAGATTATTGTATATTTGTTGCTTCACACAAATATTTTTATTGATTTCTTTCTTTTAAAAAAACAAGATTTTTATTGATTTTTTTATTTTAAGCATTAAAAAAATATATTTTCCTTTTTTAAACAATTTATTTTTTGAACAATTTATTTTTTAAACTTTTTTTATAGTTCTTTTTTAAACAATCTTTTTATTGATTTCTTTAAAAAAATATATTGTAAGGAATTTTCTTTTTTGAACATTCTTTCATAGAATTTTTATTTTTTAAACAATATTTTTTATTGATTTTTTTTTAACAAAATAATTTTCTTTTTAATAATTTTTTTATTGATTTTTTTTCTAAACGTATATAATTAATTTAAATCATTTATACATCTATGTAAACTCTACGTTTTGTTTTGTAATTTTTGGGTAATTTGCATGCAAAAAAACACTATATTGTGCATTTTTCTTTCAACAAAAACAAGTTTATACACTTACTTTATCCACAATAAATTGGAGTGACATTTTATTCAGTCTGTATTCAGTTCAATCAGATCAGCCCTCTCAACAGGCAATCAGTGAGAATATGCAGCAAACAAGAGCGATCAATTTCCTATTAATTCACATCTGTGCTTTCTCCTGCAGAGCTGCAGAGCCTTTTAGATATGACTGCTTGCCTGAAGCTTTCAATAACAAGATGTTGCTGTGAAAATTTGCACAAATATATGTGACTTACAAGCAGAAAATAGTACATTTTTAATGCATTTTTACTTCTTTACAACTCCAAATCACTATTTGGTGTCTGCATTAGAGCTTCAAACAATTTAAACACATTTTGTCATCAGTATTTCAGTTTGTAAAGAAAGGAAGATGGGAGGATCAAATGAGGAGAACGTGTTTTTCTCTCTGCAGGTTCTGTATCACCTGTTCGAGGAGTTTTCTCACGAAGGAACTGTGACCGTGGTCGACGCCCTCCTCGGCGTCGTCTGTTTCTTTGTGGTTTCGCTGGGTGGCGTCCTGGTGGGAGCCTTCTACGGCGTCCTGGGCGCCTTCACCTCCCGCTTCACCTCGCATACCCGCGTCATCGAGCCCCTGTTCGTCTTCCTCTACAGCTACATGGCGTACCTCTCCGCTGAGGTCTTCCACCTGTCGGGCATCATGTCGTAAGTCCAAGTCGCTCAGATGAATGGGATTGTTATTCTCCTGCAGCAAAAAATATATCTGGTTCTTTCAGTTTTCAGCCTGTTTTTTTTTTTTTTAATGTTACTATTGTTTTCAAATCCAGGGAAACATAGAGACTTGCATGCTTATATGTACCATTTGTATTTTCAGCGTTTTTTTAATTATGCTTGTTGAACAAAACGATAAAATAACCTTGTTTTTCTCTTGCATTTCTGTGTTTTATTTTGTACTAAGTTACTGGTCTTAATTGTTGAAATAAAAATCCAGAAATGTAATTTATTTAAATGATTCAGGTTTGATCCTCCATACTAGCATTATTGATCCCGGTTGTCGACTAACTGGAATTGCAACTTAATTTTTTTAACCTTGTATTGGTTCAAACAATTTCATTGAATACATTTAGAAGTACATTTAAAAATGGATAGTATAGTATAGTAGGAATGTTACAGTTTGTCATTGTAAGAATTGCGCAAAATATTTTTTTTTATAATTTAAAAATGAAAAAATAAATTGTACAACAAATGCATACATTGTAGTGAAATTAAATTAATTAAAAAAAAAAAAAAACCTTTAGGGTCTGCTAAAGAAAAAAAAAATTTTTGGGTTCGTGTTATATTTTGGGTAGATTCAGAGAAAATCTGAACTTGTTTTTTTCAAACGTTCTGAATCTGTATATGAGAAACCACCAATAGTTTATTTTTTTCAACAAAAACATTTAGTTTACAGTTTATTCATTTACACATTTTCCTACATTGTTAAAACTTCAACCAGTGAATTTAAGGGACTTTCTTTCACTTTGTCCTTGTTCAGTCAGAGGTGATAACATTTCAGCTTTTTTTTAAATTAACTGAAGCATTTTGTAACTGCCGTTTTCAAAAATTATATATAAAAAAACTAAAAAACGAATTTCTCAATTAGAAGGGAAGGTTTGACTTCTGTTATTTAGTCACCTTGATGATTTGAGGAGAAACTGTAGAAATATAGTGTTATACATGAGCATTAACAGCTGCCAAACCTCACAACTCTCTGTCTCAAACCAGGTTGATAGCGTGTGGCGTGGTGATGCGACCGTACGTGGAGGCCAACATCTCCCACAAGTCGTACACCACCATCAAATATTTCCTAAAGATGTGGAGCAGTGTGAGCGAGACGCTCATCTTCATCTTCCTCGGCGTGTCCACGGTGGCCGGTCCTCACGCCTGGAACTGGACCTTCGTCATCTTCACCGTCGTCCTCTGTTTGGTGTCCCGAGTGCTCGGTCAGTCGACAAACTAAACTGAAATACAAAGTGATGTGTATCTGGGTTAAAACTAGGTTTGTTTTTTGTTGTTTTTTTTAAAATATATTCCTGCATTTTTATGATTTTGTCCTGTTTTGGAGAAAGTGGGGGAAAAAAAAGATTTGAAGAAGGAATAATCATAATTGTAATTATGTTTCCTCTTCTTTATAAATGTTTTTCAGGTGTCATTGGCCTCACGTTCATCATCAATAAATTCCGTATCGTGAAGTTGACCAAGAAGGACCAGTTCATCGTGGCGTACGGTGGCCTGCGAGGCGCCATTGCCTTCTCACTCGGGTTCCTGCTGACCAACAGCGAGATGAAGCACATGTTCCTCACCGCCATCATCACCGTCGTTTTCTTCACAGTGTTTGTGCAGGTGACCAACGTTTGCGTTTCAGTGTTTTATTGTTGTTGTTGTTTGTGTTGTGCTGTGTTTTTTTGGCGTAAAGTTACAAGTCGAAATTTTTTAAATTAAGATCCAGTCCTCCATAACAGCATTATTGAAAATTGCAATTTATTTATTTAAGTTTTTTTTTTTTTTAATAAATGTTTAAATTAATTTAAAAATGAATACATTTATTTATTAATAATAATAATAATAATAATAATAATAATAATAATAATGCATCAGTTTTATATAGCGCTTTTCAAAATACACAAAGACGCTTTACAAAAAAACACAGAGTGAAAAAGAATACAAATGTACAATACATACAGTACATACATACATACATACATACAAACACATACAAATATTCAAAAACAACAATACAGTGGATAGGAAAGAGATAAGAAGACAGAGGGTGGAAAATGATTTATCAGGTGTTGTAAGTGATGTTGAAGAGTTGGGTTTTGAGTTGACTTTTGAAAGACGGCAGTGAGTCGGAGTTTCGGATGGCCAGGGGGATGATGATTATAGTATTATAGTAGCGACCCGGCCCCAGATAAGCGGAGGAAAATGGATGGATGGATGGATAGTAGTATTGTAGTATAAAACATGTATGCTTGTTACAGTTTTTCATCATAAGTTGCAGAGAATATTTTTTCATATATATTTTTTTTCAAACTTTATTATTATTATTATTATTATTATTATTATTATTGTTATTATTATTATTATAACAAATACATAAAATTTAGGGAATTGTAATAATTTTTGCTGATTTAACATTTTTGAGTGTTCAGTTTTAAATAGCATTCATGTATGTTTTGTGTATGTATGTAAATAATTTGTTAGCAGCCGGAAATTGCACAGGCATCACACGCATTTTTCATTTTTGTTTTTAAACAATAGAAGGAAAAGGGGGAGAAAAAAAAAAATATTAATATATTATTTATTCATTTATTTATTTTTACATCAGAATTAAAAGATATATAAAAGAAGGTAGTCTTTTAAGCGAAGATAATAATCTATTTAATTCTGTAAATTTCTTTTGTCATGAAATTGGAACGTAAATAAGGTTATTTGTTATTGTTTTGTTTCTGTGTGCAGGGAATGACGATCAGGCCTCTGGTGGAGCTTCTGGCTGTGAAGAAGAAGAAGGAGAGCAAAGGATCGATTAATGAGGAGATTCACACACAAGTGAGATCAATAATCAGTTTACAACTTCACATAAAGTTGTCACCCGTCCCGTAAAATACGTAATTGTCCTGTATTTTACACTGAGATATGGCATTTCCTAGTAATTTTGAATGCAGCATCGTCCAACCATGTTATCCACGTTAATCCTCTAGTTGTACTACTGGTAGCGTCGTTGGTTTGGTTGGTTAGTTTTAGGCGTGAGGAATGACTCCTCAGTGATTTGGTGAGAGGAAGTCAGGAGGAAACATGTCCTCTGATGCCCCGTGCACCACTGAAACAGAAACGGACGCAGAAATAGAAACACGAGTGGGATGATTCAACTTCTTGACAGTGTCAGCGAGAAAATGAATATAAAGCGAATTTCATAATATGTCGGTGAGTGTTTTCTGCGGTGCATTGTGGCCTGGCAGACATTCAGGCGCACCAAGCATTGTTTTTGTTTTTTCATTAATACTTTTAGGCCCACAGTTTCAATCCACAGCAGTTGATCAGCTTCTAGATCAATATTCATAACAAAAAAGCCTTCTTACATCCTGTCCTGCTGAGGTCGTCCTTTTTTTGTTGTAATAAGATTAGAAACGCAGACAAGACAATAAAAAAAAAAATACATAATTAAATCTTATTTAAAAATTATAATAATATAGGAAAAATGAAGTCCACAGTCTAGCAAAAACATGCTTGGCACAAAAGAGAGAAAAAAACCCAGTCCGACATGATAAAACAAAACAAACAAACAAACAAAAGCAACCCTAGGCAGTCCATACAGCACATAAATTATGTATCTGATCCAAACACAGATTGATTAGTTTCCGTCTTTTATATCTCTCCAATGAGCATCATTAAATCGATCCTCCCTCCCAGCCACTCTACAGCTCACCATATAGTAGTTAGAACCTCGATCAATCCTCTAAATGTGGATGTAGTGGAGGATTAGAGTTGTCCTTCACCCTGATACCAGAGCTAATAGACACCATAATCTTTTTATTTTGACATTAAAACACCGTATGGTAGTATTCCCATGAGACATATGGTGGGATTTTGAATCAGATGTATTACAAACATTTTATTCAAGAACATCATTATTCCATCCCACATTTTTTCTGTTTTGTCAGACACGTGTCACTGTTTCCAAGTTTAAGTCCAGCCAGTTCAGAGGGAGAACAATAAGTTTTATTCAGTATCTTATAAGAAATGAATTGCGAATTGTATGTATGAGTGACAAAACCAAATGACTCCATTTATTGTCTAAAATATTCTGATCTGTGCACCAAGCATTGTAAACAAATTTCCTTCGTCTACTGGACAGAATATGTGACAGATTTTACTATATTATTGGCAGAGTTTTTCACTTTTATTGAATCCATTGAGCACGATTCTGTCGCTTAATAATGTAAAGACTTGCATGTCCCCCAACCCCCCCAGCCTGCTACTTTTCTAAAGGAACATTAATGATTAAACTGTCATTGGTAAGACGTTTTTGATTCTGCTGAAATAACAGCATATAAATCTCATTTTGTCTTCAGTTTCTGGATCATCTCCTCACTGGAATTGAAGGCATCTGTGGTCATTATGGACATCATCACTGGAAAGACAAGTATGTTCCTGTTTGTTTTGTGCACAGAGAAACTACTTTTATTCAATTTTAACATGATGTGTGGGATCCAAAACTGTGTGATGGTGTCATGAGGTTACCTGCTAATATTGTTTTACAGATCCACGTGCGACAATAACATTTCTTTGTCACCACACAGAGGAAATGCAAGTCATTTGTGGTTTTATTATAGTAAAAGCAATGATGAGCTGTAGGATTGTCTGACGGTTTGAACATGAAAAACAATCAAAGGAATATTCTGCAATTTCGCAGTCACTTTGCTGCACTGAGCACTTTTACATCTGATATTTCGTGCTGATAATAATGATAATAACCTACTTATGAAACATTTTGAATGCAGCACTAATGAGGGATAATTTTTACAAGAAAAGCTCCTGCATACTTAATCACTGAATAATTTCCTTCTAAATACAAAAAACAAACAACAAAATACCATGACATTAGGTATGACTAAATAATGAATCAATCATTTTGATCATGAATCCATTGTCATCTGTCAGTCAAAACTGAATGCAGCCTCTCCGATGTGAGAATATTATAGTAAACTGAATATTTTCAGGTTGTGTACTGTTGGTCCAACAAAACAAGGTTTTACTTGAACTGTGTGGAACTAAAACTGACTTTTTTTACTTCTTTTTTTATACATATAGTCCAAAAATGTATTATTATGTTATATTTATTGTTTCTTGAAGTGTCACATTTCCACTGTGAGGTTTAAGAGTTTACATGATAGTGTGTGTGACTCTGGGACAGTGTAAATGTCACATGTCTGCTCTGTCGGCTGCTCCCAGGCTGAACCGCTTCAACAAGGCGTATGTGAAGAGGTGGCTGATAGCAGGCGAGCGCTCCACCGAGCCGCAGCTCATTTCCTTCTACAACAAGATGGAGATGAAACAGGCCATGATGATGGTGGAGAGCGGAAGTGCCGCCAAGCTGCCGACCATCGTGTCGTCCGTCTCCATGCAGTGAGTATCAGTCGTGAGAGGATAAGGTCGCTTTCACATACAGTCATGGAAAAAATGATTAGACCACCCTTGTTTTCTTCAATTTCTTGTTCATTTTGATGTCTGGTACAACTAAAGGTTATGATAACCGCTCCTCTAAGTGGCTACTCTTAAATGTCCCCCGTGTTTCAACTGAACTGGGAAAAAACTGCATTCTTTTACTCAGCACCCTGGGAATGGAACAATCTACAGAAACTAGAAAGCCTGATATCAATCTGAATTGACTGATTGAAACTAAAATGAATTTAAAGCTACCATCAAGACTGTGGTGATAGAGACATGTGCTTGTTTTTCTTAATAAGGCTAATTATGTTTTCATATTGTGTTATATTGCACTTGTTTTATTGTAAATGTTATTTTTTTGGCACTTTTGTTGAATTTTGGCTGCTATTTTGGCCAGGTCTCTCTTGAAAAGGAGATTCTGAATCTCAGTAGCTGATAAGAGTTTAATTTAAGAGCTGATATCTAGCCATTTTCCATGTTTTGTTGATAATGATTTTGGTCATTATCAAGAAATTAAACTCTTATGAGCTATTTTTGATGTTATCATTATATTTTCCAAACAATTGTACTTTTAGTTGTACCAGGCATTAAAATGAACAATAAATTTAAGAAAATAAGGGTCTAATATTTTTTTCCATGACTGTATTAAGTCTGGTGGACTCTTTGCCATTCTGTGGTGAAGTTGCAACATTGTTGTATTTTTCGTTTAGTTTGCTTCCACACTGTGTGGAAGTGCACCAAGCATTGTAAGCAAATGAAAGGTCATTTAGACAGAATGTCTCAGGGGAAAGAGCGGACACATAGAAGCAGGTCGCTGACTTATTGACTTATAGTCGCTGTATTATTGGCGGAGTTTTCTTTTTCATTTTTATGCGGCATTGATCTGCTGTGTGATTGAATCCATTAGTCTCCATTCTGTCGCTAAATAATTTAAAGACTTTATTGTTTTTGTGTGCAGCCAAAACCAACTGTGTCATGTGATTGTCTGACCTTCGATAACTTTACTTCTTCATTAGACCACGTCTGTCCACGAGACTTTTTTCAAGTGCCGTCCAAATTCAACCCAGAATTAGTATCTGTGTGTTGGTCATCTTCCTTACTTTGGTTCAGACTGCGTTCTCACCTGCAGCAAACTGAACTCTAGTGCACTCGGAAGCGAACCAAGACCCCCTGTTTTTTTAGCAGACCAGAGTTCATGACCTGATTTTTGAAAAGTATGTTTTCCTTTCAAAACACAATCCTGTTCAATGAATAATTTTAAATGTTAATTGCAAGTTGATTACAGTCGTGGGAAAAAATATTAGACCATTGTTTTCTTCAATTTCTTGTTCATTTTAATGCCTGGTACAACTAAAGGTACATAGCTGATATCTAGCCACTTAACATGGTTTTCTTGATAATGATTTTGGTTATGATCAAGAAAATCATGGAAAATGGCTAGGTATTAGCTCTTAAATTAAATTCTTATGAGCTATTTTGGTTGTTATCATTATATTTGTCCAAACAAATGCACCTTTAGTTGTACCAGGCATTACAATGAACAAGAAATTGAAGAAAAAGAGTTGTCTAATAATTTTTCCATGACTGTATAAGAGGTAAATTGAGGAGAACATAGTTATATATTGTTGTACTAAATATATTCAACCTTATCTTCGGTTTTGCTCGACCTATCATCATCATCAAATAAAAACTGGCTTTGAGTTTCAAGCCAGAACTTTAGAGGAAAGCTGACGGCAAGAAACACGCTGCTTAGTTTTTACTTTGTGACGTCATGAAGAAGTAATGCGCCGGTCCTTTCGTGGACTCCAGAGGGTTTTAAATTATAGTGACGATATGTGATGTTTGTCCACACAGAAACATTCAGCCGAGAGGACCGGCCAAACGGCGAGCGATCCCGAGCATCTCCAAGAGTCGAGAGCAGGAGATCAGAAAGATTCTGAGGGGAAACCTGCAGAAGACCAGACAGCGGGTAGGATGCCGTGTCTGCATGTGATGCGTCCCGCTGCAGACGTGTCGGTGAAAGTGAATAATTTGTGTTATTATCTCCTCTGCAGCTGCGTTCCTACAGCAGACACGACCTCATGATCGACCCGTTTGAGGACGACGTGAGTGAAGTTCGATTCAGGAAGCAGCGGGTCGAGATGGAGAGGAGGGTGAGGAAAACAGCACAGGCTGTTTCTGTGGGACCTTTTTACACGTCTGTCTCTGAACCTTATTTGTGGTTGCTTGTAGAGCCCGAAAGATATATTGATTGGCCTATCAAAGTCGTATCCATATCGCTGTATATGCTGTCCAAAATGTCAAGTCAAGTCAAAGTTTATTTATAGAGCACATTTAAAAACAACCTCAGTTGACCAGAGTGCTGTACAGTAAAATACAATAAAATCATACACAAATACAGTAATCATTAAAAAAAAACAATGAAAACAATAAAATAATACTAAAACAATAAAATAGTTTTAATTTAAAAACAGAGTTAAAGTTAAAAAGCCAAGGATTCTTGCCTAGCTGGGACTGAACGCAAAGGAGAATAAATAGGTTTTTAAAAATGTGACATTAAAATGTGAGTGATGTTGCTTGCCGTGATTTAGAAATGATGTTAATTGTTTTATTCTTTAAAAGTAATTATGTTTATTTAGCTATTTATTTATTTATGTAAATAAAAACCCATTTGTTTGGACAAACATAATGATAACAACAAAAATAGCTCATAAGAGTTTAATTTAAGAGCTGATATCTAGACATTTTCCATGGTTTTCTTGATAATATCCAAAATCGTTATCAAGAAAACCATGGAAAATGTCTAGATATCAGCTCTTAAATTACACTCTTATGAGCTATTTCTGTTGTTATCATTATATATGTCCAAACAATGTACCATTCGTTGTACCAGGCATTAAAATGAACAAGAAATTGAAGAAACCAATGGTCTAATATTTTTCCATGACTGTATATTGCAGTGAAATACAATGTCTACTGGGAGCAAAGTGTAAAAAGAGCAAAAAATGCCCTAAAACAGCTTGAGGTTTAAAGGGTTAAGGTGTTACTTTACATCTTAAATGTCAAGAATATTGTGATTGATTGGTATAAAACTGTGAATTTAAACTTTTTTTGTCTGGTTCACAGATGAGTCACTACCTCACAGTTCCTGCAAAGAGCCAGGAAACACCGTCAGTGAGAAAAGTCTGCTTTGAATCAGGTCAGAGTTTATCTCTTTGTATGATAAAACATCTACATTTAGAGTCACAGTGAAGCAATATGTTCATTAATTCAACATGTTTCTTGGTTAAAACGGTGTCACAGTTAAATTGTTTGTCCACTAGGACAGGGATGGGCAACTTAAATGCTGGAGGGGGCCACAATTTTTCATCGTCACTACCACAGGGCCACATATAGTACTGTGCACTTCACCAGATATGATGAAACTGCAATTTTAAACATGTTTACAGTGCAGTAACTTAATATATTTCATGCTCAAATGCATGTATAACAGTATAAATAGGAATATAAAAGGTTTGAAGCAAATAAAAAATAACCACTTACTGTGATTTATTTTTTTTCAATGCAAGAACAGCAGACCAACATTAATTGCAAGAGGTGATTTTGTGCATTTTTACACTGCACTTTTAAGATTTCATGCTCAAATGCATGTAGTTGTACTGAGGGCCACTTCAAGTGAGGGTGCGGGCTGTATGCGGCCCCCGGGCCTCCAGTTGCCCATCCCTGCACTAGAGAATGCTGCCGAGTTTATTTTACAACTGTTAAACATCATGCTCATTATTTGTCGCTGCACTGTTTCTGTTTCCACCAGAAAACCAGGTGTTCACCTACGACGACAGCGAGAGTCCCCGCAGTCAGGCGGCCCGGCCCGATCCCAGCCCTCCTGACGACGTCACCATGCTGAGCGAATCCCCCCAGAGGACCAATCAGAGAGCCAAAGAGCAGGATGAGAGGGATGAGCGGGAGCCTTAGTGCCTTAATGAGCCCGGTCCAAACAACGAGGAGGAGGAGGAAGAGGAAGAGGAAGAGGATGGTGTCTCTTCATGAAGCACATATTTACAGATTCAAAGCATCCATTCAGTCACAAGCTGCTCAAACAGGAGTCGTAGCAAAGCTTGATATTTATGAAGTATTATTTTTGTTTCTGTGACAAGAGATTATGCAGGTTTTTTTCAGCATTTTGGGATTTTTTTTTACCATGTAACATATTACCAAAGCATGCCCCCACTGGAGTTTGCTGTTTCAGGATTTTATACAGCCTGAAGTGAGCAGAGTGTCAGCGTTACGTGTCTTTAAAAGCATCAAAAAATCAAACGGAGCACTTGTTTAACAAGCTTGAAACACCGGATTGATGGAATTTACCCCCTCAAAGCTCAATATGATGAATTTGTAAAGCAGAGCTCCACTGATATTATGCATTTTAACATATTGCTGAAATATCAGTATTAGCTGATGAGCAAGAAGAAGCACAGAAATACCAAAGAAATGTTTGAGGTGATTCAGAAACCGTGCCCCAAACTTTTATTGTGAGCATTTCAAGATACTGATGTTAATTTGTATGAGAAAGTGCTGCTCTATGACTCTAAAGGCTGAATAATGCTACAAAACAACTTATTTTTAGTTGTTGCGAACATCCTCAGCGGGCAAAAAGCCGTCTGTCATATAGAGGAGGGAACCCCGATATTGTTTAAATACAGGATAATGTCCACTAGAGCTGCAAAGATTACTCGATAAGTCGTTTTAAATTAATTAACAACTGTTTTGATAATCGATTGATCAGTTTGAGTCATTTTTAAAGAAAGAAAATGCCAACCTTTTCTGATTTTAGCTTCTTAAATGTGGTTTGTTTACTCCTCTGTGACACTAAACTGAATATCTGAGTTGTGGATGAAATGAGACATTTTGGGCAAATGGATGATGAAAAGAATCGCTAGTTGCAGCTTTTGCTATTTATTTTAGCTGTTTCTCCTGGATTACATTGACTTGGTTGTTGATAGAAAAAGTTGCCAAAAATTAAAGAAGAGAGTTTAGATGAGTTCAGGTGTTGGTTGTTGTCTCACTCCTGCACAGAGAGCTGTGGGGTAGGGCTGCAACTTACGATTATCTTCATTAGCGATTGTTTTGGTCTATAAAAAGCCAGAAAATATTGAAAAACATCCATCCCTGCATCTCTGAAGTTCAAAGCCCAAATATTCTCCATTTAATATAATATAAAACAGAGAAAAGCAGGAAATATCCATATTTGAGGGGCTGAAAACTGATTTTTTTGCCATTTTTGCATGCAAACATATTTAAGGATTAATCAATTATGAAAATAGTTTAATTGACTTATAATTGCAGCTGGACTGTGTGGGTGCAGAAGGAATTTTCCTCAACTTATCATCTGACAAGCGGCTCTTGTGAAGCATGCTTTTATAATCCCACTTCTCTTCATATCCTTGTCATATCCAAACATCCTTCGATCGAGCTATGTAATAAGTATTAAAAAACATTGTCCTGGTGAAATAGAAAGCACAAATCTGGTGATCCAAGAGTGTTTAAAGTCTAGAATAAACTGCAACAAATGTAGTTCAACCGAAGTCTGTGAACAAGCTTGTGTTTAACTTCGCTGCATGACTGCTCAGTGTTTTCTCAGGGACTGCAACAGAAGCCCTCTGCAGACAGAAGAATAGTGTTCCTGTCCACCATGTGCTCCACTCGTCTGTTTATAATGTGACTGTTTTGTAAAGTGTTTCGAGCTTCAGTAACATTCCAGCTGACTTTTTTGTGTGACGAAGCTCTACATAATGTGTGTTCGTGGTCACTGAGCATGCTGCGAGACTCTTGAATCACCTTTTTCATATCTGCACTGGACTGCCTGCACGTCTGCCTTAAAATGTACCGCTTTTTGTGTTGAAGTATTTTTATATTATGAAGAGAAAAAAAAGAGTCATATTTGTCAAATGAAGAAAAGCTTTAATTCCTGTGTGAAATAAAAGAAATGTCATTGCTTAAATCCAGAGTTAATGCAGCGTTTTCTGTTGGAAGAAGCATCCCTCTGGTGCAATATTCCCTCTACATGTTACTTAATATCTGTTGTTTGGCTCCTGTCTCTCAGTCTAAATAACAGGGAGTTTGAAGTCCCCAACGTGCCAACCAGCAGCGTGTGTGACGGGAATATGACAACAGGAACAACAAACATCCATCAGTACGAGCAGCAGACATGGACTTCAGCGGCACCTGGGAAGTTTATACTGAGGAAAACATCGAGGAGCTATTAAAAATCATGGGTAAGAATATTTTTACCATCTAGTACGAGTTATTATAAACAAAGAGTGATCTGTGTTAGTAGTTGGATGCTTCTCAGTGTTATTCAGTGATTCAGTGTTCAATTAAAACTCATTTATTTGTTATTTAAAAAATGTGGTTTTAATGGGATTACATGGAACATTTTTGTCATAAAATGTGACATTATGATATCAAACTGGCATTTAAATGGTTAAAAAAAATACTGAAAATAATCAATTACTTGGCAGTTTTGATCAAGACTGAAGTTGATTGTAAGATTTTACCCAAAAAGTGGGGAAAAAATGTGAATCTAATATTTTTATAGCAGTTTTTTGGAAGTGGACATTTTTTTGTCAGGTAGGAAATTTTAAATCTGACACAACACAAAAGCTAGTAATGCATCGAAAAACTTTTTGAAAAAAAAAATTTTTTTAATTAAAAAAACAATTGTGTCATGTGATGAAATTGGCATTTAAAATGTATATGTATAAAACTTAATAAAATAATAAAAAATGTAAACTTAAATAAACTTAATAAAAAATAATATATATATATATATATATATATATATATATATATGTATATATACACACATATATAAATACTATAATTTTATTAAAATTTTCAAGTGGACATTTCTGTCCTTAATGCCCTTAAAGATGTTAAAAACATCTCCAGTTAAACATTAAAAAAATGTTTAAGTGACTATCCAAAATGTATCAAGAAGTTTCTCATAATTCAAATTGATGTCTTTAAATATCTTGTTGAGTCAGTTCAAAGCCCAAAGATATTCAGTTTTATATGATATAAAACAGAGAAAAGCAGGAAATCTCCATATTTGTGACGCTGAAGACAGAATTTTCTGCCATTCAGCACCTTGAACACAAGGAAGGAAAAGAATCTTACAAATAAATAAATAAATAATAATAAATAAGTCATGCCATATGAAGTCATCAGGGGGTTCAAAGACGTATTTGTTTATCACATGCTCTTGTTAAAATCTGTGTTCAAGGTGCTCCTGAAATGATTGTGAAAATGAGAAAGGATGTCAAACCGGTGTGGGTGATCGAGCAGAATGGAAAAGACTTCACCTACTCGATGAAGACTCCCATCTGCACCAACATCCACTCGTTCACCATCGGAAAGGAGTCCGAGATCATGGCTGTGAATGGCAAGAAGTTTAAGGTAAGTAAGGGAGTTTAACCTGAAAAGTGTCTTCAATCAGGAATTGATGTAGGCTTCAGTCTGTCAGAGGCTATAGTCCAGTTTTTGTGCATTTTTATGTATAAAAAAAAAAAAGTCTGTCTGTCCCTCTTTGTCACCCACACAAACATCCACTTAACTCAAAGATGACTGATTAGATTTTGTAGGTCAAAGGTCACTGACATCACAAAACATGTTTTTGACCACAACTGAAGAATTCATTTTCTGATTATGACAAAATTTCACACAAATGTCAAACAGGCCATAATGACGAAGTGATGACATTTTATGCCTTGAAGGTCAAAGGTCAACTTCATTGTGACATAATGTTCACTTTCGGTCCGATACTAAAGTTAAAATACTAAAGTGGCCTTTAGACCAGAAATGAACAGACATTGTGGCCGATACAGAGGACTTTTGAGTTGGAATAGAAAAATACTTTTGTCTTGATGACATGATACATACAGGGTATTACATTGTCAACCAATTTTGGGGAAAAAATAAAATAAGTAGATAAATAAACATCAGTACAACATGTTCAATGTCAGTCACTTGCTGACCATTTTAAAACAAGAATAACTAAAATTAAAATAAATAGAGAAATAAATAAACATCAGTACTGTGTGTGCATTGTCAGTCACTTGCTGACCATTTCAATAAAGAATAAATAAAAATAGGATAAATATAAAACACAATTTATCAACCAGTTTCAGAAAAAATAACTGAGAAAATAAAAAAAATAGATGAATAAACACCAGCACTGTTAGTAAAGTGTCATTTAATTTCTGACCATTTATATACAGAATAAAATAAAATATATATAAAAAAGATGGAAAACACAATTTCTCACTCAAAGCATTGTTTTCTGCATTAATTGTTCTGTCAACAAAAGGGTTCATATTGTATTCTATTGTATTGTATATTGTATGTTGCCTTTGAAAGACAAATATCAGCCAGTAATATCACACCAATATATCTGTCAGGCTGTAATTTGTACATTAATTTGTTTATTGGTTGCTAAAAGTGATTGATGCACATGAGGCGTGATTTTCTTCTTGACTTTTCCATGTTGATCAGTGCACCGTCAGAGAAGAGAACGGGAAGCTGATCACTGAGGCTGAAAAGTTCACAGCTGTCCGAGAGATCCAAGGAGATGAAATGGTCGAGGTGAGCGGCTTCAGGATCAAATCAGAGAGATCTTTATTGGCATTAAACTCAAGTATAATGAAGTTCTGGATGGCTTCTCTCCATGCATTTAGAAAAAATATATAATATATATGTATAAAAATAGAGTGTGGTATTTCTACTTTTACTCAAGTAAAGAATCTGAGTGCTTTAGCCGTGTTGTCTTTATTTCTCTGCTTCCTCTCTTTTGCAGACGATCACTGCTGGCTCTGTAGTTGCCACGAGCAGAAGCAAACGAGTCGGATGAACCTGCAGCTGATGGATCCTTCAGCTTTGAGCAGGGAGTTATGTGGAAATAACACAGTAGAAAAAACTAAAAATAAACATTTATGAATAAATTTGAATGATTAATTAAACCAACTTGTTTGTTTTATTTGTGGCGGAATGCAAGGGACTACATTCACTCAAGTATTGATTACTTATTTAATACAATAATGCCTCATGTAAATATTTACACACATTTCAGAAAACCTGTAATACAAAAAATGATGTAGCATTATTGCAAGTAATAAACTGGGGAGGTTTTATAGTTAAAATGTGTACCCGATTCTCTGTAGTGTTTTTTATTTTTTATTTAACCAGGAAATATCCCATTGAGATTAAGAACCTCTTTTTCAAGGGAGCCCTGGCCAAGAGGCAGCAAACACAAAATACAGTTACATATTTACATAAGACACAGAACTTAAACGCATTATGAGAAACAAGTGCATTGTGGAATTGGCCTCAATAACTCAGTTTGGATTTAAAAGTGCTCAACTAAATTAAGTCAGTTAGTTTCCAGTCGTTCTGTAGCATATCCATGCATAAGGTGCAGAGTAAACAAATGCCTTTTTACCCAACTCCGTACGAGCATAAGGGACAGAAAGCAACAATTGATCCTGTGAAAGAAGAGAATAAGATCCAGCATTTCTCAGAGTAATTAAGGTGCAAATGTATGAAGACAGCAGTCCCAATATTGCCTTATAAATGAAAGTATACCAATGACTAGCCCTTCGAGTGGCCAGAGCAGGCCATCCTACCCGAGAGTTTATCCATTTTAAAGGTATTGGAGTATTTTTACAGTGTGGTATTAGTACTGTTACTTAAGTGAAGTATCTGACTACTTCTCACACACTGCTTTGTTTTGAGTTCAGTTCCTGCCACAGCTGCAGGTGGTGAGTTCAGGCAGCAGAGGGTGGGTTTTAGTCACTTTTCGAAACACAAAAAAAGTGGTTAAATGTTATTAGGCCACATAAAAGTTTCTGAATTGTAAAGTTAACCGTCATTAATTTAAATTATCATTAATTAACTGCTTAATCTCTATAACGTTGAATAATGTCTTCGTTAGTTTGATATTAAAACAACCTGTCTAATTGAAATCATTGAAAAGGCGTTTGAAACAAACACAAAAAAATTTTATTAGGCCACATAAAAGTTTCTGAATAGTAACTTTTCAACAAAACGTAAAACGCTTTACACATGAGTTGACTCATGCCAGTGATGGTTAAAGTACATACTATTGCTACAATGTTCAAATTAAAGTAACACTGAAGATAGGAGAGAGGTTCTTGTGACTGCAAAGATATTGTGACTTAAAAATAGTTTTTCTTTTGTGTTTTTGGTGTTTGTACTTCTCACACACTACTTTGTTTTGTTCAGTTCATGCCACAGCTGTAGCCCCACAGCTGCAGTTGGTGAATTCAGGCAGCAGGGGGCGCTGTGGGTTTTTGTCGCCCACTTTGAGTTTGAGAGGAAGAAGCAAAAGGCGCCTTGTAAGTGCGCATGCGCTACAAATATTTTCGCTGCAGGTTTTCTTTTCCCCCAAAAAAGAGAAACCTTTCTTCTTCTTCTGAGCGAGTGTAACTTTATGGCCAAATACATGAGGCCCCCAAACACGTCTTTGTTCGTCAGAAACATCTCCGATGAGTCCAGGTGAGTCCGCACACAGACCCGAGCAGATCATCCACTAACTGACGCTAACTAACTCATTAACGGCAGCTAACGTTAGCTCACTTAGCTTAGCAGCTAGCTAATGTTAGCCTCCTCGCAGGAGCCTCAAGTTACGTGAAAGCAGCATGCGGAGACGCTTTATTCTTTAAATATTTATCAGCTTCTGCTTCTGTAATCACAATTAAACAACATATGTAGTCGCAAAGTGTCTTTATTAATATTTAATTGGTTGGTAATGTTTCTTTGTTTGCGTTGCGTTTCTGTTGCACGTTCACCGTTCAGCACGTTTTCATGTTTATAAATGAGCTAACGTAGCAACATTAGCTAACTCATAAACAACATCTCACAAAAATAAATAAATATATATACAGTGCAGGTAAAAGACCGAAAGAGTAACTTTATTTTGTTGAGCTTTATTATTTACCAAGTCAAGCTTACTGTAGGTTATCAACCATTATTTCAATTAACGTTAATCATCATTAATTTCAATTATCGTCAGTTTACTAACAGTTATTTCAATTAATGTTAATCATCATTAATTTCAATTATCGTCAGTTTACTAACAGTTATTTCAATTAACGTTAATCATCATTAATTTGAATTGTCGTCAGTTAACCGTTATTTCAGTTAAAATGAACCGCCAGTCATTGAAATTGTTAGTTTACTATGTAGCTGGTACTTGCACTCGCTAGCAAATATTAATGATTTATTAATATTAGCAAGTTGGATTAACTAGTGCGTAGTTACTTTTCAACAAAACGTAAAACGCTTTACACATGAATTGACTTATGCCAGTGATGGATAAAGTACATACTATTGCTACAATGTTCAAATAAAAATAACGCTGAAGATAGGAGAGAGATTCTTGTGACTGCAAAGATAGTGTGACTTTAAAATGGTTTATTTTCTTTTATTTTAAAAACGGTTAACATTTTTTGGTGTTTGTAAGGGCCAGCAGTATTTCAGTTATGATGTGATTTCCACAATCTAGTTAAATTTCTAACTTTACTGATGCTTGAAAAGGTCCCATAAGCTACCTAATTATACTTGCATTATATAGCATAGTAATTCAATATCTTTTTTAATTCAATATATTTATTAATGCATTTTGTTTAAGTCTTTGAAAAAGGACGTTTTTTCTAATATTCATCTATATTTTGTGGTAACGTATTGACCCATGCACTCCAGGCACAATTTGTTTGTATTTACTGAAAAGTTGAACATTTGATACATATATCTTAACGTGAATGGAGTAACAATGGTGCATCTGCTTATGTCAAGTTGTAGACTTGAGTTTTACATTACAATGCATGTTGAACAAAAAAAGTATCTTAAAGGGCAAGTTTACCTCAAAACACAACCCCTAGAATAAAAAATGTAGGAACGCACGGTATGGATAATTACGTGCCTTGCATGGCGGATACCAATAAGATCAAAGATAGATTCACATTTAATTATAGCGCTAACCAAATCTAATTGACATCACTGTTGACACATAAAAACAGTTCTGACTCTTTCTAGTTTAAGACATGAAAAACTTTACAAACGTATGTTTTTACAAACTACTCTAATTCTCCTCTGTGTTTATTGGTAAACCAACTTTAACAATACTTACTGCCACCTACTGTATCTGTTTGATACAAGTCAATTGAAGCAATGTTGTTTAATTGGAAATAATTTAATTATCGGAATAAGACATGGTAATATTTCCCATTAAAAAACTTCTTGAGCAACAGTTGATAACACAGAAACTGTGTGGACAGGTGGGTTGGATCACCAGGTGTGTTTTGGGGTCAACTGTCCCTCTAGCCCTCATCAGCTGCTCTCCCAGCTGCTGTTACTGGTTGATGATGTAGGTAGAGTTGCCCGTGATGGTCAGTTGAGTCATACTTGTATTTACGGTGTTCAGGCCTGAGGATTTGCGGCGTGAGTTTGGCCGATATGGGCCGATAGTGGATGTCTACATCCCACTTGACTTCTATACACGCCGACCAAGAGGATTTGCATACATTCAATATCCTTTCCCAATGAGTTTTTTTACTGTTTGTGCTGCTGCTAACAAAACATTTTAATTTTCTTTCAGCAGAGAAGATGTGCTTTTTGTGACTTTTTTTCTTTTCTTCTTTTGATTGAATCTCTAACACACATATTTTTCTGTTATTGCTTCAGAAAATGTAAAAGCATCCAGTTGTGGAACCGGCCACAAAGAGTAACAAAGACCCGTGTAGAGTAGCTGTAAAGTCAAGTCACAAAGACCTTCAGGATCAGAGGGAGGGAAAAGGTTGAAAAGAGAAAGTAAAGCATGAAGAGGAAAAGGGAACGGAGACAAAGCTTGGATATGGCGGCAAAGAATTGGGAAAAGAAAAGAGTTTTAAGAGGAAAAGGCAAGCAGGAAACCAAAGTCCCTGTGGGAGTCGATTAAAGAGTGTAAAGATCAAGATGAAGTTCAAAGTCAAGCATGGGCAAAGGTAACAAGTCTGAATTATTTTGTATCCTCACAAGAAAAATCCACAAATTCGACATGACGAAAAATCAGCTATGATATCAATGACATTCTTTAATTTTAATCAAAGCAATTTAAGCAATTATTTAATGTTTGATTTGTTTATATATTTGTAGTCCTGATCCCTCAGACAAGTGTGATGTGTTTGAAGAACTTGCTTCATCTTTTATCTCTACAAAAATCAAAAGAAGGCTAATTGTTTGCTTTTTTTCACTTGTTATACCATCATATCAAGTAATGTGTAATTTGTGCTCAATTTAAACTGTCTTATAAATAAGGCCACACAAATGAAAGAAAATGTTTTGATGAATCCCCCAATCCCTCTTATAGTATATTGAAATGCATGCTTCTTAATTTTTTCCTTCTCTCACTTCAACCTTCTGAGAGTAAAACACACAAGACATTTGTTTGAATTTGTGTGGCCGTACCTAACCTGAGAGAAAACAAAAACCCTTAACCACCCAGCATATTTGAGGATGTGCGTGATGCAGAGGATGCTCTTCACAGCCTGGACAGAAAGTGGGTTTGTGGCCGGCAGATTGAAATCCAGTTTGCCCAGGGTGACAGAAAGAGTAAGTGTTAATCGCTTTTTTACTTTTGCAACCAAATACGGTTTTGTTTGTCAACAAGTGTTTTTGATTAGACGGGGGGAAAAAGCTCCCAGAGGAATTTCACACCATTACTGAGAATGTTTTGTTTGTGTTTCTACTTTTAAACATCAGCACCCAATCAGATGAAGTCAAAGGAAAGACATTCTCCAGGCAGATCCTCTCGATACGACGACTACGATCGCGACAGCCGGCGCAGACGTTCACGCAGCCGCAGCTACGAACGATACAGATCACGCAGCCCTTCTTATGATCGTCATCGCAGACGATCGGAGAGTCCTCGAGAGTGGGTTTTACTTTCAGCAGACCTTTCTCCTCACAGTTGTCGTACTTAAGATGTTTTTGGAAAGCGAAAATAACCTTTTCACGTCTTTCTTCAGGTCTCGTGGAAGGGTGTATGGAGGAAGAAGCAGGAGTCGCGAGGATGAAAGGTACAGATTCCCTCTAAATATTTAGAGGTTGTGGCTTGAATCTGTTTCTTTCTCATTCTGTTTTGGTTAAAGTTTAATCAGCAGACTTACACCACCAAGTCAGTCAGCAGAAATGACATACTGTGCGTTTAAGTGTCAGGAAAAACTCGATTTTTAAAAAATATTTGACGCACAGCACAGTAAAAATATAACATGCTTGGCGATGAAGTTAATCCATGATACAAATGTGTGACGTTTCAAAACAGAGAGACAAAATTAAGATGATTAATATTGAATGGTGAGTTTAGTTCCTCGTTGCATCCCTAGTTCAGTGTCTTCATGGTCTCGTTGTGTGTTCAGATACAGGCACAGGCCTCGGAGAGAGTCCAGAGGCAGATCTCGATCCCGCTCCAAATCCGTATCTCCACGAGAAACTGTCAACCCGCCTTCGACTTCCCATTACACTGAGGAAGAAGTGCGACGGACACACTCCCAATCCCGCTCCAGGTCCCGGTCCGCATCAAGATCTCGCTCTCGTTCGCGCTCTCGGTCCCGATCCTGGGCTGGACGCAAGTCAGGAGGACGCTAGAGAAGTACCTGCTCCCCCTTCTATCCGTCTTTATGTCAGATGCGCCAGAGCAGGTCAATCTGTCAGGAAATGTTTGTTTTGACATGAATGTAACGTCCACTGAACCATTTGTAGAAAGCTTGATTTTTGCGGCTCCATTTTAAGATCAATGCTGGTCCTTTGTGCTTGGGTTTATAAAAACTGTATTGGTGATATTTCTTAATAGAAATACGAAACGGTCAGCGGTTTGTGTTCAGTGGTAGTCGGCCAGGAATAATTGTCTTTTTTATATGCGGTTACTGATAGTTTTGTTTTCTAAACCCTATGCACCCGTTTCTGCAAAAAAAAAGAACGTTCAGTATTTTAAAATGAATCCAGTCTTTTCAAACCAAATCAGCGTTTCTGTGCATTTTATCACATTTATTACAAATCACATGCTTTTTGCTCCGCTGCTGACCTTTTATCCATAGGGGTTTCTTCCTTTTTGTCCCCACAGGTGTTTCTTGACCATATAAAAAGTATTACTCAAAAACTATAAACTTGCTTAAAACATTATCGAGATAATTACCAACCTATATTGTCAAAGCAGCCTTGACATTCAAGTTTTGAGTCACTAAAGTGATTTTTTTAGCAACTGCCTGATAGAAAAACATTAAAAATGTAAACTGTACAGTCGGTGTTGGAAAAGGATCAACAGTAGCATCAAGTATACAAGTATTAAAGCTAAAATACACAGAAACACTGCTACAGTCCTGAAGATGTTGTCGACCAGTGACTTTAACCACAAACTGTTTAAAATGTACATTAATCTGTTTTAATTATGTGGTGTTTTCTGTAAGATCAGTTTTCTTTTTTGTTCAAAATGTATTTTATTTTTGGAAACATTTCTCCAAATTTCCGTTTTGAGAGGAGGAACAAAAGTTTCTTGTTGGTGTTTACACAACTGTGTTGATGGTTTTTCAGAACGAATCTTGTCACTGCATGTTTTATTCTCCTAATCTTCTATCTTTAGTAGGAAGAAACTGTTATTTTGAGTAATAAATGGATAACATACAGTATAAGGAAAAGCTGTGTGACTTCAGTTTGTAATTTCTGCTTGTAGATGAAACTCTGTCCACTGAAGTTTTGTAATAAATGATCGAACTGAACATTATGTAGGGCATTTAAGGAGACTAACTGCCTGGTGTCTAACGTGTTTCAGTATCAAGACAATAAATTCACAGTCTGCAGTGATCTGCATGGAAAACAGACCAGTCCAGCCATGAACATTGATTTCCTTTTAATGGATCAGTAGCTGGAAGGAATAACTTAAATTAGATTCACAGCGACGGGGCAACGATGTATGAAATCGGACGTGCCCCATTGATCACTGTATTGAAAAAAATAACATTGATTAAACAAGTACAACAGCGGCATGGAGGGTTGATGTAACTTTATCAAGATTAGCTGTTGTATAGCACACAGATAATAGTGCATTCACACTGTTTTTATAATACACATGACCTGAATATAGCACTTATTTCAGAATATCATATTAATTTCCCAGGGTTTTATTTCCAGTACTTGTATTTAGATGGTGGAAAAAAAATAAATGGAATATAAAAAAAAAGATATAGATATTGTTTATTGCTAGCACTTATCAAGCTGAGCAAATGTTATCAAGGTCATGTCCATATATTTTACAATATTTACATAATGTCACATTTTAGCCAACATGTCATTATAAAACGGCAGGGTTCTTCCCAACTGTTTTAACACTTAAATGTCTTTTTTTTTTTTTAAGCGCCTAAGCAGAACTAACAGAAAAAACTATGCTGAGAAATGTTTATTATGTTATTTCTGGTAGCAGTGCTTTTGCCCTCCACTCTCTGTGTCAGTTTTTTACTGTAGGTGGGGCTAAGGCAGCTACTCCATACATTAAATGCTCCTAAAATTACTGTAATATTTACTGCAATTATTTCTTGGACAAAACATCTAGCAAAATGCAGTTTTTGCCTATTTATTACATCATTTATTTATTTTCAAGATGTATTTAAGTCTTTTTTTAAAAAAAGAATAATTTAATGACATAAATGGTTACATAGGAAGTTATAAATGTCTGGTATCTGTTCCATAAAAAAAGGACAAATTATCAAATATTTACAGAGTTTATCAAAATAGTTGCAATTTATTTTGTTTGTTAACCAATTAATCAATGAATTGATTCAGCTCTGACTGAAACGCTGCTAATAACCGACCAGTGAACTCAGCATGAACTAAGATTGAACTGCTAATTCGTTTGTTGTGGCTCTTATGCAACATAACTTGCTGTAGATATTTAGCACTTAAACATCTTTGACTGTACATTTTCAGATTAAATCAAGATATTGGTCTTCCTCAGAGGCCTGTTATTGTATTGATTATAGAGCACCTTTAAGGCTCTCTCAGATGCCATCAAACCCAGTGCACCACTTCTGTCCTGTGTGACTGTAGAGGATCACACCAGTTCAACCCGAAACAGGCACACATATTTTAAAACACATTTCACCCCTAATGACTCACAGGAACTGGCAGTCAGTGCATTCACACTGCTGCGAGGTAAATGGCAGCCGAGCATCGCTGCAGTATTGATCATTTTTGTCTTTCACAGGCTATAACTTGTGAACAGTGAGAGCCAGCAGGGGTCATTTGTGCTTGTCCAGTTTCCACCAACAGCACAGACTGAAATCTCTCCCGGTGGGAAAGTTTGACCTTTTGAAAGAGGATAAAGAAGATAAAAGATGCGTCTAAAGGACTATTTTCACTAGCAGTAGCACCTTTATTGCAAAAGGCCTTTTTTTGTTACATTTCATATCCAAGATGAAAGGTAAGTTAACTTATTTTAATATTAATGTTTGACATTTTGGTGTAACTGGTGAGTAACATGAGTTTTTATATACAGAATGTATTTTTCTCTCTCTTGCTGTTGTCTTGAGTAACTTTCTTATAAACTACATGATGGATTAAAATTATTGATTTCTATTTGATAATTTGACATGATGGATGCCAACTGATTACCAATTTTACCAACTTGTCTTGTCGTACAGTTTACTTCAACATACCTGAACACTGGTTAACACACTAAAATACCAAGCTCCTATTTAATACTGTCAGATTTTAGCATTTTAATGAGTCTCTAACAGGTTAATTCTCAGTAAAATATTAGGATCCGAGCAATACCACAATGTAGAAATAATCTGTGTACATATGTTACATTTGTTTTTTTTATATTTAGTATTATAGTATCATGTTTTATCAGGAAAAAGTACTTAAAAGTATTGAGAGTAAGAGTACTATTATGCAGTAAAGCATATTGTTGTATTAGCATGCAAGTTTATAGAGGTGGAGTTTGTTTTAACTACTTATATTTACTATATACAGGTGCATCTCAATAAATGAGAATATCATGGAAAAGTCCATTTCCAGTAGTTAATCAAATAGCCCCTACCAAGTATTGAGTGCAAGATAGACATACTTTTCAGAGGCCAACATTTCCATATTAAACATACTTTTAAAGATTTTAAGATCTTTTGTAATACTAACATTTTTTGAGACACTGAATTTTAGGTATTCATTAAATGTAAGCCATAATCATAATAATTAGAAGAGATTAAATAAATTAAGACATGAAATGTTTAATTTTGTGTGTAATGGATCTATATAATGTGTTTTTTCCACTCTTTGGGATAGCCTGATCCTTTGCAATGTGAAAGCTAATTTTAAAAACTGTTTAAAATCCAAATCTGAAAAGTAACTAAGTACAAGTGGTAACTTCAGCTGTTTTTAAGTACAATGATTCCCTCTGAAATGTAGTGGAGGTGAAGTACAAGTAGTTCATAACTGTACTGAAGTAGAGTATTTGAATATATAAGAGGTTAAATATATATCGTCTTTGTACAGTTTTCAATGTAATATATGTCACAAGTATTTAGCATATTATCACATTCTGTTTTAATGACCTTTTAGACAACGTCCCTACTCTTTGTGAATTGGAGTGGTAGGGTTAAAGTGAGTTAATGTATCCAGGACATAGTTCGTCCAACAAAGTGCAAACAAACAAACTGCAGTTCCTCCAGTGGCCACTTGAGGCTGGCTCCAAAAGCAAATCAATCCCCATAGACCTCCATGTAAAAATGCAAACTTTACATTAGAAATAAACAGCCTGTTACAAAGAACAGTTTGGTCTCTATAGCTAACTTGCCCCTTCATGACAACTGTATAAAACTCACCCACTTAAATTATATTAAGGCTTAAAGTTATACATCATTAAGGGCGTCGCAGATAGGTGCCATCATATAATTTAGCAACCAGGCTTCATTCTGCCCCATTTTTGTATGAGACAGAAGTCAGGGAGTGCCGAGATTATGACTGTCGCAGTCACCCACATTGACTCAGAAATCTATGTGTGACGTCACAGGTGACAGTCTTTGTGTTTCTACCAGAGCCCAGCACAGACAAACCAAACACTGGCTCTAAAGAGGGCCTTTCACTTTTGGTTGGTATATGTCATGTAGAAAAAGGAGTATCTTTATCAGATGTTTTAGACCAAATAATGATACCATTCTCGGCCTCTAAAATCAGTCGGCCTTTATTAACAATCATAGCTTTCTTCCTCCATCATTACAGCCCTGCTAATGTGAAAAAATGGGAGACTGGAACTTCCTTGGGGGGATCTTGGAGGAGGTGCATATCCACTCCACCATGGTCGGCAAGATCTGGCTGACGATCCTGTTCATATTCCGGATGTTGGTGCTGGGCGTCGCGGCAGAGGACGTGTGGAACGACGAGCAGTCTGACTTCATTTGCAACACGGACCAGCCCGGCTGCCGCAATGTCTGCTACGACCAGGCGTTCCCCATCTCCCTGATCCGCTACTGGGTGCTGCAGGTGATCTTCGTGTCCTCGCCCTCCCTGGTGTACATGGGTCACGCCATCTACCAGCTGCGAGCCCTAGAGAAGGAGCGCCACTGCAAGAAGGTGGCTCTCCGCCGGGAGCTGGAGGCGGTGGACGTGGAGCTGGTGGAGGTGCGGAGGAGGATTGAGAAGGAGATGAAGCAGCTGGAGCAGGGGAAGCTCAACAAAGCTCCCCTGAGAGGCTCTTTGTTGTGTACTTACCTGGTCCACATTGTTACCCGCTCAGTGGTGGAGGTCAGCTTCATGGTGTGTCAGTACATCCTGTACGGACACCGCCTGAAACCGCTCTACAAGTGTGAAAGGGAGCCGTGCCCGAATGTGGTCGACTGCTTTGTCTCCAGGCCGACTGAGAAAACTGTTTTCATGGTGTTCATGCAAGGGATCGCCTGCCTCTCCCTGTTCCTCAGCCTTCTCGAGATCATGCACCTGGCATACAAGAAGGTTAAAAAGGGCATCCTCAAGTTCTACCCACACCTGAAGGCCGATCTTGATGAATATTACGTCGACAAGTCCAAAAAGAACTCAGTTGTGCATGAGGTTTGCATTGGCACGTCTGTGAGCCGCAAGACGACAATTCCCACAGCGCCATGTGGATACACGTTACTTTTGGAGAAGCAGGGCAACGGACCCACATACCCTCTTCTTAACGCCTCCTCTGCCTTCGTCCCAATAAAGGGGGATCCTGGTGCAAAGCCGGACGGTCACAAGGACGGCAAGGAGGGAGTGCAGAGCCCCACGGAGCAAACCGGCAACTCCAACAACTCAAGCAGCGAGACGCGTTCTCCTCCTGCAGACAAAGAGGACGACCCAGAGGAACGCTCTTCACCCCATCATGAGGACATGGAGTGTGCCAGCTCTGAGTACCCCACCCTCCCTGTAGCAGACACCTCCTCCTGCACAGCACTGTCAGGCATTGTGAGGAAGTCACGGAGGGTCAGCCCACCGTGGAACTGCTCCACTCTGGTGGAGAATAATGGCTCGGACAGTGGGGAGTCCTACCACGGGAACAACAGCGTGAAGCTACGCAGCAGCTGTGTTGGACCCCGAGCGAGGATGCTTTCCAAATCAGACATTAAGAGGCCGAGCAGGTCTCAGAGCCCGGACTCTGCAGGGGAGCTGAGCTCAGTATCCAGACACAGCAGGGAGAGTAACAGCCCCACCGCCTCCTCTCCAAACCGCAGAGTGTCAGCGGCGAGCAGTGCCAGCAGCAGAAGAGCTCCAACTGACCTGCAGATATAAACAACAGACTGTGTGCTCCCAACATAAACTCTCACGGAGCCATGTGTGGGTGCAGTTATGTGAACACAACATTACTGCACTTTTCACACATTTAAAGTTCTTATAAAGAAGCACGAAGGCCTTTACTGCTATGGAGATTATGCATTTTACACCTTCTGATCATATTTAAATTTAAATCTACTTCTCAGATTTCAACAGGTGGTCAGACCACAGTGAACTGTTTCCAAACATTGACAGGTTTTTTACAGAGATCCAAATGGACATTTAATGATCTGACTGCATGCTAAATCTCTGTCTGAATGATTAGAGGGGAATGGAAAACTGCGCCACAAATCTATAATGTTGTTTCAGGTCACAACGTGCTGTTACACAACTGGATACTTTAAATCAGTGACATGTTACAGCATGCCTAAAAGTTCCTCAGTCAGAACATTAAACATGGAGTGCACTTAAACATAAAATATACTCAGTTCTGAATGTTTCACACACTATGGAAATGTATTTCTAAATATCTTTGTGTTTGTTCAGTGACATGAATAAAAATTTGTCTTGAATTTGCTGTCATTTATCAGACTTATTTTTATTAAAATGTTTCTGTTTTAAGCATTTTTAATGTATCTATTTCAGGTGATATGTAAGCAGTGCCTCTGGTTGAAAACAGGAAATATTATCAATTTAGGACATCAAGAGGAAGACATTTTTATTTATAACATAGCAAAAGTTTCTTCTTGTTGTATAACAAAAAATAACTGATTTTATGTTAACTATACATGCATTATTATGTAATAAACATTTTGTTTTTGTTTTTTTACCCCAGACAGAAATGACAAACACCCTCCTTTTACTGTGCTGCTCCCTCCTCAGGTGGTGGATTCGTACTGCATCAGCTGGAAGATAATAAGCAGGCAGAGGTTAAAGTAAAAGCAGCACTTTAACACAGGCAGCTCTCATTATCTGTAAATTTAGACTTTTCTCAGCATCTCACCCTGTTTCTCAGCTCTTGGTTCTCCTCCATGAGCAGGTTGTATTTCTGTTGCAGGTCAGCCAGCTCCACGCGAAGAGCCTCAGCGTCTGCCGGCTCTGAGCGGGCCGCACAGAGTTGAAGCTTTATGAAACTGTGCAGGTGGTTAAGGTCGATGAGGGCTCTCAATATTCAGTCTCAGAAATCTTTAATTTTACCTTAGCCAGATGGGTCAAGCTTGGGAAAGAACAACAACAGTGACTTGTTTCCTTCTTGAGTCAATTATGATTTCAGTGAGAAAAAAACTCCTCTGGCTCAAGAACAAGCTCCATGTGAACTGAATAACCTCCATACGATCAAGTATTGAAAAATGCCTTGTCATTCAAAACCAAATTACTAGACTTAATCGCCAAAAATACAGCTTTATTGTAGAAAGAAACTGGTAATGAAAGTTTTGGTTAGAAAAAGTCAGCAAAACTAAGATTAAAATTGTGACATTTCTGTCAAAATCACTTTATTCTCATTTAAAACATTGCCAAATAAAATAAACTAGACCATTGCACCTTACATTAAATTCTGAGCTCAGGACTTGGTGCAGGTGCAGGACTTATAAATTGCAGTGAAATACAAGGCCCCAGTGAGTAAAAAAACACCTTGGTGTTCAGAGGGTTAATGTGTAAATCTAATCAGCACCAGTAAGCTTGTACTAAGATCTAATAATACTGGTGGACTTGCTAACGTTAAATGTCATAGAAGTGTGCAGGATCGACACTAAAAATGTTTGTTTTGTTGTATTTTCAGAGAGAGTGTGTGTCACATAGGTGTAAAGGAGCTGATAAAAATGTGTATCGTAATGTCTTATGTTGTAATTTCTTTGTGTTAAAACTGATCCCAAACTGATCATATGGTAACTTATATTGAGGTTAATGTATCAGTACAGGTATCAACATTTTTATAAAGATTCTCAGTCCTGTTGTGAACTATATGTTTTGGTATACTGTGGAATTCAAGTTGCCAACAATGACAGCAACACTTTACAGTGCAACAAACTAGAGCCTGGCTCACACATAAAACTGCAGTCCTGCTGGGTTCAGTTATCTAGCAGCATTTTCAGACTCCAAAACAGAAAAAAATCCATGTGTAATCTGTTTCCACATTTGCTGTCAATAGATGAGAAAAAAGTGCTATTCTCTCACACAGGGCATCTGTATTATAGATTTTGAAACCTATTATGCAGCTGAATGGCTGTTTATCTTCCCAGTGGAACTGCTGACATTTTAAAAACATACCAGACATTGTGATTGTTTGTAGACCAATGACCAATTTTATCTCCTGTCAGCGTAACACCAGAGGCAACATTATGTAATGGTGATGTAACAGATCTGATTTAAACTGTAAACTTTTCCATGAATCCTAATAATTTTGTAAAACCTGAGCCATGGAGAACTTGTCTTGTAGTCTTCTGTTCTCAAATGTAGGCGGTTAAGAAGAATTGCCATTGCATTTACAGGTTAAAGGGTCTTATAATAGCAAAGGATCAGAGTTTTTCCCATTTCTGTTGCCATGTTAGCTCAAGTACAGCAGGAACCAATCTCCAAACCTGTACTTTTACTGAAGTAAGTTTTGAAAGCAGGACTTTTACTTGTACTGGAGTCATTTCGGGGTGGTATTACTACTTTTACTTAAGTAAGGGATCTGAATACTTACTGTACTGTTTTTTGGGGTTGGGAGGGATTCTGAGTCATTATTGTAGACACACCAACACCTGTTCATGCCACTAAAAGAAGGATACTCCAGTGCATCGTTGGGTTTGTCAGTCTCTGTATAAAGTGCCACTAAAACTGCAGAAAGAGAGACAGAAATGTGACGAGGCAGCACAGCGGGGATTCTGGTCAAATGTAAGTAAATTGAGGGAAATTGTGCATGCTTTCTTTTTTTAATAAGGTATTTGCATGTGCTTGTGTACCTACCACTTGTTAAAGTGTCAATGACTCCTGATTTTTCAAGATATCTTCTAAATTGTTCTCGCTTCGATTCTGACGCCTAAAACACAAGACAAACATTTACATAAGTTAGCGAATGGATGCAGCACAGGTCTGACTGATTTTATCTAACCTACTGCCAATTGAGGTGTGTTAACTGCCTGGCTTCATGTAAACAAAATTTATTGCTAAGATGCTAACTAGTTAGTACACACTTTAGACGAGCAGCTAGCTTTACCTTGTAAAATAAGTAACAGCTATGCATGAAGTGTTTAACAGAATACTTACTCTGTAATGGGCCATCGAGGCGACGAAAGCTATGTTATTTACAGGTGACTAAAACCTAGCGTCAGGTGAGTAGAGTTTTAGCTGCTTCAGTCTAACACACAGGAGGTGGACTCGTTGCCCATAACAACACTTTAAACATGCGGAAATACTTTTTTTTTTTTTTACTGATTAGCTTTAACCTGTTACATAAACATGTGGTTTGCAAGTTACGACTAATAAACAGCGAAAATGTATTTAAATGTTTTTATTATTATTATTATTATTTTTTGTACTTTTACAAGATAACCGCTGGCACTCGAGCGAGAGAGGTGGGCGGGTCAGCCGTTGGTCATCTGCGACAACGTCACATCCGGAATTTAGATTTATAAAACATGCGCACTGGCGTCACTGGAGAGTCTAAAACGGGGCGTAGCCACTCCAGTGCATTTATAGATCTAGTGTTTCCCCAACGCTTCAGCTCATATGACAGTTTTTTCTGAAAAGCAGCAACCCATTTGTTGTTTTGCCGGCAGAGATGAAGACACAAATAATATGAAGCGTATTATGTTCCGTCTTCTTTTACACCCAGGCTGCTTTAACCAAGTGTTTTTGGTTTAAAATCTTCACGAGGTAAGGCGTGTTTGACTGAACTGTCCATACAGGTCGTCGTTAAATCGTAATTCACAAGTTATAGCTCATTAACCAACAAGCTAACCTAGCAGGTTCAGGTTATACTTACTGTATAACTGGTTTATACTTAAACTTTCACTTAGCTATTTAAATGTTTGTTATATATTTGTATACGTCGGATACTTGGGACAAAACAGACACCAAGTTTAACAACAGCCCAATTTTGTGCCTTGGAGTGGTTTGACAGAAAATGGATCAGTTAAAATTTCAATAATTTCAGTAAAATTACAAAAAAATCTGCTAGTTAAATCTACTAGAGTCTCTGTCTTTCTATTTTTTTTTTTTTACATATCAGTATAGATTTTTATGCTGTTATCTTCACAAAATTATCAACATTAATTTGGCCTTTTCGAAACTTGCTATGGGCACTTTTTATTATCGTAATAATAATAAAAAAGTACTTACTGTCAGTTAACTGGTAAGTAACTGAGGCATTTCCAAATAATTTAAGATTTCCTTAAAATTATAATAATAGCCTAATCTCATGTTGCTGTTATTGGTATTTCTTGGCATTTCTCTTTTATTCATAGAAAAAGACATGTCGCCTTATAATTCCGCTCTTTTCATTAATTGTCAGTATACGTTACATTACTTTTTACATTTTCTATCTATATTTTAAATGACTGAATAATGGATATTTGTAATTTAAATACCGTGTTTTTTTATGCTGTGAGATGTTGGTTGAAAGAAAATTAAACACTTAAATAATAATATAATTTAAGTAAAATTTCAATATATCTGCTGGTTAAATCTGCTCTTGATATTTGTCATTTTATTTGTATTTTCACTAAATAACTACATTAAGTCTCAAGTAACTTGTTATGGGCACTTTTCATTATCCTATTTTAAAAAAGACCAATTGTGATGCATAATACTTATAGGTGGAAGCCCTTATGTACTTGTATGTGCTGATAAAGGGACTTACACATTGCTTTCACATTGCTTATTTAAAAACGAGCGTTCACTTTCGCTTTAGCGGGTTTAATTTAAAAAATAATAATAATTTAATAATAACTTAAGACTTAAAAACTTGTCACAATAACTGACCTTTTCATCCCCAGTTCATCCAAAACAAGGAGGCAGAAAAGAGCAGTTTAATGATACATAATACATTAATTGTTTCAGAGAGAAAGAAGTGTATTGGGCTTTTCTTCTGAGGATCTCATGATAGGCTCACACACATAGTTTCGCAGACACTCACTTGCAGACTTGAGTCACATGGTAAAGGCAAAAAGTATGTATGCATGCTTTGTCATGCATTAAGACCTGACACTTAGCACAACTATATAAGGGATGAAAAATGTGTTGGTGATCTTTTTGATATCTGGAAACAATTTGTTGTCACACTGATGTGAAAAATAATAATTACTGAATAATTTTATGTCAACATGCTTTAAAGGGAAGGTTTTAAAGGTTAAATCTGTGTAAAATACACACAAGCCAATCAATTAGCCAATAGACAGAAATGTATTGAGATTATAAGGAGGAAACGGCTACTGGTTTCACTGTAAACCACGGTAAAATTTCAGACAGTTAGTATTTAAATTATCATTAAAACTGTGTTTGATTACCACTCTTTGAAAAATTCACGGTAAATACCAGGATCAAAGTTAACAAAAGCCTCCCAGACAGGTTAGTTTGGGGTCAGTGAACACGGCAGAGGACGGTGACTGCACTGTGAGATTTTTTAGTCTTTTAAGAGGACTGAGTCCTAAGTGTCGTTGTTTTTTGGTTTTCATTAAAAAGCTTAGATTTGATGAAATTATTTCAGTGTGTGTATCAGGCCTTTATGAACCTTTTGAGCAACAGGGAAAGTACAATGATACAGATGAAGTCCACCTTAAAACATGGAAAAGAAGATTTAAAAAGAAAGTCAGCAATAGTTTTAGGAATACCTTAGACCAACAGAAGAGCCCTGATTAATGAATACACAGGTTCATGATTAGTTACAGTATTCGAAGTATATTCAGGAGCCAATGTTTTCACAACGATGGCCAGTGAATATCTTAAAATGAATTAAAGCAGATTTTAAACAGTATATTTTTAAGTGATGAATTGGGAAAAAATCCAAATACCAACATCAGCATCACCAGCTCATATCTAGTAGATAAACTCCAGACCAATTAAATGTACACTGCATGATGTCTTTCTGGACTCCACACTTTATTTGACACCATGTCACTGACTGGAAACACAGCAGACACATTTGTTAATGGAGAAAGTGAAGATTATTGAGCCACATTGTATACATACCCAGATTAAGCCGTCAGTTTTCTTCTCATGCAGCCAGTTTTTCCAGTTTGACCCCTCCTCGTAGACACTTACTGGAAATGTGTAAAGGAAAAGTTTCTGTAAATTAAATTCAGTCAAGTCAATTCTCAAAAACAAAGTCAACAAAAAAGTCACCTATTTACCAGCAGTGCTAAACATCAGGTTTAATCTTTTTTATTGTGAGGATTTGCTATTTTTTATTTTTACTTTGATATGATTGTAAATTATGTTTGAGTTTTGAAACAAAAAGAGACAAAATGTCCAGTTTGAAGACTTCATTTTTGGTCCTTTGTTTTTATTTTCCAACATTTTATAGACCAAATTAGTAATCCCTTGATTGAGAAAATAATCATCAGATTTATCGATAAGGAAAATTATAATTGTCATCAGCCTTAAAACTCTCTTATATAACAACTGGGCTGGTATGTGCTGACAAACACTTTTTTGTACAGAGCTTTTAAAGGTGTAAACATGATTACAATGCATTTGGATCAAAGTTTTGGGTAGTTGACACATTCTTCAGAAGATATATATGTTGACTTGAAACCTGAAACTTATTGGAATTGATCGGACAGGTGATTTATTGATGTGATACCTCGGACCAGCTGCTTCAGAGGATCTTTGTGCAATTCTTATCCTTTTACATACTGTGATAACAGTATACTGTGTCTGCTGCTGGCACGAGCAATTCTCAACCTCTTAGTGTTTTGAAACTCGGCTCAGCCTCCCAAAACCATCGTGTCAAAAATGCATCACGAGCAACAACAACTATTTTTCTCAGTTCCTGAAAAACAGTTTTTTGAAGCAGCAGCATCATATGTTGTCACTTTTTTGTCCAACACAGCTAAACAGTCGCGAATGTGAGAAGTGAAACTGAGAATAACTAAGAATGACTCAGCAATTATATCCTGCCCTAAAGCTATTACGTCAGTAGACAAATCCATTTATCATTTAATGTATGTTTAATTAACTTAATACTTCATTAAAGATTTTAATGTTTTTCTTCTGTAGGTCACCACTGCCATCAAGATTAATTTTAAGTTTTGCCCATAAAATGTCAGAAACCGGGCGTTCCCGGTGGCACACCTGGTAGAGCGCGTACCACAGAGGCCCAGTCCTCGTAAGTGGGTGGCCTGGGTTCGAATCCAGCTCGGAGCCCTTTACCGCATGTCTTCCCCTCTGTCTCCCCCTTTCGCTCTCAATATCTCTCTCTCTCAATAAAAGCTACAAAATGCCCCAAAAAATATCAAAAAAAAATAAAAAAAAAAAAATGTCAAAAACCAGAGACAAAAAAATTAGTTGTAACCAACATTAACCAACAGTCTAAAACTACAATAATTCAAAATTTATTTTTTTAAATCCTGACATTTAGGGGGCAGGAACCAGTAGGTATTTAGCATTTTTGCTTGTAAAATTATTATTATCAAAACAGTTGCCCAATAGGTTCTGTTTGCAAATTTAATTGATGATGAAAATAATTGTAACTATCTAAGTTTTGATAATTGTTAGTCTTTTGGTAATTTTCCCCCTTTCTTACTTAACTTTTACCGCCATAAAATCTCCATGAGGTAGACATCTTTTAAATTAAATTCCCATTTCCCTACAAAATGCTTGTTATATCAATGTATATTATATTATAATAAAATATGTAGGCATGGTCCATTATTTTAAAGATAGAGGAAGAACACAACCGGTCTCAAAAATCACAAGATATAAAAAAACACAAAATATTTAATATGTCTTTGTCATGGCTTTGTGATGTTCGACATAAAAATTAACTCTTACATGTTTTGGCATCAAGCCTTCATCGGGGAGTCAAAAAGAAAAATCAATTCAATTTAAGTCCAAGAACGCGTGACTACCTTAACACAACCAGTTGTTATGTTGTTGTTATTATGTGACCTTTTATTATTAATTATTCACAGATTCCAGTTCAGTAAAGCGACAAACTCACTCTGAGCTTCCTCCCTGCAGTGTTTCCAGTCCGAGCATCAGTAACTTTTGTAAGTTTCCTGTAAATGTGTTTGTGTATCGGTGTTATCAAGCTTTTATGTAAATCAGTTGATCTGCTGATGTGTTTGCTATTTGTCTTCTTATATTTACTCATCTGTGTCATTTGCTTATCTCACATCCTCCTTGTGTTTTCCTGTTTTCTAATTACTACCTTCGTCCTGCCAGCAGGTTTTGTGGACACCATGATTCAGTGACATCATTCCACCGATCCTAATATTTGTGTCATGCCGCGACCACATGGCCTCTCCATTAACTCAGCTCCTTCGGACAAGAGCGAGGACAGCGAGCCTCTCATCGAGAATGATGAAGGTATTTTTCACCACATTTTTTTATTTAGTTTTTTTACAGAATGTTTACAGTATCAGGATGTTTGTCACTATATCTATGCTGTCATATGCTAATAATAAAAGGAATGATAAGAACGTAAAATAAATGAACAATACTAGAAGTTATAGGATAATAATAACGATTATTTAAAATATCACTTTAAGAAAGGACATGGAAAAGAAATTAATCAGTAAAAAAATATAAAGTAATTAATACTTAATAATAATGATGTTAGTAATATTAAATATATATTATTATTATTATAAGAGAAAGAGCTTGTGAAATGTGTCCATTTTTGCTAAATAATTCAATAATACATAATAAATTGTTTTTATATTTAAGACTTTTTTTCAAAAATAATATTTCATTGATTAATTATTTGGGCTCCATGAAATCAGCAAATCTTCACAATGTCCCAGATCTCAAGGTGATATCATAACATGTCTTGTTTCATCTGAAAATATAAAATATTCAATTTACTATAACATCAACAAGGTAAAACAGCAAATTTTCAGACATGGATATTTTGCTTTGAAAAAATAAGGCTGAAACACTTTCGGTGCAGCTCTGTTTTTATTTAATTACATTTTTATATAATATAATCTCTGATGCAAACAAAAATATTCTCACTTCAAACATGACATTAAACATGATTTAATACTTTAAAAAATATTATCTGAGAAGTTCAAAATGCTGCAAATTAATAATCTTGAACATGCACAACAACAACAACTGCAGCAACAACAGCTTTACCACAGACTCCAACTTTAAAATGAATCCTGTTTTGTTGGTTTTTAACACAAACAAAATAGTGTAATATGCAAAAGATATCTTGATATGGAAAATAAAGTGTTTTCAGTAAACGCTGCTGCACAGCAACATGTGATTTACTTTGTTAAATTGCAGAGTTCACATCAGCGCCTCTCTGGTTACCGATTACCTGTTACATAAGATAATATAATGATGTAGCTGACCATCAGGTGACTGCAGTCAAACTGATGAGGCCACTGAAATAAAGACAAACAACCTGAAGCTTAACTGCCAATAAAGACTCGTAATCACAGGTCTGCTCTGTCCAGATTCATGTCATTTTAAAGTCATATTCTGCAGTCGAAAGCAACAGCTTAATGTTTGTTATTAATCATTTCTGTGGTTGTACGTTGTTCAAAATTAGCACTCTTTCTTTACTTCCAAAGTGCCTAGAGGAGGTCAGAATTTCAGCTACACTGTATATATATAAAACAACTTTATTGTCTGACCAAAGATACAGCTTGTGACTTCTGACCCTGATGAAAACCACAAGCTGGAAAGTGATGGTTTGACAATAAAGATGCTCTTCAAAGTTAGTGTTTGAAAGAGCAATAAAGTGGGTATTCCATCAGATGAACACTGTTTTCTCTCACTTAATTTGGTGTTAAACCTCAAGGAAACTTTACATTTTTCAATTAATGCAATTTCACATCATTTTGGAACATTATTACGAACATATCCGTGTGCAAAAATGTGAAAAATCTCGAAATATAATACATAAACAACACCCAAAGCTAAATAAGAATCCCAGGGACCAAATGCAATCATTACCTCAATCTGAGAAAGTAATTTAGTTAGTTTAGAAGCTCTCTATCTTGATTTTACATTGATTCTACTTAAGTGTTGCCCAGAATTGCTTGGCTGCTGTATCTAAGTCTTATCATGGCTGAATAATATATATATAGAGACACAAACTACTCATTTTATAATTTACGAAAATATTTTATTTGTGTGCAGAAATTTGGAAAAGCTCAAAAGATTATTAATAAACATCACCCAAAAACACAAAGTAACAGTAAAAGTGTTTTCCCTGGTTTCTGCATGAAGTCAGCATTTCATGAGTGTCTTTCAGATAGTTTTATGTGTTTTAAAATTATGTATTTAGCTTTAGTATTACTGTTTAAACAGTAGGATAACTTCCCCACAATGACTCATAGTGCTCACAGTCCAGAGTATATGTAAAAACCTTTGTATTTTTTTTTTTTAAACTTAAATTTTTATTGAAATTTTTCAGCTCCACATGTAAACATCAAAGTATACATATAAATCCATGTATTGCATCCTATGGGTGAAGCGGTTGAAAAAATCAGATACAACTGAAAAAAAGAACAACAAAAAAAAGAAAGTACAACAGTCATGGCTACTTGCGTCCATTATTAAATTACACTGTATACAGATATAAGAGGAAAGAATAAAAACCTTTGTATTTTGTTTGAACAGTCCCGCCTGTGTGCTGCTCGGCTCGCCTCAACCTGGCCTTCCTGATGTTCCTCGGGTTCACCGTCGTCTACGGCCTCCGTGTCAACCTCAGCGTGGCCATGGTAGCCATGGTGAATAACACCGACTCCAAACCAGCACAGAACCATTCCGTTATCTACGCCTGTCCGCTGCCGCCAGGGTCCGAAAACAGCAGTGACACTTTCCAACAACCTGATGGGGTAACGAAGAATCTTTTCAGCTTTCTTTTCCCTTCTATTGATTTTCAAACATGTTAGAACATGTGTTTAGTCTGGAAAAATACACTTTTGATAAGAAACGTACTTCAAGATAACATGCTGTCAGTTAGTTTATTTACGTAAACTATACAGGCTTTTTCCTAAATGTACACACTCATACAAAAATATCCCCTATCATCACTTATGACCCACTAGAAGTATTCAGCGGTGTCTGTATCTGCAGAAACTTTGTTCCACTTTGTTTCACCTTTTTTTTATTTGGGATGTTTCCAGACATCAAACTCCATGGGCCAAAAGTCATATCCTGATATATTTAGGATGAATATCAATATACAGTATATATCCCGATATTTTTGTCGCAAAGTAAGAGCAAATGTTCGTTTATTTAAGTGAACATAAATACTGTATAACAACAGGATTACCTTTTTTTTAATCAAGCCTCCATAAAGTGCACATTTAAATAAAAAATATCTTAAACAAAAATAAATTTGACTCTAGTTTCACTTAAACACACTCATAAAACCAAGTGCTCTCCAAAATCAAGCTTTAGAAATATTCTACATTAATATGATTTTCTTGTTTCATAGTTAATTTTTTTTTATCAACACCAGTCCTAATCATAAATATCAAATATTAAATTCATTTATTTTCTGAATTTTAATCCTGTTAGTGATTTTTATGTAAATTTGCACAAATTTGAACTATATCAATATATATGCAATATGGTCTAATTCCATATCACATTTAAAAATATATTGATTTTTTTTCATATCGATATATGGCCCAGGCGTAATCTAGCAAGACAAAAGGCCAGGCAGACAAAAGTCCAAAACAAGAATTTGAAAATTGTGTTGACAAAAGGTAAACTGCTGCATAATATGCCTTTAAATTGGGTTTGTCAAAAGGGAATCTGCATATCTGACTGAACAGCATTAAAAAAGGTAAATAAGAGAGACTAGAGAGGAGAAAAGTGCCAGTTTTTCAAGATAATGGCTGGAAAATTCCTATCTATTAATTTGGAAAACATACTTTGCCAGAGTTCAGATTACTATTATTATTTTTCCCTTTATAGCCTTTGTGTCTGCCATCTATAAATGTGGAACTCATTTACACATTTTACACAACCTCTGTCACCTTTACCAGGTGGTGAAACCTCATCTTAAATCAGATATGAACCCTCCTGTTATGTTGAGAGTTGAAAGAATGAAATGGTTAATTTCACATATTTTTTTAAATATATATTTTTTAAAACAACAACAGTGTGATGTGAAACTATTGTATCTTATATGTAGGTCTTTTCAATGTACATAAAAAAGTTTTAACATGCATTTTTTTAATGAAAAATGAAAAATTTTCCTCATTGAACCATGATCTGTGGGAAGTAAAGAACACCATTGCAATAAATATTGATTTAAATGGTTAGTAATAGAGTTAATCATGAAATATAAACCATGTATATTGGGATTCTTTTGGTTTCTTTTGTATAATTAAACATGCCCATGAACATTATTGCTGAACATAACAGGAGGGTTAACAGGAGCAGGAGGCCTGTCAACAGTGTCTGAATGCTTTTTACTGTAATCACTCCCTCTCTCCGTCCTCAGGTCCCCCAGTACCCGTGGGACTCTGAGACTCAGGGCTGGCTACTGGGAGCTTTCTTCTTCGGCTACCTGTGCACACAGATCCCGGGGGGCTACCTGTCGGGTCACTACGGGGGGACTATCTTCATGGGTCTGGGTGTGCTGGGCACCGCCGTCCTCACGCTGCTCACCCCTCTTGCGGCTCAGATGGGGTCCTACTGGCTGTTTGCACTGCGAGCGCTGGAGGGCTTCGGCGAGGTAAGAGTGTGTTGAGCAGGAGACGGGAGGCTGCTGCATTGTTGTGTGTGCAGTTTGGTTACAGTTAAGTTAGATTCAATTTAACGCCAATAATACCATAATAAAAGACGTTTATTTGTAGATAATTCTTGCAGGTATTTGCTTTTTGTAAAATTGACTGATGATAGACAGACTCTTTTTTTCTTTTTCAACATTTAAAAGTATTTCATTTCAAGTATTAAAAAAAAGTTGGTATACTTACAAATATCCAGTTTTATAATTATATTAGCCTATACATGTTACATGTATATAGAAAAATATTGAACATATGAATAAAGAAACAATATTAAAATTATTTAAAATAATAATAATAAATAACAATGTAAATTGCAATGGAATAATTTATTATTATTATTGTTATTGTTATTATTATTATTATTTCTATTATTATTATTATTATTATTATTATTATTAATACACAGACAGACACTAGGTGAAAGTCTATTTTATTACCTTAATAAAATATTCTTTACATTTTTTACTAACTTTAAAAGTTAATTTTATGAAAGCCTGAAAAACAGTGCAGAATTATTTTATTTTTTTCCTTCAGTGCTTTTATGCTTTTGCACTAGAGCTGCAACCAACAATATTTTCATTATTGATAAATTCTCGCTTGATAAATGCATTCATTTTTGGCCTATAAAACATTTAAAACACATTTTTTATATAATTCCAGCTCTGTTTTACATCTCTATTAATACAGAGGAAACACATGAAACCTTGGATTGTTAAACATCTAAATTGTCTATTAACAAAAACCTGTTTCTGCTCACTTCTCTTTCTCACTCTCTCTCCATCTCTCCGTGTTTCTTCAGGGCGTAACGTTCCCCGCCATGATGTCCATGTGGGCTCGGTGGGCTCCTCCTCTGGAGCGATCCCGTCTGATGACCCTGTCGGGGTCTGGGGGCAACTTTGGAGCCTTCGTGTCTCTGCCGCTCACCGGCTTCATCTGCCAAACCTTAGGCTGGCCCGCCGTCTTCTACTTCTGTGGTGAGCGTCACAAAATCATGTTTACATCTGGACAGTCTCTTCTTACAGTAGATGCTGCAAATTAATAAAAATGTAATCACGCAGAACATAAATTCTCTATCTGGGAAATGGGAAAAACATGACTGAAATAATGCCTTTTTTTCATCATCATCATGACACTGATAATATGACTTTTCCTCAGATTTAACTTTCAAAATAATGATCCATCTATGCAGTTTGATCTTGTTATGTCACCAGATTTTCCTTTAATTATTCACCACTCTATAATAAAATGTGTTCTCTGTCTGTCTCTCAGGGGGTGCTGGTTGCCTCTGGGCAGTCTTTTGGTTTATTTTTGTATACGATGACCCTCGCACCCATCGCCGAATCAGCAAAGAGGAGAGAGATTACATCATAAAGTCCATCGGGTCTCAGGTGAAACATTAACTAACATTTTATTCTCTGTGACGCACAGCTCACATTTCTCAATCTTGCTCTCCTCAGGGTTTTTTTTCTGGTCAAAAAAAGGAAGCAGTTGTAATTAGACATATATATATATATATACATAGGTATAGGTTAAAAAAAGTTTAAACTAGAGGAGCGAGGAGAATGAGACGCTCTGCTTTATTTATGCTTGTCTTTTATGTATTTACCATAGATTTGTTTGATATTTTATCAAAAAAATAGAGTCCACTTGTACAGTTAGTGTGGAAGCTGCCAATGATTTGCTCTCTACAGTTATTTTGTCTTTTAGCCTCACTGGACTTATAACAACTCTTCATTCCAGCTGCATATCAGAAGGGGAGTTTCGGATGAAGTGAAACTTAGTTTCCCCTCACACCTCGGCTCTATGTTGAAGGGTTTTTCCCTTCACAGTGTGACGTTCTGTAGCTCCCTTTAAAACTTCCTGTTTCCCTTACTGTTCTCTATTTTGTCTTACTTTCTCTTCCCCTCAGCTGTCCTTTTGTTGTTAGCTCTCCTAATATAGACAAGTCAATAAGCCTTTGCACTAAAACAGCTTTTCTTTCTTAAAGTAAGTGAAAGCTTCCCTGTCAAGGTTCTCCCCAACATTTGAAAACCTGTTTGAAAATACTAAAATCAGTAATAACTAAGCATTAATTATATATTTATACTAATTATATTACTATCTATTTACATCCGGCCACATTAGGTCTGTATTTTTTCTATATTATGTATGCCATATACCACTTATACTATACTGTGTATATCTCTGCATATATTAAAATATATTAATTAATTGATGTTCATACTACTACATGCAACAAGTTATTTAATCTATTTGACCTGCTAAAATATATTTTTTCAGATGTGCAATATCTGTATCTGCAAAGTACTTTCAGGAAAACAAACAAACACAAAAATATATATTAATAATAAATACCAAAAAGCAGAAATGTATAGAATGTTTATAGAATATATGTATATGTCTTATTTTGTATATTCTTTATTCTGTCTTCTGTATCTATGTGTTTATATATCTTATCTTATCTTATCTTATCTTATCTTATCTTATCTTATCTTATCTTATCTTATCTTATCTTATCTTATCTTATCTTATCTTATCTTATCTTATCTTATCTTATCTTATCTTATCTTATCTTATCTTAATTATGGTATAGTTATATGTGGTGATTTCTAAAGACATGACTGTCATTTACCTGCAGGGTACAGGTCATGGCTGGTCCGTGCCCCTGCTGCCCATGCTGCTGTCGGCCCCGCTGTGGGCCATCATCGTCACCCAGATGTGTTCAAACTGGTCCTACTACACCCTGCTCACCTCCCTGCCCACCTACATGAACAACATCATGCACTTTGACCTCAAATCGGTGAGGTTTCCATTTTTTATTGTTCCTCTGTTTCCTGTCAAAAACAATGTTGTTAAATAGCACTTAATCTTTATCTTAAGGTTTTTCCAAATGTGTCAGGTTCATGTTCAATTTCACTTTATTTACTGGAGGTTGTGTGTAAAATGAAATGTTCCTAATTGGGCTTGCTTACCTGAAAATGTTCCAAAAGTAAACATACGTTAAAGTGTTTTAACGTGTTAATCTGCTTCGACTGCTTCAAGTCGTTCCTCTTTCGTTAAGTAAGCAGTATTTTTGCTTTTTTTTTTTCGGAGGCCATAGCGGGGTCACTTTTATGAATATACTGGAGATACTGGTATCATAAGAAACTAGAAAACTAAGGAATCTTTATGCACCAGGACATCGTACGCTGCAACGTTAGGCTTTTTTATGTTTTATCCCAAAACAATCAGAGCAGTGAAGCTTAAAGTTTTTTAAAGTTTGATAAAATGCTGCAGTTGTTGTCGTCCATACATGTTTGATATCAGTTGAGTTCAGTTTGACTGAATACTTTGTTGGTCAATCTGTGGGTTTAACTCTCATTGTGGAGGAATAAAAAGACTGAAGTGAGATTCTCTTATTTGACAAAACAATTCTTGATTGAATTTAAGTTTGTGGACACAAAATGCAGTGAAACAGTTTAATCACAATAATATTGTATTGTGAGTATTGGAATAAAATCATATCGTGGGGCCTCTGATGATTCCCACCTCTAGTAATAACAGCCTTTTTTTCTTTTTAACATATAAATTATTGAGCTTCAGAGGTTCTTGTAGGCCGAGAGTGGCACCTTCTAAGCAACAAATGCAATAAGCATGTTAAAACATTTCTTTAAACTTTAAGGTAGAAATGATTTTGGTGTTATTTAAAGTGCATACCACCCAGAAAGTCTTATGATATTACATGTAAAGGTACACTCACATAAACACAGGGTAATACTAATGTTGATATGAATAAAGTTGAGGTTATTCATTTAAAAATACAAATCATACATGCAGATATACTTATCAATGAGGTGAAACAAACATCTCTTAGAGCTGGACAAAGAGTTGGAACCTGTAAACATTAAGGCCTTTGCAGAAGAGGACGACAGCTCTGATGAAATCTCTCTGTGTCTCTGTCCAGAATGGTTTCCTCTCCGCTCTGCCGTACCTTGGTGCCTGGTTGTGCTCGACGCTGTCGGGGGTCGTAGCGGACAGTCTGATCGAGAGGAAGGTGTTCAGCGTCACCACTGTACGCAAGCTCTTCACACTCTCAGGTAAGAGACAAGAAACTCTCAGATCCTCTTCGTTTATGTGTCTTTCTGTGCTGCCTGATTGCTTCTGTGTCTGTTTGACTGTAACAGAACATTGGATTAAGGTGCATAGGACTCTACAGGCAATAACATGTTTTTTTTTCATGCACTGATCAATTTTGAGGTTTTGGGCTATTCTTCTCCCCCAATATGTCTTAGACTTGTCTTCTGTCTCAGAATAGTGGAAAGAAAACATCAAAAACAAACATTTAGGTTTATATTTTACTATTTGATCTATTTTGTTCCTAAAGACATTGATTTTTTTATGGCTTCTGACAATATGTTCTGATTGATGTATTGATAAAACTAGATATCCCAATTTAACTTCTGTGAAAATAAAAAATGAATCTAATATATCAACAAAATAAAATAATAACTTTGAAATTTGCTTTGTCCAATGCTCAGATTTATGTCCTGGAGACATCTGCAAATAAAAGAAATATATTAACAACATTAAGAATTATATGAAGGTTGAATGAAATGAATTAAGGAGAAAAACGATATATTACACACCAATAGCAATATTGAAATTTCCCTCATCATGACTCAGGTTTTGAATGGAGTATGGCTGCCCTCATCTGATTTGGATTCAGTATTGAAAGCTAAAACAAATTAAAAGATGTTCAAAGGCACAATGTTTTATGTTGAACTCATTGTTATAACTAACTATTAAAAGACATGAAGAGAACCAGTGACTGTATTATTTTTGCTTATCAATCACACAAAAATAAATCTATTCATAATAACAATTAGAAAAAACACCATTTAAGTTATTTTAATTTATCTTGAATAGATCTAACTTAATTGCAAAATTTGAGGCCTCTTTACACAACTGTATTTTATTTTTAAATTATCATTATTGATCTATTAACTTAATTTTCACTAATCAGAAGGTTTTATTGCCTTTTATTATTTATTATTTTTAGAACAGTATTGGTAAATCTCTTTGTTTTGTTCTTTGTAACTAAGGGTTGCTACTCATTGATCATTGATCTCTTCGGTATAAATAAAGGTTGAATGAATAAACATCCTTCCCTACTTTCCCGTCTCCCTGCAGGTCTGCTGCCAGCTGCAGCTCTCCTCGTGGCTGTGAGCTACGCCGGCTGCAGCCACATCCTCACCATCACCTGCCTCACCCTCTCCTCCACCATCGGAGGAATCACCGCCTCCGGAGTCTTCATCAACCAAATAGACATCGCTCCACGGTGGGTGTTACCCTCCGCACTCCTTCCTCTCAGTCATTTATTAGGATTAGGGCTTCATGTGACAATTTAAAATTCACAGAACATCCAAAGTGCTGTCTTCAGAATTGTAGACATAAAAAATATTATTTTACAAAGATATGAAACAGGGAAAAACTGCAAATCGATGTTACAAGCTTAATTTATTTTCATCTTACATTACAATGAAATATATGTTGTAGCTTCTTTAGTCCACAAACACATAGAACATTTATACAAATATTTAATTAAAAATTAAAAATACAACAATATAAACACAGGGTTCTTACGGGTGCTTGAAATCCTTGAAAATGCTTGAATTTAAATGTTGTATTTTCAAGGTTTGAAAAGTGCTTGGATTTTGGATAAAGTGCTTGTAAGTGCTTGAAATTCTTACTGTATTTATCTTGCAATCCGACTATATCCTTCTATAGACTATAGATAATCACATGTTCAATGTAAAAAATAACGAGTAGCCTATCTGAAATGAAGACCGTTCCTCCTAAAAGTGTAATACCATCGCTGTCTGTATGGTTGAGTGAAATTACCCCTTTTAGCGTGTAAGCGCTCTTCTAAAACATGCAACTTACAACCATAGACTGTATAAAATGCTTACAACCTGTGTAAGGTCCTGGAAAAGCTTGAAAATGGACCTTGAAAGACCTTGAAAAGTGCTTGAATTTGACCTCTCAAAAAGTATATGAACCTTGTAAACAGAAGAGCTGGATATCGTTTAAGAAATTATGATACCGGTTCCAATAACAGTACCCTTATACAGAGTACTTCATTCATATATTCACTTAATTATTTTTTTGTAAAACACCACTCCCCCAATCTTAATTATTTTTCACAAATACATTGCACACTGAACTCCACAGTATTTTTTCTAGACCTGGAGAAAAAAACAACTAAATGCAGGTATTTGGTTTGACTGGAGAATTTTACAACTTATACTACATGGTGCTGGGTCATTTCTGTACCGATTCTGAGCCCTAATAGACATCACTTGTATTCAAATCCTTATATAAATACAGTATACATAATATAGTAAAGAGACTCAACTAATGATTTCAGTTCTGACTGAGACATGAATAATAATATTATGATGATAGGAATAGGCTTTTTAGCAGAATCGGATAACAGATAAATGTTTTTACAGTATGTGTGAAGCCCTGAATTAAATGTAATAACTGTAGGATGACTTCATAAACAGTAGTACATTTTTTACTACTTGCTCGTTCACTGTCTTTGTATTTTTTGTCTGTTTGTCCTGTAGGTACGCAGGATTCCTTCTGGGAATCACCAACACATTCGGGACCATTCCTGGAATCGTGGCACCCATCGCTACAGGATACTTCACTGAAGACGTAAGTCTGTCATAATGTTGGGGCAAATTAGGTCTTAACCTTATTTGGGCAGTAAGACTTCCTGTGTTTTGTTACCAAGATATCCGGATGAGAGTGCAGTTCCTTTTTTAAAAATATTCATACTTTTAATTATTATAACCTTCACAAATATCATTTTACAAGCTTTTTAACACATATCAAGATTTTACCGGACTTTACTCTGACTTTACTTCTGCCTTTAGTCTAGTCATTACAGTGATTGTTCATTGCATATCAGGTTACAGCTCTTACTTGTAACACACACACACATCTAGCTCAACACAAGTCAAGACTGATCTTTATTGCTTTTTATTTTATTAACAACACACTCTATTGGATTAAATGCATACATTGTTTTTTATATTTTCTCACATTGTATCTTTGGTTCGATCACTATATAGTGAGGAAACTAAATATTCTATCTCATGCTCTCTCCACCCAGACTTGTACATCAAATCAGTTTTTCTGTTTCAAAACCCTGATATTCAGACACACATGGAGTTTTCAACTCATTTGAGAAAACAAAATTATGATTTAGAAATCCACATATTGAGTTGACAATTGAATTGAATAAACCATAATGGATAAATAATTTCAAAAGTAATAAATAATAAATTCGTATTGGATGTATGAGTAAATAATTCTTAAATTCTTAAAAATGAATGAATGAATAGTTGAAATAGTAAGCCAAATGAAACAGTACAATTAGTTAAAGGAAGTATTAGTCATTGAGTTTGGTCTGTATTGACATTTTTACAAAAAGAATGCACATAAAAATAAATCAAGGCATTAAAATGTCAATGTTCAGCTGTCAGATAAATGCAGTTATAGCTAGAAATAGTAAATAGTTGAAATTATAAGCCAAAAACAATATATTAATAGTTCAAATCGATTACTGAAAGTGACAAGAAAATAATGGTTAAAATTGGAAAATTGTTTAACGTTAGCAACAGGCAGTGGATAAATTAAATAAAAAATGTTTTGGCTTGGATGATAAATTAGTTAGCCCTATTAAACAGTACAGTAATAGTTAGCTAAAGCTAGTATTAGTATTAATAATTTATCATGGTCCTTATTAATAATTTTACAAAAAGAATACAAATAAAATAAATAAATAATAATAAGGAATACTCTAAAAGGAAAACCAGAAAATATATAAAATGTAAACAGTCAAAAAGGGTAGCTATTGTTACAGCTAAAATAAATGGGTAAATAGTTTCAATGATTTGCTAAAAAACAATGTATAAATAGGCAAATAGATAAATAAAGAAGTGAAACAGTTGAAAAAAGCTAAGTAATGGTTGAAATTGTTTAATTGTTGAAAAAGTTTGCCACAGGTCTTGATTAATTATTGAAATAGTAAGATGAAACCATTTTTTTTTAAATCCTACCTAAATGAAAGTGAAAATAATTAGCCAAACAAATAGAAAGCTAAAAATAACACATTAATCTAGCTGGCTTCAGTCACTAGTAGTATGGATGTAAACTTGACCAAAAAACAACATCATCTCTGACAATTCAGGTATATTAAAAACAAACCACTCCTATATAGTTAGCAGTAATAGTGTTAAATAACATGCTAATGAATACTCTTCTTCTGTGGTTGTCAGCACACTCTGGCCGGCTGGAGGAAAGTGTTCTGGGTGGCGGCTGGGATCAACGTCGGCGGCGCTCTCATCTACGCCATGTTGGGCAGCGGAAAGATCCAGCCGTGGGCCAACACGGAGGAGGAGAGAGATGAGGCAGAGAGGGACCGGAGCAGGTCCATCACCACATAAAACATAAACATACACACCAATTCATCCAAACAAACAAGTAAAGACAGCTGGGTATATTTTTACCCATACAGGAAGCTCTAAATTCTAGAATATATGCAGTATTTACACTTATAATATCAAGAGTATGAGATTTACCTCCAATATCATCAGCCAGCGTAGCATCACATTCATATCAGTGGACCAGGACAATTTGATCAAGAATAATTTTAATGTTTTTATGAATAATATTTAAAAGTTTATACTCAGGTGAATTTTTGAACCAATTTGTATAGTATGTCAGCAGAGACATGAAGGACTACAGAACAGTGTTACACATTGTAATCTAATTTTTACGCACATTTTTAAAGTAGGATTTTAAATGAAGGAAAAAAAATCCTCTGCTGGACGTTTACTGCCACTACTCTTTGTCTTTTTACTGTTCTGCAGAAGGTCACAGGAGCATCATTTAAAGGAATAGTTGGGATTTTTATTTTAAAATTAGGTTGTATGAGGTATTATCCACAGTCAGTGTGTTACTTGCAGTGGATGGTGGTCGGCACGCCCCCAGTTTAAAGGAAAGAACAGCACTGAAGCTAAACAATGTACTGCTGTGGACGGGTGCAGCAGATAATGTAAATAATAATACAATAATAACTTTATTTATATAGCACCTTTTAAAAACAGCAGTTTACAAAGTGCTCTGACAGAGAGCAGTTAATTACAAAGACAATGATGCCATGAGGCTAAAAACAATTCTTACATTAAAAGACAGAGCAGCAACAATCACAAGACATTCTCAGATACACAGAAAACAAAAGTAAAAGGAAGAAAAAACAAAATGAGGAAAAAGTAAAAGAGAAGTAGTAAAATGGAAAGCATTACATAAAAGTAATAAAAAGACTGTAAAAGTGAGTTTTAAGAAGTGAAGAAGTTACTGACTCTGCGTGCCTTATCTCCAGATAAATATGTGCTAGCCACCTAAAAAAAACCTAATAATTTAAGTGTACACTATATTTAGATTATTTTACTGCTTTATCTTGCTGTCAGACAGCCCTGTTTAAGTGTACTCAAAACCTCTTCTCAAAGCCACCAGACTCCATTGAGAAAAACAGTAATACTACATAGAAACACACAGAAGTTGCTGTTCTATCGCTGCCTCGATTGGTTTGTGTGTTTGTGTAATTGTGGAAGTTTGGTGAACCCGAACTAACCCTTTAAAACTCTACAGTCACACAATAACACAAATTAACTGATTGAGGCAGAGATAGATCAGCAACTCCAACAATGTAAAGCTGTGTAAATATTCTAAATATATTATACACCTAAACAAATGTTGATTTTTTTTGGGGGGGGGGGCTGGCTAAAATACATTTAGCAGCAGTACATTTCTTAGCTTCTGTCTCAGAACTCCTGTCTGCTTCTCCAATCTGGCAGCCTGTCGACCGTACCTCATACAACCACACTCAAAAAGATCCAAACGATCCCTTTAAGCTACAACTCTTTCTATTAGACCAATATTTACATTATAACCAACAATATTTACATTAAATATTACATAGGCGATACAACATATCATGTTGGACCATAAGAAATTAATCTGTGTGAATTTTTTTGTATATTTTAAAGTTTTTCTTGAACTGTGAACAACATTGGGACCGATTGTTTTATGAACGTGGTTATTGAAGTGTTAATAACCACTTTAACTGAAGCTGCTTTGTTTACAATTCTCTGACCACTTCTGGACTGTCCATCAGGACCAGAATAAGCACTTTTCTCATACAAAAACACACAAAAGGCCTTATTTTTCACAGTGACAATATTTTACAAAGTAATCTTTCTGGGAGATGTTTTTCTCTTTCTTTTTAGTTTCATGCAGAAAACCAAAGCACCTTCTACTGCCAGGATATTCATATTTTTTGAGTAAAAGTGCCATAAACGTTTATGAATTATGTGGATTTGCAGTGTTTTTAAAAACGTTTTCTGTTTCTTAAACTATAATAATAATTCTCTTTATAGCAAATCTTTTTCTTTGACTCTTGCTGTATGTCAAACTGCACTGTGATTGTAAGATATGATGTTTTTTTTAAACGGATGCAATAATTTATGTGCTTTTGAAAATTTGTAAGTTTGTACAAATGTGTTTAATATGTTATACTTTGTATTTAATTGTGAAAAAATCAAGTTTGTTTGTTACTGCAAAAGAAAACTAAAATGTGTGGCATCTGAGTGGAGTCTTTCTCTGTACGTTTATGTGAATCAACATTGTGTTTCCAAGTGTCTGTAGAGGTTTTAAATCTCTTTGAGTAAATACACAGATTGTGAGGATTTTTTCATCACCCACAAATTACATTTTTATTATCACAGCACCTGAATTTACTGACTTTAAATACAATCAGCAATAAATCAAAGCACTTCAGGCTGCTTAGTGACACTCAGTTCTCCTCTGCAGCCACTAGATGGGGCAAGAAACTAAATATAGGTAGTGATCTCTGGGCTGACTGAATAAAAAAATTAAGATTTAAAATTATAATCCTTCATCAAAGCGGAATATTATACTCCTGCATGTGAAGTCCATAAAGTTAGGGTGCAGTGTTTAATGTCCTACCAGTGGTGGAAAAAGTATTAAGATCTTTTACTTAAGTAAAACTAGCAATTCTATCATTTTGTGACAAGGAAACCCCTTTAGTCTGAAACAATTAGTCGTATTATACTATAAGATTATTATTATTAGGTATTATTTTTGTATTTTGTATACCCAGAACACCCCCCCCCCCCCCCCCCCCACACACACACACACACACAAACAAAAACACTTGAATACAAATTTATTTGAGATAAATAAGTATCATTTCGAGTTACTTATGTATTTCCATTTTTTTCTGCTTTGCTCATACTTGTAGTCCACTACATTGTGGTGGCCAGTATTGTACTATTAACTCTACTAAGTGTATCTGATAACTTTTTACTAGTTGTATACCAGTTACTTTGTAGATGGTTATTATTATTACAATATAATCCACTAATTATAATGTATTATTATGGATTAAGCTACAAACCGTAGCTGAAATTGGCTCCACCTATACCAGCTGCAATATTGAAAGGATGAACACATAAATGCATAAATAATTATAATACAAGTATATACATTCTGAAATTGGTCATTCTGCATAATAGGTATGCTTATTTTCAGTACTTTAAGTATGTTTTGATGTTTATACCATATAGTCTATGGTTTATACGCATATATTTTTAGTTTTGAAAGTCTCTGAATGACTTTTACTTATAATAAAGTATTTCTACACTGTAGTACTGCTACTTTTACTGCAGTCAAAGCTGTGACTTCAGCCCTCATATGTCACTCAGTTTGCTAACAGGGTGTAACAGTTGTTTCAGGATGCTGTTGAAGCTTGCATCAGATTTTTGAGGAATGACCCGGATGTTTTTATGACGACACCGGTGGGTGGTGTTACGGGAAGTTTCGTCCACTGTTTTTTTTGTTGCTGTTTTTTCTCCATGATATTTACACAGCCTCTTACCAACTTTATTTCTCCGCATTTCCCACTAAAACTTCACTTTCTCTCCGTCAAATAACTTTTCTTAAATAACGTTTAATTTATAATGTAGCTGGATAAATCTTACGTGATTTACGTATGTTTATTCGGATCAAACGGTCAAACCAACGGCTAGTTAATGTTAGCGGATTTATTAGCATCATTAACGTTTGTCCTATTTCACTGTTTTAGACTTGTATTATGTGAATAACTGTCTTTCATTTTTCTCCTCACGACTATAAGTCAGTAAAGTGGCCTCTGCATTTTTCTTGGTGTTTTAAAACCTTATATGTAACTTAAAATAACTGTTCTAGCTAGCTATGTCACGTTAGCATTGTGCTAATGAATTTTTGATGACAGTGCAGTTGTTTGACCTGAAGAGCCAAGTATTCACTTTATATATGTAATAATAAATTATTTAGGCATCCGGAGCAAATGTTGAGCTTCTATCCTGCATATAGAAAATGAATCCACCTCCCTATGTATTTATTTTAAAATGCAGTGACCATATTTAGCTTAATATGTTTGGTTCAATCAATATTGGATGGCACAGGCCTAATATGTAGCACTGACTAGGACTGTTGTCTGAACATTGGTATATTTATTTCTTAAATGTATTTATAAATCAAGAAATATGTTGCTGAAAATAAAATTGGCTGTAGGGGAAATGAGTCAGGAATATTGATCATTTTGGTCCCTGTGAGCAGTAATGGAAGAAGTATTCAGATTAAGTAAAAGTACTAATACCACACTGCAGCATTACTCCACTAGGAGTAAATGTTACTTAAAAGTATAAAAGTATCAAGCATCAAAATGTACTTAGATTATCAAAAGTAAAATTACTCGTTATGTGGAAAGGACCCACCCATTGTTTTATATATTTTAAATATATTATTGGATAATTGTTTTTGATGCATTTATGTAAGCAGCTGTTGTTCAGGTAGGGCAAATTTAGCTACTTAATATACTGGAGAGTGGTGTAATTTATACAATTAGAAAATCATTTTAAAATGTTCACGTTAAATCTCGACCTGAAAAGTAACTAAAGCTATCAGTTTTACAATATTTAGTACAATATTTACCCCTGTAGTGAAGTAGAAGTATACAGTTACATGGAAATACACAAGTAAAGTATAAATAGGCTACCTCAAAATTGTATTTAGGTACAGTACTTTTCACTTAAATTGTTTTTGTTTTTTTCAATAAATACTAGATGACACAGGCTTATTATGGATCACTTACAAAGACTCTTATCTCACTTTTAGTACATTTATTTCTCACAGTTTCACATTTAAAATCCACAATGAGTCACTTACACAGATGTAAATTCAAGGGTATGTTAATATATGAAAATGAAAATATAACCAGCAGCAGGAGAACTGATCTTCTTAACAGAGCGTTGCTGAGTCAGGACAATTGATTATCTGGGTTCCTGTGAGATATTAGTCATGTGCTAAAATAAAATAAAAACATTTTGAACAAAAACCCCTCTAAGTCTACTGATGCTTCACTGATTAAACTTGATCAAAAGGCAATTCATTGGCATTGACTATTTTGACAATCAGATAGTTTTTTAAAGCAAAAAGGGCAAACATTTGCTTGTTTTTTTCTTCTCAAATTGGAGAATTTGATGTGTTTCTTTGTTATACATGGTAAACAGATGAATATATTTAGATTCGTGGGCTGTTTGTTGCATTAAACATGCAATTTGAAGTCGTAACTTTGGGCTTTGACAGAAGGATTTCAGAAACTAATGTGCAGATTAATCATTAATGAGAATCATTTTTGTTGCAGCACTAATGTTTACCTGCAAGGATATGTGGGTCAATTTGTCCACATATCTACACAACATATCTATAGAACTGACCAGTTTGATTTTCAAAATGACATTCACAAGAATACACTCTTGTTGATTTATTTTAAAAATATAAATTACATTTTAAATATATGATGGGGTTGTAATAGGTTTCAAGGTTCAAAAGTTAAGAAAGTGTACTCAAAGTGATATTTACCATGCACCTGGGGCAGAAAAACACAATTATGGAGAAAAAGTTTATTTATTTATAATATTTTAACAGACTACACATAAACAACAGCTGTAAGTGATACAGAACCAGCATATAGGTAACAACAAAAACAAAAAAAACTTTAAAGAGACTGTTCAATTAGGCAAAGATCTCCCCTCTTGGGCCTGCCAGAGGTGGTGATTGAGTTACTAAAGTAGAAAACAGCGGTTTCAGTCACCCCTACCCTGGAGCCAGCGATATGCACATGTGATTAACGTCTCCTTATCTCTCAGGGTGTGAAACAAATGCAGACGATAGCCTGTAAACCAAATGGGAATACTTTGTTTGCAAGTGTGAAGCGTGGGAGGAGCGTGCACCAGCAGGATGCAGGAGAAGTGGAGCTGTCTGTGTGTTGCAAATGTGATTTATTTGCATCAACTGTACTCACACAGGCTGAGATTATATATTTTGCATACAGTGTGCTGACATTGTTTTTTAGAGTGAGTTATCTAAACTCCTTAGTCTTTTGATACACATGAATACCGGTGCCGTGCGGTTTTCTGAATGTTGGCCCTCGATCAGAATCAGTCGGAGGCTTTTTTTTTTTAACTTCACCCACACAGACACCAAGTCACGTTTCTTAAAACTGGCAGATAAAGAAGACTTTGAAGCACCGGTTGATGCTGCTTAACTGTGGTTTAGACTGGAATCTACAGTGTTTATTCATAGTACATAGTACATCTATTTACTGAACAAGCTAAAAATAAAATGTATCTATACTTAACTACAGTCATGGAAAAAAATATTAGACCATTGTTTTCTTAATTTCATTTCATTTTAATGCCTGGTACAACTACAGGTACATTTTTTTTGACACATTTAATGATAACAACAAAAATAGTTCATAAGAGTTTAATCTTAGAGCTGATATCTAGCCATGGTTTTCTTGATAATGGTTTTGGTTATTATCAATAAAACCATGGGAAATGTACCAGGCATTAGAATGGACAAGAACTTGAAGAAAAACATGGTCTAACAATATTTTTTCATGACTGTATATGGCCAAAAAGTATGTGGAAAAGGTCTTCTTTTGTGTACTGCACCTTAGATAAATTCTTCTGAACCATTTTAATGTCTGAGCCGTGTCTACTTGTGTCCCTTCAATATCAAAGAGTGATTTACTCTCCTCATTCAATTTGATCATTTTCAGATGCTGAAGACTTTAAAGTATTCATTTTTTCACATGAAACTTGCAAAGATTATTTCGATGAAGTGTTAATTAGTTCCACAACCTGTTTGCCTTCAAGGAAGTGATGCCTACTTGCGACCCTGCATGTGTTTACCACCTCAACCAAAGTGTGATTTCCTTTTTAATCTGGATGCATTTTAAAAGGTTTCGTCTCCTTTCTCATCCTGTAAATCTTCAGGTTAATGCTGTGACTCCTCAGAGCTGCAGTGAGCTTCCACAGGTCCATGTAGAAATGCTTTTTCCCAGTTTGATGAAGTTGAAGTGCGAGTCCAGCCTCATCACCAACCAGACATCATTGGACAGCCTCAGTGCTGATGTGGCTGAAAATCGGAGAAACACAACATATTTATTATTTGCAAGATAACTTGAATCAGGTTTATTGCCAAGTAGGTTTACACATCCAAGGAATTAGACTTTATTTTAGCCAGGGTTTTTTTGTGCTTAATGGTCACAATAATCAAGAAAAAAAAAGTGCTGAAAGTTAAAAAATATTAAATACAACATGAAAATAACTCAGAATTATTGGCTGTTTCAACACACAAAACTAAAAGTTGACAAAGTAATTGCCATAACATTGATCTATAATTACAAAAGAAAACATGAGAAGCGAGGGCTACTTGATTTCAAAATTAAAAGAAAAAAGAGAAAGGCTATCATGACTAATCTAGAGGAATTTATGTATTTTTTAATGTATATTTTATGTATTTTTAGAGTTTAAAGGTGAATTATTTCAGTACAGTGATATCTTTGTTTTACTTGTTTTTTATAGAGCACATATATTAAAAATACAATTTAAATAAATTATTTGATAATTTAAAGAAATATGAAGCTAAATACAATAAAAAGAGAAAATAAACTAGGAATGTAATCAGAGGAATTGATGAAAAAGTTAAATAACAGAAACAGAAATATTAATTTATTAATGTAATCATATCACATTTGATCATTTATTATTACCAATATCGATTTTAAATATTTTTGGAGCATTCAATGCCATATTGATTTATTTATAAGTCTATTTATTTATTTATTTATTGCAGCTTCCTCCCTAAAACCTATCCATCTATCTATCTATCTATCTATCTATCTATCTATCTATCTGTCTGTCTGTCTGTCTGTCTGTCTGTCTGTTTGTCTGTCTGTCTGTCTGTCTGTCTGTCTGCCTGTCTTTCTATCTATCTATGTATTCTAAAAGCAGGTTTCTTTTTTCTCTTCAGTAGTTAAAATGTTCACATTTCTCTCGTTGCTATAACCACCAGCTCATACAGGATGACTCATTGCTGACGTGCTGCCAGTCCACCCGTTGAATCATATTCTCCCTTTCACTCACACACACACACACACAGACACACACACACACACACACACACACACTCATACCCCGCTGCAGTGTGTCTGAAATAAGAGCACAGCTGCTGTCCTTCTTCCTCCTCAGACATCAGATCCTTAGAGGCTTTTTGAGCAGAGCGGTGTGTCTGTAGCTGCGATGTCACAATAATTACTTTTTATCGTGTCGTACGATATATTGTCAAAGATATAATTAAGACCAGTTCATGCATAATGCAAGTATACCCACATCGGAATTAAAAAATAGAATTAAAATTAAATAAATTCATTACTTAACATGAAGGAATTAACTTTATTTATTTCGACCATAAAAAGAACATAATAAAACAAACAAGACAAGAGTAACAGTGTCCAAAAAGGAGTAGTTTGAAGTAAAACTGATATTTCCCAAACCATTTCTTACGTCTACTCTATTAACTCGTATTAAATTATGTATTTACATTATTAGAAACAAATTCCCAAACTTATTTACAACCAATATACAAATGTCAATACAACTATCCCCAATTTACCTATAATCTAAATTAAATAAATACATAAACAGCTATAGATAGATTATTATTATTATCCCAAGTATTTTTACGAATCAAGTTAATACTGTTCTAAAAATATAAATAACTGTATTTATTTATTTTAAATAAATATGTTTTTATTTATAAATATAATTAGCATACTACTTATAATATATATTATATTAATTATATTTATAATATTTCAAATAAATATGTTTATTTCTTTTTGAACATTAATGCTATGCTTTGTGTATTTTCTTTTCTAGTTTTATTTTTTGTTTTGTTTTTTTACAGTTTTGAAAATGTATTTATATCTGTGATCTGTTACTACAAGTTCCACACTGTTCTTTCTGTTTATTCGGCATAGGTACTATAAAAACCATTATAAGACTTGGTTGTCGTGGCTTATAATGTTCTGTGAAAAACCTCCTGACTCTGGCTTCATGTTTGCTAAAAGGTCGGCTCATTTCCTGCGATGAATACGAATCAATACCATATTTCGTTCTTAACAAGATCATGACACATTATATGTTATAAGTTCATCATGTTTAAATAAATAAAATACATTAAACTACCCAACAGCATTGAAAGGTGAAGTAGTCCCCATTTACCTGCCCTAAAGGTGTGTTTTTGTGACAGTAGTTTTCTATAAACAGGTTCTTTTAACAAAGGCCCTCGGGCTACAGAGTCAACAACTCCAACACGAGAGAGTAAAGAGGCCCGAACACATTGTTATTTTAAAAAGCAGCTGGTTTATATTTTTTCCACACACGACTGCTCACTTCTCATGACACCTACAACTGAGAGAATATTACGTTCATGTTTTCTTAAAGAACGTGAGCTATAATTGAGGCTATTTTAGGTGTTTAGTATTGTTTGTTTTTACTTCACGTCCAAATTCAAACTGGCTGACACCACATGTTCTAGCCCAGGGATGGGCAACTGGAGGCCCGGGGGGCCCATACGGCCCGCACCCTCACTTGAAGTGGCCCTCAGTAGAACTACATGCATTTGAGAATGAAATCTTAAAAGTGCAGGGTAAAGAGTGATAGATGTACTAATGCGAGTGTATAATGGGTCAAAAATCAAGGTGGTATCTGTGCTATATCAAAATCTTAGAGATTGTACGGGTGCTTCAACTGATTACATTAGGACTAGATGGGAGAAGGAGCTGGGCATCGACATCAACCCTGAGGAATGGCTTGATATGTGTGAAACACCACACTAGACTACAAGTTCACGAACGTGGAGGGAATTTGGGTGGAAAAATTTGACCCGTTTCTTTATCACACCCAAGATTAAAAGTAGACAAAGTACTACAGAACAACTATGTTGGCGGGCATGTGGGAGCAAAGAAGCTAACCATGCACATATTTTCTGGATGTGCCCCAGGCTGCGCTCCTTTTGGGATGATGTCGGTGCCATAATTAAAGATATATTGGGGTATGAAATACCAAATGAAAGTAAAATGATGTACCTTGGAAATGTAACTGAAAGTGTAACTGGTAATGATAGTTATATAGTCAAGATACTGCTGATTGCGACCAAGAAGACAATAAGAAGGAACTGGTACAAGACTGAATCTCCTACCATAGAACAATGGCTAGGGATTGTAAGAGAAATATACTGTATGGAAAAAATGACCTACCAACTTCGACTGAAGGAAGATGTTTCTATTTCTAAGTGGAAAAAAATCGGTGTTGTATGACATAACGAAAGACGTGAACTGTAAACTGTATGAATCTGATTTTGTAGAATATGGATACCAGCAGCCATGATTGTTGATACTGTTTTATTAATGTTAAGTGTTTTTTCTTTTGTTGTGTATGTCTCTTGTGTACATGGAAAAAAAAACCCTATTAAACATTACAGGTTTAAAAAAAGAAAAAGTGCAGGGTAAAAACGCACAAAATCATTTCTTGCAATTAATAACTGAAAACAAAATCACAGTAAGTGGTTATTTTTTATTTGCTTTAAACCTTTTGTATTCCTATTTATACTGTTATACATGCATTTGAGCATGAAATATGTTAAGTTATTGCACTGTAAACATATTTAAAATTGCAGTTTCATCATATCTGGTGAAGTGCACTGTCCTACATGTGGCCCTGTGGTAGTGACGATGAAAAATTGTGGACCCCTCCAGCATTTAAGTTGCCCATCCCTGCTCTAGCCTGTGGTTATGAATGGCTGTTGCTCAACACTGTGGCCCCCTGTGGAGCGAGAAGATATTTAAAGGTACATTATATGCTTTGTGCTGTAAGTTGAGATCTATAGGTTTGGTGCTATACGTACAGTACTTTGTTTTTAGTTAAGTAAGGGATCTGAAAACTTTTTCTAACACTGCACGCACCAAACACCTAAGCTAATTCGGTGAATAAATCCTATTCTTATCCTGAAGTTTGACCCTCCTTTTTGGCTTTTTGACATAACATTGCAGAGTCAAATTTTGCGGGACAGCTACGAATTCAAGTGCGTAATTTCACGTAGGAAAAACTACAAACTGTTCATGAAAACAGCCTGCACAAACAGGTGTGTAAGAGAGACAGAAACCAACAGCAAAAGAGGCAAAACATTTACAAAGTGTGTCTTGCCCCAATGTAGGAACAAGAAGATCTCAATCTTAAACCACAAAATAGGTCGTTTGTCAATATGACCTGTAGCAACCCGTGTCAGTGTTTTGTGGTTTGTGGTGCAGAGCGGAGCGTTCCAAAAATAGCACACACGTCATTATACAAAAAAAGGCAGTTTCATTGAATTTAGGCTACGAAACCACTGATCTAGGTTAACTTCCTGGTAAGGCGTTTAAACAGTAAATACTAGAGGTGTGAATCAGCAGAGGCCCAATGATACGATTTTATCCCGATACTTTAGTCACAATTCAAACAGTATTGCGATTTTAAGCATTTTGCGATATGGTGAGGATTGCGATACAATATATTGCGATTTATTTAACTGTTAAACTGCATTTTGTGTCCACAAAAATGAATCAGATCAAGAATTGTTTTGTCAAATAAGAGAAAATTCTCAGTCTATTCATCTTACTTCAGTCTTTTTATTTCTCCACAATGAGAGTCAAACCCACAGACTGACCAACAAAGTGTTCAGTCAAACTGAATTGAACTGATATCAGACATGTATGGACAACAACAACTGCAGCATTTTATCAAACTTTCCTCAACTTTCAGCTTCACTGCTCTGACTTTTTTTGAATAATGAAACATAAAAAAAGTCTAACTTTGTGATATTATTCCGACAAATTCCTGGCACGACATCCTGACACCTATGGTGCCTATAGATTCCTCAGATCTTCTAGTTTCAAGAGGTACCAGTATCTCCAGTATACTCCTAAATGGGAGCCCAATACAGCCTCCGGAAATAAAACAATGACGGCCTGTTGGAACACCAAATATCAATACGTGGATATGAATCGATATAATATTGCCACGCAAAATATCACGATACTATGCTGTATCAGTTTTTTCCCCACCTCTAGTAAGTATAGTAGTAAGTAGTTTCTAGTAAGTAAATGATGGAATTGAAGTAGTTACAAGTACAATGTCACTACTGGACTGAAGTCTAGTGATGTTTGAATCACATCTTTTACTTTTTTTTTTCACATGGGACTCGCAGGCTGTTCTCCTGGGTGAAAGTCTGACGTTTTTTTCAACCTGTAACCACCCCTCCCAGGCCAAGGGCAAGGGTGTTGCAGGACAGTTTCAAGTGTAAATACGGGTCGTATTTTGCTCCCTGTGCAAATGACCTTTGGGTTTGTTTTTTGAGGGGAGACCAGTCTGGGAGGAGACGTGGCGGGGGGGTTTCTTCATGTCTTTGCCCTGGGGATCCATTGTCTCATTATCGGCCCGTGCTATAAACAAGTTCTACTTCTGCCCTTCAGTCAACTTATCACCTCTCCCCGTATCTCCCCGTATCTCCCCGGTCTGCCTCTCGCTACGCCGTCCTCCCCCTCCCTCGTGGTCGCTCTGCTCGCCACTGAGTGAAAGCAGCAGCTGCCAAGTTTAAGAGGCTGTTACCTGAACTCGAGGGAAAGCAGAGCGAGTTACAGTGTGTGTGTGAGACTGTATATTTGTGTGTGTGTGTGTGTGTGTGTGTGTGTGTGCGGGCATGGGATGCAGCTGCCTCGACAACTGGGCAATATGCCAAAATGATGGGAGTAGAGGAGGAAACTGACCTCCTGACCTCCAAGTAGCATCCAAGTAACCAAACAGGCCACTAATTAGGTTTACCCCCTATTATAAGCAGACTTTTGCTTTTTATCCAGTTTAATTATAACACATCAAGCAAATATGGGTGTGATTGTGTAAATTTTCCCCAGATAGGTCAAATATTTCTAATTAATCAAAAGAATAAGCAGATAAAAAAACAAAAACAAATTTGTTTTTTTGGTGGATTACATTAATTTTCCACTCTTTTCTTGGTTGTAAATATATAAACCAGCTGAACCTGAAGTTACACTTCACCCTGAGACATTACATCTGATTTAATCAGTCTCTTGCGAATATGCGTCTGATGTAAATGTAAACGACCGGGTGAGATAAGGTGTCTTGAAAACAGCATGAGTTCATCTTTTTTAAATTGTGGGCTCTGTTTGAATGCAAATCCCTCATTCGGATTTAGATAATCTTGTCGGGCTGATTACTGGTGGGGTCGAGGGGGGCCCGGGGGCTTCATGTTGCTTTGGTCTCATCATGAAACTCTTTTTTTTTAATTTGCATTTTTTAATGTAAAACGAAGATGAAAATTATATAACTCTGAAATGTTTATTTTATTTGCATTGGTTTAAATATTAATCATGAAAATTCCCTTCCATCCCTGATGAGAATTATCTGTATTTTCTCTTTATGCTTATATTATTTTGTGCAAAGCACTTTGAATTGTCTTGTGGCTGAAATACGCTTTTATAAACACCTTGTTTCGATATAAATTTTATATCGAAAATTTTAACCACCATTAAAAAATCTGTGAATTATGTTTCATAAAGAGATATTTTGTGTATTTCTTTCAGCTTTTCATCCAGCTTTTTACATGATAATTTGTCTGTTTTTAAAGAGGAAAATAAAATTTAAAAAATACAACAGTAAGCAACCATAACCATACATATATACCACTAAACTTGCATACTTATAGAAAAAAATTAAACAACAGAGGGGAAACATATGCTTTCCATTCATATTATATTTCCTCAGATTTATTTGCTGTTTTTTTCGTGTGTTTCTGACCTTTTCAGTTAAAAATACACCCTGCCCTCCCAATATTATTACTTTTATGCAATATTTACGTGATAATCATTGTATTAATTATTTATATTTCTCTTATATAATAAAACACCACAGTGCCCAACACTTAAATACATCTCGAGTGTGTGGTTTTTATTTTTATGCCATGACATAATATATTTATATTTTGTCAATAGCAAACAACAACTTGGATCCAATATTGATCAGCTGATCGATAAAAGTATGGGGGTTTTTTTACACTCTGTTTCTGCATTGTTAATATCATTATTATGACTATTTTAGTGCTTCTTGTGTCGTTAAATCCACTGCTAAGCTACAATGCAGTCCCTGGTGAAGCATCATACATGTTTCAGGCGGTTCATCCGGTGACGTGCTGACGTTTTTTGCAGGAATGTGTGTGATTTGCGGGGTCTGCACCGGGGAGGGCGACGGGGAGTCAGGCCGCCTCCCATCCAGTATAAAACCCCCGGTCCAACCCTTTTCTTCCTCTTTCTGTTACCTGGCTAGGGGCAGCAGCTTTGGCCGTGAAAACCCAGAAACACCGGTAAGTTCAACTTTGATTCGTACATCAGCTGGATAGACAGAAGAGAAACAGAAAGACTCTGGCCTTTTTCCAACTGTGTTTTAATGTTTGATGAGATTCCGCCTGGAATTTAAGTTCTAACATTTTTGATCCAAAACTTTGCCCTTTCCGTTATATAACTTCACTCAAACCTGTGGATTATTTTTTCAGCGGAACATTTTTTTAAAAGAGTTTGTGTTATTTATCCAGAGCTGTTGTGTTTTTTAAAAGAGCTTTTGTGTTTAAGTTTGTAACAAAAGCGGTTTAAGAGAGAATGTGGAGGGGGGGAGGAACAAAGAAAGCGGAGACAAGAGGATGCTGGAATGGCGTTTACTCTTCCCTCCTCAGTGAAACAACTGCACATACTATAGGGTAACAGTTGTTGGCAGGCTGGACGGAATAGCTTCTGGATATTTGGAGATCTTTGTAACTTTATACGACGTGGCCCATACCGGAGGAACACGTGTCTCCTCTGGCTTGTGGCCGCGTGAGGCCTAGCAGCAATGGCCGCCAGGTTAGCGGCGAAAATCCCCCTTTTGTACCCACATTAGTAACGATTAAAAATGTCAACTGTACATTCTGACTTGTCTGTCGTTAAAATGTGAGCTTTAATTGTCAGTTTTAATCACTTTCACGCGAACTACAGCCATGATTGTGTTCACGTTAAGCTGGGCCCGTTAAGTGTCGTGGTTAAATGAAACCGTTATCTTCAAATGGAAGTTAACCGTTACGCTAATTAGTGATGGCGCGTTTAAAGATGAGAGCTAACGGGTTTTTTGTTTGTTTCTTCGTGACAGAAACTACAACAATGGGAAAGGAAAAGATCCACATCAACATCGTGGTCATTGGCCATGTCGACTCCGGCAAGTCCACCTCCACCGGCCACCTGATCTACAAGTGCGGAGGAATCGACAAGAGAACCATCGAGAAGTTCGAGAAGGAAGCCGCTGAGGTGAGCAGTTTTTCTTTATATTATAGTTTTATCTTGACAACCGTTAGTCAAGAAGAGCCAAGATGGCGGCGTCAGCGTGCCCACTCTGAGCCCCGCTGCCCGGCACCAGAGTGAAGCAAACGTCCCCCGTGTGCGCGCACGCAGGGGCGGGGCTTAGCGGGGACAGCGATGATGGTGACTGTGCACTTTGCTCAATGGAGGCCTCAGGCCGCTGTACAAAGACACGGGTTTTCAAAACGCCACAATCATACAGATTGTACTTAACCAAGTTAGTGTTGACGTTTGCACACTCATTATACTGTAAAAGAACGCTGTTAAAGGGGGAAAAAACTGCCATTTTCAATTCAAACATGCCATTCCTACATTAAAAATGTTTTGGCCCATAAAAGTGCTAAAACGCAAATTACAATCTGTTACTGCTCCATTTACAATGATTGGCCAATAGGTTATAAAATTGGGGTACATTTTCAGTTTCAGAACTAAGAACACTGAAAGAATGCATTTGTTTAAAAAAAGTCTATGGAGCATGTTGAGAATGCATGCATTATTACACCAGAAATTTGAGACATCTAGTTAAAGTTAAATCTAAATATGAATTGAACTTTCATAGCTTATCAATAGGTATTTAAAGTGTTGTGGATCACTTCAGTAATCTAAATTGCTTTTCTAATTCACATATGAACACAAGTCTGATTATTCCCTAATTTATCCCTCCACAGATGGGAAAGGGCTCCTTCAAGTACGCCTGGGTGCTGGACAAACTGAAGGCCGAGCGTGAGCGTGGTATCACCATCGACATCGCTTTGTGGAAGTTTGAGACCGCCAAGTACTATGTGACCATCATTGATGCCCCTGGACACAGAGATTTCATCAAGAACATGATCACTGGTACCTCCCAGGTAAGTCTTAATGGTAATGCAGAACAAGCTCAAAGTTTGAAGCATATCTTGTTTTGGTGTACTTGAATCTGAAATGTTTTTAATTTTTAGGCTGACTGCGCCGTGCTGATCGTCGCTGCTGGTGTTGGTGAGTTCGAGGCTGGTATCTCCAAGAACGGCCAGACCCGTGAGCACGCCCTGCTGGCCTTCACCCTCGGAGTGAAGCAGCTGATCGTTGGAGTCAACAAGATGGACTCCACTGAGCCCCCTTACAGCCAGGCCCGTTTCGAGGAAATCCAAAAGGAAGTGAGCACCTACATCAAGAAGATCGGCTACAACCCCTCCACTGTTGCCTTTGTCCCCATCTCTGGATGGCACGGAGACAACATGCTGGAAGGCAGTGAAAAGGTACGGGAATTTTTACTATGACTTTGCACTCGTTGACATGATGTCACCGGCCTTGTCTGACGACTTCTTTTTGTTCCGGTCTGTAGATGGGCTGGTTCAAGGGCTGGAAGATCGAGCGTAAGGAGGGTAATGCCAGCGGAACCACCCTGCTGGAGGCTCTTGATGCCATCCTGCCCCCTGCCCGCCCCACCGACAAGCCCCTCCGTCTGCCCCTGCAGGACGTCTACAAAATCGGCGGTAAGAAAACTGATTTCTATAATAAAAGCCACAAATGCAACTGTTGGGTTATTTTGTTCTTAAACCAATTATATTTTTCTCAGGTATTGGAACTGTACCTGTCGGCCGTGTTGAGACCGGTATCCTGAAGCCCTCCATGATTGTTACCTTCGCTCCCGTCAACCTGACCACTGAGGTGAAGTCTGTTGAGATGCACCACGAGTCTCTGCCCGAGGCCGTGCCCGGTGACAACGTTGGCTTCAACATCAAGAACGTGTCCGTCAAGGAAATCCGTCGTGGATACGTCGCTGGAGACAGCAAGAACGACCCACCCAAGGGAGCCGACAACTTCAACGCCCAGGTTGGTGTCAAACTTAATTTGCTAGATAGAAACGCTGACAAAATGGATCCCAGATTTGGGTCAAGTTGCAACCTGTTCTAATTAAAAAATGTGTCCTCAGGTCATCATCCTGAACCACCCCGGTCAGATCAACGCAGGTTACGCACCCGTGCTGGATTGCCACACCGCTCACATTGCCTGCAAGTTCAGCGAGCTCATCGAGAAGATTGACCGTCGTTCCGGCAAGAAGCTTGAGGACGCCCCCAAGTTCGTCAAGTCTGGAGACGCCGCCATCGTCAAACTGATCCCACAGAAGCCCATGGTTGTGGAGCCCTTCTCCAGCTACCCTCCCCTTGGTAAGTACTACAGAGTCTACCACTAGATCTTGACATGCTCAACAATAAAATGAGTACATGATGACAGTGCACAAATGCAGTTACTAACTGCCGTCCCCACTTCTATTCCAGGTCGTTTCGCCGTGCGTGACATGAGGCAGACGGTTGCCGTCGGTGTCATCAAGGCCGTTGAGGCCAAGGAAACAAGCGGAAAGACAACCAAGGCTGCAGAGAAGGCCAGCAAGAAGAAATGAATGGTCGTGCAGGACATCCAGCAACAAGATGTGTGCCGGCAGCAGCGGGCCACTCCTTCCCCTCTGTGTTGCCCTCATCCTGGATCATCTTCTCTGTGGCAGAGCTCTCTACTCAAGGACTGGCTTATGCTGATTAAAACCCATCGCAAAAGTTTTCGCAGGAAAAAAGAACTACGTGGCATTGTCACTTACCTGAATCACATGACGTTGCCTCTTCTCAGTTAAGTTTAAGTTGGAAATGTTGATTGTTAAAATGCCACAAATTTAATTGGAAAGAAAGCTGCTGGTAACTAATAAAATAAATGTCTTTGAAAAAATTGAAATTGGCTTGTCTGTCCTTTACTCTGTTGCAGTTGGTATAGTTTGACTGTCACAGGCGAGCCCCTCTCTGTATGCAGCTGTTTTCTGATCATGACATCTGTGTTCAGTGATGCACTTGTCGTCCAATCACACCGATAGGAATTATGCCACCCCAGCCAATGGCACCCCTTATTTTAGTCTGACAGCAACAAGAGCATGCACAGCCCGCCCTCCCTTCTAGCTCAGTATAAAAACTCAGGACTGATCCAGTTCTGTCCTTTTTTCCCTCCGCGCTAAATCAGGGGACGTCTTTTTAGTTGCTGGGCACAGGTTAGTGAAATGTCATATTTCTATCAGATTATTAGTTAATCTCTGAACTAAATCATGTTTTTAACAGGAGCTGGGGTATTATAAGGGCAGAGAATATGAAATTGGGTCCTCAGCCTGAATCATGCATAAGCCATTCAGCCAGAGCCAAATCAGGCTGAATCTAAACTAAAACAGAACCTGCATGATGTTATTTTTCATACATTTAAAAATGAGGTAAACATGCCAGCTCACCTTGGATTTCTTATCCAAACCTTGTATTGCATGTGGTGATGTATTCGGCTTTGTCTTAACCGGGCTTTAAATTACTGATGTTCAAAACAAATCCGTTAATTGGGAACCTTGAGCTGTATAAATGAGTTGCCAGATTTTCTTTCTGCCAGTCATGGTTGTCCTTTCTGTCTACCGTCGTGAACGCGCACCCTTCCACCCCAATGCTGTATGTTGTCTGGGAGCGCGCTTGCATCAGTCGGTAACATGGCGGCTCTGCGCTCCCGGCGCAACATGGAGGCTGACGGGGGCCGGTATCGAGCACATGGCGCGTGACTCACCAGTGTCTACTTTCCGGTGGCGTGCACGAGCATCAAATGACAGCTACGGAAAATGTGTCGAAATTCCCAAACTTGTGTGTCGTTTTAAAGTCCGTTAAGCTACTTTTGATGTGTATAAACATACGCCACACGGTGACATTTATATTCATTGCTTGGTTGTATAGGCTCTATAAGGCACCGGTGTTATGTCAAATTTCCCCACCCGTCGAATTGTGTTCCCCCTTTTTTTTTTTTTTTAAATAGCGCAATGGTTAGCTAAGGTTAGCTAACTGCTTTTGCCGCAGTTGTGACTGAGATAAATCCAAACACATTTGTCATGCCTCGCTTCTGACAACCTTTTAAAGCAGATTGGTGTAATATGGATACTGTTAAATGACCCCACTTGAGCCCATACTGGCTACATATGTTTAAACTGTAAATATTTAACGACTCAAGATGGTATTTATTATTTGATTAACTCAACTGCCCCGCAGTGTGCTCACCCCATTGTTTTAAACTAATTTAAACCAGAGATATGTCACTTTTAATATCGCCATTTATACCCATGTTTATAACCAGTAATTCGAAATGGGAAAGGAAAAGATCCACATCAACATCGTGGTCATTGGCCATGTCGACTCCGGCAAGTCCACCACTACAGGCCACCTGATCTACAAGTGCGGGGGGATCGACAAGAGAACCATCGAGAAGTTTGAGAAAGAAGCCGCTGAGGTTTGTTTTTGTGAGGGAACCGCAGCTTGTATCTAACATGTTTGAGACTGGAGGCAGAGACTGCATACCATCATGTGGGAAGCGGGTGTGGTGGATAAAAATCACTATTACTTGGCTCAAACTGCCACCTACTGTTTAAATACATGTACTGTTCTGATTTACTGCACCATACAGAAAACATCCCTGTTAAAATCCACACATTGTGTATAAAAGCTGTGTCGTTGATTAATAAAGCTAGTACGAAATAACCAACAATAAATATTTTTTTTAATGATCATATAACCACTTTTTTTTAGTGGATACTAAATTAACTATTATATGTTGAAATCTATATGAAAAATAAGACAAACTATTAAAACACATTAAATTAAAGCACATCAATGTTTATATTATTCAGAACTTTTTTTTAATAGCCCTTCAACACATTGGAAAAATAGCCTGATACTTTTTGAAGAAACTACATAGTAAAATTTTAAGCCTAAATGTTGATTGGAATACTGTGAAATAGCCAAAACACTAACATTTAAACAAATGTTAATCATATATTTTACTAACAAACTTGGAGCTAAGTTAAGTTGGTCAAATTCAAAGGTGTATTCACTTACTCCTTGATTATATATTTCACAATCTTAACAGGAAAATCTTTTAAAATATGCGAGGCAAAGACCCTCTTTTAAAACACTAATATATTGTGCAATTTGGCATATGATGTTTAATGAAAAGGGGGCTAACTTGTGCTAATGGCCTCCAAAATAAGGTATGTTAATTAAGAATTTGAATATGGTGACAGTACTAAAAGTCATTCTAATGGATTAACCGTCCTGTTTTTACACGATAAAAAGTCATGATTTTATACACAGGTAAGAACATTTTCCTTGCTATTTAGAAATGTGTCCTATTTAATTTCCTGCTCCATATGTAATAGATAGATAGATAGATAGATACATAGATAGATACATAGATAGATACATAGATAATGAATACAATCTGATTATTCCCTAATTTATCCCTGCACAGATGGGAAAGGGCTCCTTCAAGTACGCCTGGGTGCTGGACAAACTGAAGGCAGAGCGTGAGCGTGGTATCACCATCGACATCGCTCTGTGGAAGTTTGAAACCGCCAAGTACTACGTGACCATCATCGATGCCCCTGGACACAGAGATTTCATCAAGAACATGATCACTGGTACTTCTCAGGTAAAACCATAACTTTATAAAGGGAAAGCACAGATGTATTGAAGTGGGGATGTATGAAGTCCTTATCCATAGTCAGTGTATCACCTACGCCCACAAGAAGCAGGCAGGAGTACTAATACAGGAGCTTAAGATGTATTTAAGCCTCCTAAAAAAAATTATCAGCTGAAGTATACGCTATATTTAGAATATTGTTCTGCTTTATCTTGCCGTTAACTGAAGCTGTTCGACTTTATGTGCTCTCACAGCCTCCAGAGTCCATTAACAAAGTCAGTAATTTTAAATCCTAGAGCATGGGAGTTGTCGATCTATCACTGCATCGATCATTTAGGTTATTTTTGTTGTTGTGTGACTTTGCTTTTGACAAAGAATTTGTTTAGATTCACCAAAGACACATAATAACACAAATAAAATAACTGATCAAGGCAGCAGTAGAGAAGCAACTCCTCTGTTCTGCAAGGTAAAATCACTGTTTTTGTCAATGGAGTCTGAAGTAAAATATATAATATCTCTCTGAAGAGACTATATCATGGCCTTGGTTCTCCTCTGTGTAAACTTAAACAGGGCTGACTGATGGCAAGGTAGATCGTTTAAAATATTCTGAATACTGTGCACAGTACAGTTTTACTGCCTACCTTATCATGGTTGTACATCTTAGCTTCCTGCCTGCTTCTCCTAACTGAGGTGGCTGTGACTGACCATCTGTAGGAAATACAATATGAATAAGTACCTATTACAACCCCACTTCAAAAGAATCTGAGCTGCATCAGTGATGTGTTGTCCACTGTATACTTCATGTATCTATATACATATGCTCCACATTCTCCCTGTTCAGGCTGACTGCGCCGTGCTGATCGTCGCTGCTGGTGTTGGTGAGTTCGAGGCTGGTATCTCCAAGAACGGCCAGACCCGTGAGCACGCCCTGCTGGCCTACACTCTGGGTGTGAAGCAGCTCATCGTTGGAGTCAACAAGATGGACTCCACTGAGCCCCCTTACAGTCAGAAGCGTTTCGAGGAGATCACCAAGGAAGTGAGCGCCTACATCAAGAAGATCGGCTACAACCCCGCCACTGTTGCCTTCGTCCCCATCTCTGGATGGCACGGAGACAACATGCTGGAGGCCAGTGACAAGGTATGGGCCTTATATCATTTCTGTCAAAATATGATGTGGATTTCTTGGATTTACACATGAAACAATCCTCTTGGACTAATCATTGTCCCTTCTCTCACCACCTCTCATTACCTCTCCCTGCCTTCCTATCTCTGTCTCTGCACTCTGCGTTTCAGATGAACTGGTTCAAGGGCTGGAAGATCGAGCGTAAGGAGGGCGGTGCCTCTGGCGTCACCCTGCTGGAGGCTCTGGACTCCATCATGCCCCCCTCCCGCCCCACAGACAAAGCCCTGCGCCTGCCCCTGCAGGATGTCTACAAAATTGGCGGTAAGGCGTGTCAAGAGATGTCAAATCATAACAGGCCACCTCAAGGAAAAGGAGGCAACAAAATGTTCACAGGCGCTCCTTTCAGCAAACTGATCATCAGTAGTTGATCTACCGGTCTGACAAACCTGAACTCACCTGGTCACTTTGAAGCCTCTTTCAGACATTCACAAGCGTCTCACTATCTTCAACTCTGTGCCCTTTCTGTATCACTTCCAACACGGCACAAGTCTGAGAATAAGGCAAGAATCTTAATGTCAAATCAATCTATGCTTGAAACAAGTCAACCTTTATAGTCACCATAAGACACCAACGAGCACTCCCTCTTCAGTTTCTGAATATCCAGTCAAACACTTAACATACAGCATGTGAGAAAATAAGAATTAAGTCCTGACTTCAGGTCTTCTCAGACATTATAAAAATATGCAACACAATTTTCCTGTGTAATTACATAAATTGATAATGAGTTTGTCTTGTAATCGATGTAAATGAGCCTCCATTTTTGCAAGCAATGATCATGAATTAGGGCTTTAAGGGCAAAAAAGGGGGAGAAAACCTTGAAAACATCACTGATGCAGCCTGTGACTGAACAGAAACACGCCTCCTTCGTCCTATCATTACTTTCCACCTCCCTGCTCCTCCACTGGAGCCACTGCTCCCACCCATGCACCAGAGTTGCCCAATATCATGCGAGCACTGAAGCTCCGCATCAGTTTCATGCCTGAATGAAGTCGTAACCAATATTTTTGTACAAAAAAAATGTCTGAATGATAAAAATCCATGGCATTAGCAGATACAAGACGCCAGCAATGTCACATAGTCCCTGTCTGAAAAGGGGTTAATTTCCCTTTCAAAACATAACTCATGAATGGTAACCGACATACATAGAACTAAAAAAAAGAAGCTTAACGTGGAATAAAACACAGCTGTAAAATATAAAAACCAAACAGAGAAGCACAGAGTAGAGTTGCTTACCCGAAAGCCTGGAAGTTGCAGCAACAACACTAACAACAGCAGCTTATAGTGAAATTGGAGACTCTTTATTGATTGGTCACAGAGTCGACTCATCCTCTGATAACAGCGCTCCCTGTCGAGTACTGGTCGTGGATCCTGTTTTTCAACAGGTTTTAGACAGAACAATTGCAGAGGTGGAACAGGATGTAGTGCATCATGTCAGAGTACACTTAAACTATGCTTATACCTACGCCTGACATGTAAATAATGCTTCAAACTCAATTAAATCACAAATGATTAAATGATGGCTGCAGAGAAACACTGAAATGTTCAGTGAGAATTTACAGCTCCTACAAGCCTTTATTAAAGGAGAGATTAGATTATTTAAAGTGTGGATACATGAAGTACTTGCAGCTGCTCGATTGGTCTTCAATCTTCCCAAATTTTCACACACAACACCCCTCCTCCGCTCCCTCCACTGGCTACCGGTGGCTGCGCGGATACGCTTCAAGACTCTAGCTCTGGCGTACTCTGCTGCTAACGGTTCAGGTCCTACTTACATCCAGGACCTTGTCAAACTCTACACCCCTGCCCGTCCTCTCCGCTCTGCATCAGCCAAACACCTGGCGACTCCCACCCTGCGTGGGTCAACTCGCCTCAAAACCACTTCCAGGCTGAAGAGCTATCTCTTCCAACAATACTTAGGAAGGGGGCAGCAGCAAAATGTATTTTCAATCCATATCTGTTGACATATGCACTATATTTACAATATTTTCACCACTTTACCTTGCCTTCAGTCCATCTTAGGTTTACACGACAAAGAACTGAAGCTGTTATCTATTCTCTCTTCAAAAGCCACCAGACTGCATTGACAAAAACAGTAATTTTACCTTACATAACTGCTGGTCTCCCACTGCCACAAACAGGTTGTTAGGGCCACGGGGCAATCGCACCAAGCACTGGTCCCTGCAGCTATGCAATAACAAACCGGTTATGGCAGTGGGAGACCAGCAGTTGTGTAAGGTAAAATTACTGTTTTTGTCAATGTATTGAAGTGTATGGGACGGCCACAAAAAAATGAGTGAAAAAGAACAATAATTGGAGATTTTCAAACGTCTACTCCTCTGGCATAATTTCACCTAGAGACTCCATTTAAACTTTAAACAGTAGACACACGTCTTGTGTATCGGTGTATTAATCCACGTTTCGATAGGTCATATAGTTTTTTATCAATCCCTGTTCAATGACCATGATCATTTTTGGAGAAATTCTGAGATTATAATGGGTGTGTATTGCATGGAATGTTCATGTTCAGAGTGTGTGACATCATCGCTCAGAGTGTAGAATTAAAATTGTCAAAAAATACATTTGAAAACTGCGCTCCAGGCCGCAAATTCCACTCTACAGAAATAATTTATACATAGAAACGTAGGAAAATGTGTCTTCTCGCTCACAATCCTCTGGTAAAGCTGTCAGAGTTATAGTTTGGGCGTAGGACACACAGATGCACCACCAACTCGCACCAACAGCCCCACTGACTCCCAAATTAAAAATTCAGGAAGATTTCTGTAGAAAAGCATATTTAACAGTTTTTCAGATGGCTCTTACAAAGCTATTTCTTCATTTTTCTTCACAAAAAAACATATGTAGCCGTTCAGGAAGAACTCAGGACGCTCAAAGTGAAGTGGGATCATTGATCGGTATTATGGTTTTGCCAAAAATGCTTTCTGTTCGAGGCCAGAAATTCCTCCAGATACACGTTTCACACACACACATTTTGAGGTTGAAAGGGCATAGGTTGCTGTATAAATAAATACTTGTAAAGTAATGTTTCTTGTAGGTTAGTTCCTTGTATATAATATAGTATCATAACATTACTAGTATTGATTGTTTGAAATCTCTGAAGAATCTCATCATAGTGTACACACACCGGCAGTAGCCCCCGTGGCCCTTTTAGAATTTCTCCAGAGGAAATTTTCTAGTTTGTGTTACTGTGTGACTTTCTGTCTTCAGCTGTACATTGCTCAGCTTTTGTGCCAGTACTTGTGCCTGCTTCTACAAAACGAGGTCGTTCTGACCTCCATCTACTGTAGGAATACACTGCCTACGAATAAGTACCTCATACAACCCTACTTCAAAGAATTGGAACTATCTCTTGAATATCTTACAAAAATTACATTTCACATTCTTGTGTCCATCAAAACCTTCTTTACAAGTTATTTTGTTTGGAAGTTAATTGAAAAGCATAGAAGCAACATTTTGTCCTCCTGCTCTCAGGTATTGGAACTGTCCCTGTCGGTCGTGTTGAGACCGGTATCCTGAAGCCCGGCATGGTCGTCACCTTCGCTCCCCCCAACCTGACCACTGAGGTGAAGTCCGTGGAAATGCACCACGAGTCTCTGACTGAAGCTCTCCCCGGTGACAACGTCGGCTTCAACATCAAGAACGTGTCCGTCAAGGAGATCCGCCGTGGAAACGTGGCAGGCGACAGCAAGAACGACCCACCAATGGCCGCTGATAACTTCACCGCCCAGGTGAGTGTCAGATTTTACATGAGGTAGACACTAAAACTAAAACAGAAACATTTGGCCTTTTGTTTCAAACTTCCATTGCATTCACTGAAACCCCCTGAAGCTCTTCTAGACTTTCCAAATGCTAGCCGAGTCATAGGGCGGGTTCTTAAACAGGTATGTTAGCATTTTAGCGCCTGAGGTCTCTCCCCTCAAGCTCAATTAGGTATAGAATGGGTTGGTGGTCAGATGCCTGAAATAGTCTGTGGTTAACACAAGCTTAATCCTTGTGTATGCTTAATATTCTATGTACTCCCCTAAGGGTAAAAAATGACCCGCCATGACTAACTTAACTCCTAAAGTAAAGCAGCTTTATTGTATTTAAAACCCTAAATCTATTTTCCACGAAGAAACCACCTGTCTTTCATCAAAAACTTTGTGAATATCTCGATTTTCCCTCTTCACAGTTCAGAAAAACCGAAGAGAATAAATTACTTGAACTACTTTGGCATTTTAGTTATACAGATTAGCGACAAAATACTAACCATTTCCCCGACTTTTAAGGTGAATTAACAACAACAATAAATAAAACTTTTGGAAAAGTCATCAAATTTCGACATAAATAAAGATCCTTTAGTGTTTGTTTAGTTTTTTTTTGTTTGTTTGTGAACATCGTGGCGGGATCATTTTTGACCTTTAAGACAACACAAGGGTTAAGAGATGCTCACAAGTTTTTCACGTTTTTTAAAAGGCGGTTTCTAACAAGTGCCTTAATGAGACTACAGTGTTTGTTAGGAACTATCTCACTCGTCCACCTTACAGCCTTTAGTCTCTTCTCTTGTAAACTCTTGTAGATTGTAAATTATGTTAATAAACAAGTTTTTAGACTATGAATTTGCTAGCTTGTCAAAATAGCTGGTTAAGATTAACCTGCTGAACAAAACACGTCAGCATCAGAAACGAGTTTGTCACAGAGCTTATTTTCTGCAATGATCCAAAGTCCAATGCAAAAATCTCATAAGTGAGTTCTGAATAGACCCCATCATTTTGTTTCCTCTCTATTTCTGATTGATTTAAAAATTTCTCTATCACAATGTAATGTTTATTGAGGAAAAAAATATTTTTTTGGGGGGCCCATGCATCCAGAGACGGACCTGGAAATGGTAATCCCACCACTTGGCCGCCATGTTTAATTGGCAGCAATTGGCACTCTTCCAAGAGGCTTGGGTTTACTCATTCTTTGGAGCGATCTGGCTGAAAATGCAGTACAAAAGCCATTGAGTTGACCCAGTATTATCAACGGTGCCAACAGTGCTAACAACAGGTGACAGTGCTGACAGGGCTAACTGCTAATTACCCCTTTAATTTTGGCTGCTATTGCACAGCCAAATGCAGTCCATGTCCTCAGATGATCTTCAATGTTGCTCTGTTGACCTCCCTCCATGTATCCCCTCGCTGCAGGTCATCATCCTGAACCACCCCGGTCAGATCTCCCAGGGTTACGCCCCCGTGCTGGACTGCCACACTGCTCACATTGCCTGCAAGTTCAGCGAACTCAAAGAGAAGATCGACCGTCGTTCCGGCAAGAAGCTTGAGGACAACCCCAAGGCTCTCAAGTCTGGAGACGCCGCCATCATCACCATGTTGCCTGGAAAACCCATGTGTGTTGAGAGCTTCTCTCAGTATCCCCCTCTGGGTAAGTAAAATGCTGTTTTATTATTGGTCTTATAGTAAGTACACTTTTTTTTACAGCAGCGATTTTGACAGGAGAAGACCAGTTGTAACTGATGATTGTACTCCACCAAGGCCTTGGTATGTCAGCAACAGCAAACACAAAAAACAAAGACAAACACAATTGATAAGATAGGAAAAACAGAGAAATAATAAAAGATAAATTAAAATGGACTAAAAGTTTACATTACAAAAAGACTAAGGTAATTTAATCAACTATGGATAAAATGTCTATGCCTTGTTGAATTGGTAGATTTTAAGTTGATGTTTGAAGACTTCAACTTTTTTTGCGCCTTCCAGCTAATCGTTTTGGTTTTCTAGCTTTGAAATCAACCATAGGCAGCTATTGTTTTAGGAAAAAAAGCAAAAAGAATTGATTTAACCCATTGTGCAGTACCTGCCTAACACCAAAGAGCAGTCAGACACAGTAAGAGGATAAGCGGCTATAGAGCCAAATATTTTGCCCGGGGTTTGGTGGAGACCAAAAACGGAGCTAAAAAGGGAGTAAATATTGGATTTATTTTCATCAGGAAACATGATTTTAAATTCATCAAAATGTTACTGGATGTGTACGTAGACAATTGCTTGCCAAAATGTAACGGGTTCATAAAGTGCTGAAGTTGAATATTGTGTTAACAGGTTGTTCCCAAAGGGTAAAAAAAAAAAGAATAAGAAATGAATGGAGCTTTAATTGTTGTTCTGCATTTTGTTTAACATGATTCGATTACTGTCTGACTCAAGTGAGAGGCGTGTTTCTGATAATACAATCCACTTTCTTTCTTATTACCTGCATATTGGTCTCACAAATAATGTAAGTCATGTATTTTCTGTCTCTGTTACTACCTCCGAAAGTGGTACAGATTCGGGATCACTTGGTCCCCCTATTACCCCTCTGGGACATTCTGTTGAAGGTGAATTGCCACAGAGTCGTAAATATTCAGGGCTTGAAACATCAGTCTGAAAGGGGCCACTGACTCGTCTGTTTCGGTCTTTTCTTTCTCATCTCCTCCTCTCAGGTCGCTTCGCTGTGCGTGACATGAGGCAGACTGTGGCCGTCGGTGTCATCAAGTCCGTCGAGAAGAAGACCGCCGGCGGTGGAAAGGTCACCAAGTCTGCACAGAAGGCCGAGAAGAAGAAATGAATTCTCATGCAGGACGTCCAACAAAGAGTCGTGTCTCAGCAGCAGCGGTCTGACCCATCCCTTCTTCTTCCCTGTCACCCAGCGCCGTCTTCTCTGAGGCAGAGCTCTCTACTCAAGGACTGGCTTATGCTGATTAAAACCCACCGGAAAAGTTTCCGCAGGAAAGGAGGGCTTGTGCCTTTTAGGGAAAACTATTAATCATAATTAAGTCGAAACCAAAACAATAAAAATCTTAAACATTGCCAAATGAAGATGTTTCTTTTGTGTTTTATTCCAAGTATTTATTGATCTCAAGTTACAGCAGCACTCCCAATGTATCAAAACACAAATTTATTTTCAGTTTAAGGCCTTTTCTCATTTCCTCTATAGAGAGGGTTTAGAGAGATACCACAGGTGCAAAAGAAGAGACAGAGCAGTGTTTGAAGGTGTGTCTGACAGAACCAGTTAGCCAAGTTTACCTGCGTGTCGGCACAAAGACAAATAGTTTGTGCAACAGCATAATTATTCGTCAGACAAACATCTCAGAGGGCGAGTAGGTAAGACTGAGGCGTTGTCCTTAATTCTGTCTTTTTGCGGCAGCAGCTGTAAGGGAAGGTGCAGGTAGATCAAGCAGGAGCGACAGTCGGTCACAACCTCCATTTAGCTTCACAACCAGGTGAGTTAAAGAGCAGTTAAAGCTTAAACTTTGTTTTATTATAGAACACTTTGGTTGTTTATGAGGAATCAAAACTCCTTATATCACAAAAAAACAGTAGAAACTTCATACTGGCATACTGATCTAATGGTTTGGATATCATAGTGGTGAAACATCAGCTTTTCTTTCTAATAGTATGCGAAGCATTCTTGAGGTTTCTGATTATAGGGTGAACTAGTTTCAAGTTTTCTGTCATGATTTCTAATACTTTACATTTATATTACAGCTAATTTATCTTTTTCTGATTTTACAAAACGTATAATTAGACTAAAAAACATGATTCTTTGTTATAGATTTTTTTTTTAAATCCCAACTATAGATAAGTACATACAATTTGTTCCACCTGGAACATTATGCAATAGCCCAGGGCCATGCTGAACTACTTCATTTTTCTCTTGCCCATTAATCTCTATACTTGTACTCCTAAAGTTTAAGTTGTAATCAAGTATTTTTTTCGAGTTTTGTACTTTTATGTATGTTAGAGTATATAGTTACTTTTTTTTGACTGATTAGTTATGATGCCACGTGGTTAACTGCCGGCTAGCTAACTTCAGCTGGCTAACTTCAGCTAGCTAAATTCAGTTGACATCAACTGACAGATTTTAAATAACCGTTGGCAGCCATTGAGGTCAAAATGATAAAGCTAACTTTAGTATAGTAAATAAATTACTTCAAGCTAATTATATTACAAACATACCAAAAAATTTTACTAAAAAGGGGATCAGCATGATGCAGGTATATTTATTTAATGGCGGCCAAGCCGAGTTCACCTTCATTTTCTTGCCAAATTTAAACCTGTAATGTTTTTTTTCATTGTCAACATAATAAACCACCATGTCTTCAATCGGCTTTTCGACAGTCCCGCAGTGTGCTCATGCCATTGTTTTATACTAATTTAAACCCGAGATATTTCATTTTAATTTCATAATTTACACCCATATTGTTTGTAACCAGTAATTAGAAATGGGAAAGGAAAAGATCCACATCAACATCGTGGTCATTGGCCATGTCGACTCCGGCAAGTCCACCTCCACCGGCCACCTGATCTACAAGTGCGGAGGGATCGACAAGAGAACCATCGAGAAGTTTGAGAAGGAAGCTGCTGAGGTTGGTTTTTGGAGACAATAAAGCCTTATAATATATTAAGTTATTCCAAATTTCACACTATGTAAAACACAATGAGGCCACTGTGGTACAAGTCATACAGGTTTGGGGAACGGGTGTGAAACCATAGGGTGTAACTGCTTCCTTATTTTTGTTAGTCACAACCGCCATCTACTGTTGAAAAATGTGCACTACATTTAACAAGGTTCAACTTGGTATCAAATTGAACTTTATTCTTAAAAATCCGTTTATTTTTTTCTATTATTCATTCATTGACGCATTTGTTATTTATTTATTCATTTTTGATTGGATTTTTCCCCCAAGTGTATATAAATGACAGTTGGGACAGCCAGATATGGCCCAAAAAATAATATAAGATTAATATAACTAGAAAATTTCCTCTGGTGAAATTCTGAAAGGCCCACTGGGGCTACTGCCGGTATGGCAGAGGTAGACAGGCTGGAATTTCTGGCCTCGAACAGAAAGCATTTTTGGCAAAACCATAATACCTATCATTGATCTGACTTCACTTTGAGCGTCCTGAGTTCTTCCTGAACGTCTACATATGGGGTTTTTTTCCAGAAAAATGAAAAAATAGCTTTGTTAGAGCGATCTAAAAAAACTGTTCCATCTTTCTTTTTTTCCGAAATCTTCCTGCGTTTTTAATATGGGACCCAATGAGGCTGTTGGCGGTGTTGGTGGCGCATCTTTGCGTCATACGCCCAAACTATAACTCTGACAGCTTTACCAGACGATTGTGAGTGAGAAGACAAATTTTCCTACATTTCTATGTATAAATTATTTCTGTAGAGTGGATTTTGCGGCCTGGAGCGCAGTTTTCAAATTTATTTTTTGACAATTTTTTCTCTCCCTCTACACTCTGGCGATGATGTCACACACCGTGACATGAACATTCCGTGCAATACACACCCATTATAGTCTCAGAATTTCTCCAAAAATGATCATGGTCATTGAACAGGGATTGATAAAAAACTATATGACCTATCGAAACGTGGATTAATACACCGATACACAAGACTTGTGTCTACTGTTTAAAGTTTAAATGGAGTCTCTAGGTGAAATTATGCCGGAGAAGTAGACGTTTAAAAAAAGGCCCTAATTACATGATATATGCTATATAACTACACACCCAATTAAGGATTTTAATTTTTTTTTTTCTTCTTAAAAACAAGTAAGTAATTTTTTCAAATTTTTTTGTTCCATCAACTTGTATTTAAATTAAATATAATTAATAAAGGTATATTATTAAATATGATAATTAAATAAATGTTATTTGCATGCTCGATTAAAAAGAACATATACATGAGGTTCTTCTATCGTCTTTTTTTCACAGAAAAAAGCAATTTCTATTTTTTTAAATTAATAAGTATTAAAAAATAATTATAAATACTATTAATGAAAAAAACCTAAGAATAAATGAACTCCAATAATATAAATTGATGGTAAGAAAAAAAATACACTATTCTTTCTTTAAAATGTAACCACACAGTTACTTTTCAAACTTTTTTTATGTGTAAATTGTAGTATATATAATCACTAAATTTACAATTCATTCATTTTTTTAGTTACATGGTAATCATACTGAAAATTCTATTAAAATTTGCATAACCAAATTAATATATGACCTTTAACTATATATAACCAAAATATTATTACCCTATAATCTTACTTTAATAATACTAAGTAATGATAGAAGGCTCACAAGAACTGTATTCTATTTTATTCTACATAAATGACTAGTTGCTGTTGGATAGTTGTATTTTTATTAAGTATTATAATAAACTCTAAAATAAATACATTTAGAAAACACAAAAGGCCACCTTGCTACATGAAACACTGGACAAAATGATCCAGCTCACTTTAGTAGAGTAAACTAGAAAATTTGCTCTGGGGAAATTCTGAAAGGGCCACGGGGGCTACTGCCGGTGTATGTACACTATGATGAGATTCTTCTTATTTCAAACAATTAATACAACAAGCATTCCTTTTCAAGTATTTATATAACCTATGCCCTTTAACCTCAAAATGTGTGTGTGTGTGTGAAGCATGTGTATTTGGAGGAGTGCCCCGTGGCCCTAATAAATTACTTCAAGCTAATTATATTACAAACATACATACAAAACATGTTACTAAAAAGGTGATCAGCATGATGCAAGTGTTTTTATTTTTAAAATGACCTCCGCCAAACTTGTTTGTATTGTTTTAATTGCAATAGATGGGCAAAGGCTCCTTCAAGTACGCCTGGGTGCTGGACAAACTGAAGGCCGAGCGTGAGCGTGGTATCACCATCGACATCGCTCTGTGGAAGTTTGAGACCACCAAGTTCTATGTGACCATCATCGATGCCCCTGGACACAGAGACTTTATCAAGAACATGATCACTGGTACCTCCCAGGTAAAGACACACTTTCTAACCTGCTCTTTATTGGCCTTTCACATTCAGGGTTGTACATTATACCACAAGTTATGATTAAGTTTTTAGTTGAAGCTCTTATTAGGGTCGGGTACAGAGGATGCAGTGATTGTATCTGCTCTCTTTACAGGCAGTATTTCAGAGTGTTTGTAGTTCCAGAGAATCAGATTATTATATTATTTTAAGTTGAAGTAAACATCCCTGGCATGTAAAATCAATTCCAAGATATAGCCTTATTATCCCACTATACTGTCACCTTTGAAAATTCTCCAAAGTAGGCTTGGGTGGTATTAATTTTTTCATACTGTCATACTTTTCTGAGATGTCACAGGTGAATTCAGTATATGTCAGTATTGTTTCTCAGCTAAGATGCCTGCTGTCTCGAGGCTGGCCCCTGGGGGCGGCTTGTTTTGCATTACATATAAAAAAAAGCATGGCGACTAGTTTAAATAGACTGAATGAGCAGTGTCTTTATTTTTGACGGTATCGAAAATCATACTGTCAGGCCTTCTAAATAGTGGGGTATATAGACAAACTGCCCAAGCATTGATAAATATAAAAAATATCTTCCTGTTCAGGCTGACTGCGGCGTGCTGATCGTCGCGGCTAGTACTGGTGAGTTCGAGGCTGGTATCTCCAAGAACGGCCAGACCCGTGAGCACGCCCTGCTGGCCTACACCCTTGGAGTAAAGCAGCTCATCATTGGAGTCAACAAGATGGACAACACTGAACCCCCTTACAGTCAGGAGCGTTTCGAGGAAATCCAAAAGGAAGTGAGCGCCTACATCAAGAAGATCGGCTTCAACGCCAAAGCTGTTCCCATTGTCCCCATCTCTGGATGGCACGGAGACAACATGCTGGAGGCCAGTGTCAAGGTAAGGGAATTTTCCACTTGTTTTAACCCGATTATTGAAAACATGGGCCAATTTCTATCTCTGATTCGGTCTTCAGATGCCCTGGTTCAAGGGCTGGGAGATTGAGCGTAAGGAGGGTAAAGCCAGCGGAACCACCCTGCTGGAGGCTCTTGATGCCATCCTGCCCCCTGCCCGCCCCACCGACAGGCCCCTCCGTCTGCCCCTGCAGGACGTCTACAAAATTGGTGGTAAGTAGTGTCAGGTGCTGTAACCTCACCTCACATTACAGCACAACACCTCATATTATTTCACATGACATTTTGAGTTATAAAATAATCAAACCAAGTGGCACAATAAGCACTGAAGGTTCACCAAAAACACAGTAAAATGCAGTGTTTCCCAGAGACTGCTTCAGTCTGGTGCATCGGCCACAAAAAAAAATACAAATTCAAAGTTGAAGTTGAAAGCTTTAAAGTTTCTTGAAATATTTAATGCTATCAATTACTTAACTAATATTTATCTGTTACTGCAGAATCAGAATAGTTTTTATTGCCAAGTAGGTTTTCACATTCAAGGAATTTGTTGTGGTATATTGGTATTAGTATTAAAATATAGATATCCAAGTGCTTCTGCACTGTCGGCCACTTTTGAGTCTCCCGTGTTTGACCTGTTGCGTATGTGACGTCATGGTCGAAACTGTCGCAAAGTGATTACACGACGGTTGAAAACCTCCGGAGTCTCGTAAATCCCTCTGGGGGCTATCTTGTAATGGAGACACGCAGAGTGAGCAGACTTTTGAAAGGGTGTGGCCTGAGACTTTCCCGGTGGCCACTTTTCCCCCTAGTGGAAAGAAACATGGCTAAAGTCCTCTATTCACCTCAGGCGAAGTGTTAACTGCATGCTTCACAACAACGTTGTGTAAAACTGCAGTGAAAAAAAAAACTAGGAAGGGTGCTTTCTGGCACAGGAAAGGTTTAATGGGAAAAAGGAATTAATGTCGTTTAGTAGTCAAAATGTATTCAGTGTTTTGGTAGAATATGACTTAGAAGTGAGATGGTTCACTGACGGCTCGGGTCCTGTTTCTGTGTCAACGTGGGTTCAGTTACTGCCAGAGTTATCATAGTAAATATTGGACTCATTTTTCACAGGACACGTCTTCTGAACATTCAGACACAAAAATGGCCTTTTTATGACGGACAAAGCAGGAGAAAATTAACTTTGTTTGAGCCCTTTCTCCGTCTCACTCTTGCAAGATCTTGCAACAGATATCCTAACCGTTACCCAAAGTCTCACAAGACTGCATCAAAACCATTTACAAATGTCTGTATATGAATGTTAGCATTGTAAATATCCACTGTTAGCAAATTATTTACAAAAACTAAAATTCAATATAATAAATACATATTAAGTTGGTGGTGTACATGATTTCATTGCATTGGCGAAGCTTGTAAAGCCCCATCTTCTGTTTATCCAGTATCTTTGATTTGCACCTCATACAGCCCTATTTCAAAAGATTCGGACTATCTACTAGAAACTTGCTTCCTCCTGCTGTCTCAGGTATTGGAACTGTACCTGTTGGACGTGTTGAGACCGGTATCCTGAAGCCCGGCATGATCGTCACCTTCGCTCCCAACATCCTGACCACTGAGGTGAAGTCTGTGGAGATGCACCACGAGGCTCTGCCTGAAGCTCTCCCCGGTGACAACGTCGGCTTCAACATAAAGAACGTGTCCGTCAAGGAGATCCGCCGTGGACACGTGGCCGGCAACAGCAAGAACGACCCACCAAAGGGTGCTCAGGACTTCAACGCCCAGGTGAGTCTGAGCAAATGGGAATAAGTAAATATGAGGAACTGGGCTTGGATTTTTAAAAGTAACAGTCTTTTGATTTGTGTTTTAAAAAACCCAACATGTAGTGAACATAGAGATGCAGAAACCATGATAAAACATCATCAAAACCTTTCTTTAAATGCCATCAACCATTACGATGCCCATATTCTCTGCCGACCTCACCTAATTGTACTGTCCTGTTCTGTTCTACTAAAATGTTGTCCAGTTTGCCGTCGACCTGATTCCATGTGAATGCAGCATTATCTGTACAGCAGTTCCCAGCTTTAGTTCTCAGCTATAACTTAAACACCTGCTCTCTCATCAACCAGCTGGATGATTCTGGCTCCAAATGATAACTTTGTGTGACTCATGGTAACCAGTGTCAGATGACAGCGCCCCCATCCGTGATATTTGGCTTCACTTTTTTACATTAGGAGGAAGTGGAGATGCTCACAAGAGCTGAATTGCTAATCGCGATGTAAATATTCAACATCAGTAATAATCTCAAAAAAGTACTTTATAATAATAATTAATTGATTAATTGATTGATTGATTAATTATTTTTTTGTGACTATAGTGATTCCATTTCAGGCAAACATGGACATCTGCAGACTTCTGCTGGCCACTAGCAGGAGCTGCAGTGGACTCTCATCAACCTTTCTGAATGCACTTAACATTTATTGTTTCAGGTCATCATCCTGAACCACCCAGGTGAGATCCATGCAGGTTACGCCCCCGTGCTCGATTGCCACACCGCTCACATTGCCTGTAAGTTCAGCGAGCTCATCGAGAAGGTCGACCGTCGTTCTGGCAAGAAGCTTGAGGACGCCCCCAAGATGGTCAAGTCTGGAGACGCCGCCATCATCAAACTGATTCCAAACAAGCCCATGGTTGTGGAGGCCTTCTCCGAATGTCCTCCACTGGGTGAGTAAACATTTTTTTTTTTCCTCATTTAACTGATTTTGGAGGCTGCAGTGGTTAGCATTTAGCCTCACAGCAAGAAGGTTGTGGGTTATAACAAGTTATACAAACACAAAATCCAGTTTCTACAATGGTTTTTAAATACACACGTTCCATTTTTTATATTCAGTCACATCATGCATTGTTCAATCTCTTGAGCAACCAATCTGTACCCCTCTTTCACAGTCCAACTATCCACATTTAAACTCACGCCCTTGTCACCCTATATTGGTACCCACATCTATCCATCCCCACATCCACACCTCACTTCAATCTATAGGACAGCAGCCTCAATAAACTGTGTGTTTGTGAAACCCAAAAGAAAGAGAAAGAGAAAAAAGGGAAAAGAAAAAGCCCAATAAACTTGGACGAAACTTTGACGAAACTTGAACTTCTACGTCACCTGAGATTGAAACTCCTTTCTTCTCTTACACTTCAGCTGACAGTTGGACTGCCTTCAGTGCTCACATGCCCACTGACATTTCAATTGCTTTCAGTTTCAGTTGCAATGTACTTAGACATTGGCTGACTGCTGCTAAGCTGCTTACTTTTTAGCTTTTGCCTTTGTTTAAATTAGGCTTTCAATGAGGGAAAATTCCTTGAACATAAAAACAGGTGATATGTCAGTGGCATCTTTTGAGCCTGTTTCATCTCCTCCTCTCAGGTCGTTTTGCTGTGCGCGACATGAGGCAGACCGTGGCCGTCGGTGTCATCAAGTCCGTGACTAAATCTGATGTTACTGGAAAGACGACCAAAGCTGCACAGAAGGCGACTGCGAAGAAATGAATTCTCCTGCAGGACGTCCAACAAAAAGTCAAGCCTCGGCAGCCACCCCCTCTTCATCCCAAAGCCGTCTTCTGGTTTGTGATGATTAAAAGCCATCGGAAAAGTTTCCGCCGGAAAGGAAGGCTTCTGACTTTTAGGGAAAACTATTATAAGAATTAGGTTAAAAGCAAATTAATAAAAATCTGAAACATGCCAAATGAAGGTGTTTCTTTTCTTGTTTCACAACTTTAACTTTTTTTTGTTCACTGTTAATGACAATACAAACATTAAATACTTAAACTGACAACCTTTTAAATACCAAACCTGATAATAACCATAATAAATATGGTGCATTAATATTTAGTTAATAGCTATTTTATTGTTAAGAAATAAAATTATATTTAATAATGTTTACTATTTATTAGCAATGATATAACTTAGTTTATTGTTGCACACATCAAAACAGCTTAAATACTAAATAAAATATTTCTATATTATTACCAAATTATTATATATGACAGGAAATATGATTATAATATGTTGTTAAATGTGGTATGTTCATGAGCTTTAAATCCTAATTTTGTAACATGAAAGTTACAAAGAAGATGTGTTGTATTTTATTGCTCAGTGTTTTAACAAAACGCAACAGCAAAGAAAATATTGCTTTACGTTTCTTGACACCAACCCATTACCTTTGTGCAGCATATTTCTGCACAATTTGACTGAGCGGTTAACATCTTTACAGCTGTATGAGGGGTGGATTTTAATATAAGTCACCCGTTTGATAAATATAAAAAAAAAAAAAAATTAAACGTTACTATTTTTCACTGCAGTATGTAGGAATCAGCAAATCATGGCTAGAAGTGGGAACAACTCATAGATTTCCTTTGTGCAGAATAACACAGTTATAATGACATACATCATGAAAACAGAAAGAAACCCCAGTTGAATTAGTTCTGATTAATTATGTTTTTTAATTGGAATAAAATATAATTTATATACAACACATGACACAAGTTCCCACAAGTGTCATGAATATTGGAAAAAACTGGGTCTGCACATGTTATACATATTGAACTATTTGCATTTTTACAGCCTCAACTTACAACCTCTCCTGTCCTCTCCTCTCTGCTCTGTGTAAACTGATTTTCAGTGAGTATTTGTCCTCTCAGCAGAATCAATCATGACTTTAAAGTGTTGCTGAGGAGCAGAAATTAATGTTTTTAACAGGGTCCAGTTCTTAACAGTTTATTTTTGGTGTAGAATAAAGTGATTTTGACAGAATTATCACAATTTTAAGCTTCATTGGGTGACTTTTTCTCAAGAAAACATTGACTTCGTGTTCGAGTTCAAATTCTGACAATAATATCTGTTTATTACAATGTTTTTTCCAGATTTTATAAAGAAAACATACATTTCATACTTGCTGGTGGGTTGATGAGGTGGTGTTCAACATTATTTTACATTAAACATACAGTGTATTACATTGTCTTCCAAATCTAAAAATGATATCTGAAAAAATAAAAATAAAATGAATAGCTGAATAAACATCAGTACCATATGTAAGGTGTCATTTAAAAGAATAAAAATAACATGAGTTTTCATATTATGGGCACCAAACACCAATAATGATAAATACAGAGGAGCATTTGATAGGCAAATATCGGTAAACTGATACATCTGTCAGGCTTTACAGACAGTACTCCAAAAAACAATATTAATATGTTTCCATAACAGTATATATTTTTTTGATTTACATATCTATTTATGAACTGTAAGATAAGGTGTTCTAATAAATATTAGCCAAGTTATTTAGTTCAGGAAAAATATTATAGAATGTGAAGAATCTTAAAGGCGTGTCTTGGTATTATGACACAGAAAAACAGTGGGGAACGAGTTAGCCTGATCAGTGACAAACACTTCCGGGACTTTCATTAATAATGGGTGGAGACGAGCATCTGGCATCATGTTTAACCCTTCCAGCTGTTTTTGAAGTGAATCTACAGACAGCTGACCAATCAGGAGGAGGCACAGTGTGTTATCCTCAGGTTACATTTAATGAAAATTGAAAGTGAAAGAAAAGAAGGAAAGACACAGCAGCCAACTCCGTCTCAAACACAGGTGAGTTAGAAATTAATTAATTTACATTTACATTTATATTTAGTCATTTAGCAGACGCTTTTATTCAAAGCGACTTACAGGAAGAGTAAAAGCAAATAATCAAGGTATAGTGTAATAAGAGCTATTAGTGCATCAATAAGTGCTAGTGACTATTCTTTGAGGAGTAGAATTATCGTGTGGTGCTAGGAAAGAAGATGCTCTCTGAAGAGATGGGTCTTCGGGAGTTTTTTAAAAGTAGAGAGGGACACCCCTGCTCTGGTAGGAACTGGTAGTGTGTTCCACCAGCGGGGAACAAGAAATGCAAAGAGTCCGGATTGCCTTGGACCAACGGGGGTCAGAGCCAGGCGCCGTTCATTGGAAGAGCGCAACGGTCGTGAGCCAGCATATGTCTAAATCAGTGCGTTCAGGTAGGTAGGAGCAGTACCGGAGACAACTTTGTAGGCCAGCATTAGAGATTTGAATTTGATGCAGGCTGCAACAGGTAGCCAGTGGAGCTCAATGAGCAGCGGTGTGACATGTGACCTTTTTGGCTGGTTGTAGACCAGGCGCACCGCCGCGTTCTGGATCATCTGAAGCGGTTTCATTGTGCAGGCTGGCAGGCCTGTCAGGAGGGCGTTACAGTAGTCAAGTTTTGAGATGACAACAGCTTGTGTCAGGAGTTGAGTGGCATGTTGAGTTAGGTTTAATTAATTAATTAATTTAATTTAATTATGTTAATAATTTTATTATATTATAAAATTAATTATATTACAATGTCAGGCAATTAATTAATAATTAATTAATTAATTTAATTTAATTAAACAACTGAGGTTATAAGTAGCCTACAAATGTGAAGTGTGTAAGTCAGTAACATCAGTAATGTAAATGTGGATGTGTGAGCAATATGAAGTGTAAATGTTGTAAAGTGAAAACAAAGCAGAACCCAAACAAAGAGATGTGCTGCAGGCAGGACTCAGCCCAGAGAGAGAGAGCAGCGTTGAAACTGGGTTTTTATCCTTTTATGTGCTGATGGTACCTTCAAGGACACATAGGAGAAACAATAACTGATCAACCACATCAGCACATCAACACTAGACGGGGACCGTCACAATGTATAAATCAATTATACCTACACTGGTGCTGGCAATCTTATTCGAAATGACCATGAAAACACTGGAAAGTGCGACATTGCAGATGTGTCCGATTTGGGATACAGTCTCTATACTTTTTTAGCATCAAAGTAAGTTTCGTACTGTAATAAGATATGTAAATCTCCATGTATATTACTGAAATTTCACACGGAGATTTTTAAATATGTATTTAACAATCTACGATCACGATTTGGGATACAGTTCTGTTACAACCAAACGTTGAACAAGACATTTTAAATGAACAAAATGTTCAAATAAACTGTCATTAAGTGAAAATACAGTGTGAAAGAGTCAATGTTATGAGACCAAACCGGTAAACGTTGCCATGGAAACGCATTGCTTTGCTTCTCTTATGATGACGGCTCGCCTTGTGAGTGACATGTCAATCAAAGGTAGCCACGCCCCAAATCATACGATTCTTTATCTTCTATTTTCTTCTAAATGGGGCCATTATTTACACTATTCATGTTCTCTTGAAGAATATGTTTGACTAGAGATTGAGACCATAGTGGTGTCCTAAAAAAATTCTGAAGTAATAAATCAAGTGAGAAGGTTTCTCAATTTGCATTGAGATAGTTGGACTGAAATGCTTCTGCAACCGCCGTCAGCGCCCCCTGCTGGAATTTTGGGTAGAATGCAGAAAAAAATGGTTTGCTGTCTTGACATAAAAACCCCAAGTTTATTTTAGTTTGTTTTGTTTTACCAACTATTTTTGTAGAGCACATGATCAGTAAATGTCAGGCAAACATATATCAAAATGTAGACTTTTTTTAGTTAAAGTTTTTGGGTGGAAACAGAACCTTAACATGTGTTTGAGTTAACACAATTTATATTTTATTGGCATAAAAAAGTACAAGCTGTGACTTAGTTAAGTGATGGTGATCTGATCTTTTCCCCCATACCAGTATAAACACCTTCTTCCTAAATGATGTTCAATATGCTCTGTTTTTTTTTTTTTTTTTTTTTTTTTTTTAAGATTATTTTTTGGGCATTTTACTGCTTTATTAGATAGTGACAGATAGAAAGGGGGAGACAGAGGGGAAGACATGCAGCAAAGGGACATCAGGCTGGATTCAAACCGGGTCCGCTGCAGCAAGGAAACGGCCTTAATGGTACGCGCTCTACCAGTGTGAGCCACCGGGACGCCCCAATATGCTCTGTTTTTTATTCTGTTTTTCCTACATTAATATTACAGGCTGAGACCAGGAGTGAGTCATGGACATGGAGGACAGAGATGCGAAGTGCGTTTGGACTGAAGCGCTGCAGCGTAAAGACGACATCAGAGGAAAGAAGAGTCCTCCACGACTTACACCAGCCAGACAGAGACAGAAATCTCAGCAGCAACAAGCTGCAGGTGAAGCAGTTTACATCTTTTCAGCCTGTAAAATGTCTTAATTATTATTTACTTAATGTGGTGGAAATATTAAGTATTACCACTAAAGCACAAAACACTCAAGATAAGAGACAAACAGGATGTAAATATAGCGCTTACCACTAAGGCTGAGTCCTTGCTGCGGCGGAGCCGGGTTCGAATCTGGCCTGAGCTCCCTTTGCCGCGTGTCTTCCCCTCTATCACCCCCTTTCACTCTATCACTTTCAATAAAGCATAAAAATGCCAAATAAATAATCTTTAAAAAAAAAAAGAAGAATAAAACAAGCTTGAAATTTTCAGCAAAATATCTAATAAGTCTTGAATATTTAACAAATTTTCCTCAACTTTGAGACATAAATCCATGTAAAACAACATGTTTAATGTAATATGATTATATGTTAGAAAAACAAACAGATATTTGCATCTACATTGACATACGATCTTAATATTACATTTTAAAAATAAAGTTAAATCTAAATATTTCAATAAAAAGCATAAAGTTAGATTAAAAAGAAAAAAAATCTCTGGTAAAGTACCTCAGATTTGTACCTGAATAAGCACACTGAGCTGCAGTCTCCTCCTTTACAGAGGAGGGACGCAGAGCGGTGGAGGAGTCGCTCTCTGTCTCCCCGGAGCTAATCAACTGGATCAAAGTCAACGCCAAAGACCTGAAGATCCGTCTGACGGACCGCCGCTGGGCCGCTGAGGTGGTCAACGACTTCCGAGACAACCTGCTGAAGTTCCTGCGGAGCAACGGGGATCAGACATTCTTCCAGTCGACGGACTTCCTCAACACCGGCAGCTACTTTGAGAAAGTGAAGGTGAGGTCATGATAAACACTCAAGCAGCCACAGAGAATGATATTATTTATCTGTGACAATTAAAGGATTTATCACAACATGCATATACATTATACCAAACTGCTGTGAGTGACTTTTTGTCAAATGCTTTATGAAAATTATTTTTTTTTCAGCTTTTTTGGAGCTTTACTGTTGTCTAATGTCAGGTCTTTTATTACTAACTTGTAATGACAATGCAATTTTTAGTAAAAGTAAAAGTTTTTAAATTGTTGTATTTAAATGTTTGTTGGCATCCAGAAATTACACATGCATCACACACATTGTTCATACAAAAAGCCTATTTTTCTTTTTAAACATCAGATGGAAAAGGGGGAGAAAAAAATTAATAATTTATGATAAATTATAATAACAGTAACAATAACAGCTCTACTCTAATAGGCATTTTATGTGGATTTTGCACCATAGTGACTCTGCATAGGTACTCAGAAGGCTACTTTTAAACAAATAACTATTAAATAACACTGAACATTATTTACATTATTATATATGCTATGGTTAACATTGTCCACCAATTCTAAAAATGGTGAGAAAATAAAGAACATATCGTAATAAAAGAAATTACTTAATAAACATCAGCACTGTTTTGTCAATAGCTGACCGTGTGAATAAAGTATAAATATAAATACATAAATAAATGAATAAATAAATAGAATTATGACACCATTTCGAAATCTCCCCATGCATTGTTTTCGGCATTTTATATTGTGTAAAAAAAATTTTCATATTGGTGCATATTGGGCAACTTATATGCCAATACCAATACATTTCAATATGCCTTTAATAGGCAACTATTAGTTAATAATATCAGTCAACCAATATATCTGTCAGGCTCTAATTGTTATTATTATTAATATTATTATTTTTGTTATTAATGTGTTTTTTTTATTTGTTATAAGTTTTATAACTTTGATTTATTTTAATTTAATTTAATTTAATTTAATTAATATAATTATTATAATTATTTTTATTTTATTTTTCCACTCAGAGCCCAATAAAAGCCTTTCTACATATTTTACGTGTATTGTTATGATTTTGTATATTGTTTTTTTTATGGAAAAGAAGCACACCAATATCCATGTCCGAGTCTAATCTGACCTGTTAAAGTTAATTCAATTTAAATATTTCTATCTTACCTATTGTCCAGGTAACTCTAATCTCTGACCCACGTCACTCAGATGTGGTTAACAGATATTTCCGGTTCCCATTGAATAAGTCTGTGGGACCTGAGAATGACCCTTTCCTTCTCTACTCTGTGTTGAATCTCAGATCCACCACCCCGATGAGTTCGACATGATGCTGAAGCTTCAGGCTCCGTCTCGGCTCAACATGACGGAGCTCGACGGCGGCCTCTTCTACCGGCTGGACCTGGTGCGGCCGCCTCGGGGCCCCATACAGGCCTTCCTCTTGAATCAGCTCACGCTCTCGTCCAGCAAGGTCCTGAGTGAGATGTACCGCCTCGTCCGCAAGTTCCTCAAGACCTACAAAGGTCTGTTCAGCATCTTTTATCTCAGTTGTTGTTGTTGGGACAATCGTCTGGTTTCTCCCTCTACATTCTGTTAAAGTTGGTGACTCATTTTCTGCACTTTTATATGTTTTGGAGACTTCCCTCTAACCTTGGGAACCTGAGTGACTGTATTCATGTTTCTGTGTTGCAGTTCCTGTAGAAGGCTTTCACTGGGAGGTGAACAGGAAGCGACCGTACTCTCCGGCTGTGACTTTGTCTCTGTGCGGGACTGAAGTCAGCAGTGACGAGGTGATCTCCGTGGACCTGGTTCCTGCTCTGGAGGTGATCATTTTTATCTTCAAATAATTCTATTCTATTATTGACATGGGAAAAGTTTATGTTGCCAAAGCAAGTGTGAAATAAAAGCAAGGAATGCAAATACAAAGAGTAAAATCTACCAAAATAAAGAAATGTGCAACAGAGACTTTAACGATCCAACATTGTGACCAGATATAGAAATGGAAATAGGAAGAGTTAGACCTAAATAATACAAACAGAAAAAGTGTGATATTGCTCTGACGAAAATATTATAACTACACCCGATACATATATAATTTCAGTATATTTACTGGTAAGGAAAGATTACTAAAGAAAAAATGTTTTTAATAGTAATAATAATAATAATAATAGTAATGGTAATAAAGCAACAACAATCAAATAATTCTAACATGAATCATAAAAAAATGTACAAATTCGAGTTTGACCTAAAAAATACAAACAAAAAAAGTGTGATTTTGTTTTGAGGAAAATATCTATAACTACAGTCCCTACATATATACTGTATGTATATATACAGGTAAGGAAAGATAACTAAAAACAACAACAGCAACTATAATTAATAATAATATTAATAAATAATCAAAGACTTTGTGAGGTTTTAACATGTCTTACTTTTCAACACTGCATTTAGTAAATGATGCATTGCTTACACAAAGTGAAACACTGCCTCCTGTGACCAGTAACGACAAATTGCACCTTCAAAAGGTCTTGAATTTTCAGAAATCTTTGTTATTTACGTCACGTTATAAGTAATTAATACAACCTACATGTACATTTATTGACATAAAATATTTTCATGAATCAGGAGATTAGATGGAGAAAAAAACAGACCAAATACATTAATATAAAATTATGAATATTGATACATTTATGTATCACTTTAATGCTGCTGCTGGTAAATGTGGAGCTTGTTTTCTTTGCATGCTGCTGGGTAGCTTAACACGTAATAATGTATCTGAATTAATTTGTTGTATGTATTTGTAATGATAATATAAATCTGCATTGTAACTCCAGCTGTCACATAAATGTAGAGAAGTTATAATTGACCATTTGCAAAACTCCTCCCCCAAACGATCCTCGTCCAATCATACCTTAGCAACTGTTACTAAGAGAAGAAAGTCTGACAAGCTTTTAGCTCTGAGCAACAAGGTGAAACGGTCTGACACCAGATACCTTCAGGGTTTAGTAGGAGGAGTCGTTTTTTCTCTAAGATGCAGCAGAGCACAAAGTTCACGTTCCTCATAATGGTTCTTAAGTACAGAACTTGAGTAAATGTACTTAGTAATATTGTCCTTGTTGCTGTGTGCAGGTTCACCCCTCTCAGGGCTGGCCGCTCGCCGTGCGTCACGGTCCTGATGTGGACAACTGGCTGGGAAAGAAAGTTCGCCAAGAAATCACAAGTTTACCGTGTTACTTTGTACCAAAGAGGCCAAAAGGACGAAACCTCTGTGAGGATGCCAAAGGTGAGAGAAACGTCTCTCTGCCTCTGTAAAACACAGTGATCAAATACTTAACACTGTTCTTAAAGTTTAATTTTGAGGTAATAGTAGGTAATTCACATTTTCTTCTGCTTTCTTCTTCTCCTTCACTCCAGTTCAGAGGAATATATTGTACTTTTTACTCCACTACATTTATTTAACAGCTTTAGTTACAAGTTACTTTCCAGTTGTTGTTTTTTTACTTGATCAGATTATGGAATGAAATACATTGTTTAAGATTAAACAAGGAAGATTAGTGTCTCGTTTCAGTTAAATAACAGTTTGAGGCTTTTAACACCGAATAATGTAAATAATAAAAAAAATAAAAAAAACAGATTTGTGTAGCAGAACTTTAATAAATAATGTTATGACTCCTCTCAGATTCATCTTGTGACTGGACAGATATTTGTTCTTGGGTCTTTGTGTTATTTGTGTGTTGACATTGTCCCGTTTTTCTGTCTTTTCTTTGACAGAAAGTTGGAGGATTTCTTTCTCGCACGTTGAGAAGAAAATCATCACGAGTCACGGCAACAAGAAAACCTGCTGTGAGAGCAAAGCCACCAAATGCTGCCGGTGAGTTTATTTTCACATCTTCACAGTCATGAAGTTCTTTATTCATCTAATCATGTAATTTAATCAGTGTGGTGTCAGTTAGACAGAGTAAATAATGTTAATAAAAGTGCTTTAGTGATTAATGTTTTAGTATTATAGAGAGAATTAGAGAATTCTCTGTCCTGCTTTCAATAAGAAACTCTGTATAAACTGTTTCTAAGTTGTTATCAATGGTTTAATGAGTACTCTTGAATAAATCATTTACTAATGTTAATTGATGAAATTAATAGGAAAAACTTTTGGGTTCTCAAAAAAGTATTTGACTGGCCAGTTATTTAATGGAAAACGCTGCAGAAAATCCATTCATTGTTAATTATTAGACTTAATTTAAATAATAATAAAATTCAAATGTATACTCAGAAACGTTTTGGTTCATTTAAGATTACCTCTTATAAATGTATTAAAAATGTATTTATTTTTTAATTTTTATTTGCACATACATAAGACTGCACACTATCCAAGTAATGAAGAAAATAGGACATACATCAGAAGAGGTAGAAGAAAATGATTTTGAAATAAATAAATGACAACATGGAGCACATCAGATGAGTGGGGCAATTAACCAATCAGTAAACAAACAAAAAAACAGAAAATAATACAAGGAGAAAAATGCAAACAGTATATATACGTCAAGGAATAATGAATCATCTTGGATCAAATTTTGTGACGGTTTCCTTTTAAAATTTCCAGAGAATAAAAAGCTCATGATAAGGTGAACACAATTTACTCCGATCTGGACCCATTAATAAAACTATTAATTAATTACAACTCATAGTCTATAATGCTGCCTTGTTAAAGGTGGTGTGGTGCTTAAAAAACAAACAGTAAATACTGTCAATAGGGTCAACAGGGACTTAATAGAAGGACGAAAGGTTAAGAAATTTAAACTAAAGAAAATAATCTTTTATTTATCTATGATTTAATCTTACATCAATATGTGTCAAGACACTTACATTTGGGATAAAAAGCTTTTGTGTTATACTAACTGATGTAATCTCCTCTGGTAGTAAACAGTGTCTGATGCTGCTCAAGTCTCTGATCGAAGGCCTGAAACAACGATTCCCCAAAGAACTGGATCACCTCTGCTCCTACCACGGGAAGACCGCCTTCCTCCACACGCTGTCCATCAGGTACGACTCTTTACTAATGTAGTGTCTTTAGCTTATTTGTGGATTGATATGAGTAGTATTGGTTGTAAAAACTACTAATAAAGGAATATCTGTCAGTATAGTCACTTCTTTGGTGTCTTCATCTTCCTGTCAGGTTCGATGACTCCATGTGGGCTCACCAGCAGCTCGCCTCCTGCTTCCTGCACCTCCTCGGGGCTCTGGAGATGCACGCCCGCACCGGCACCCTCCCTCACTTCTTTGTTCCCAGCTGCAACCTCTTCTCTGAGGCCGCGTTCCCCCGCAGAGCGCTGGCGTTCCTCGTCGGCGCCCTGGAGGAGCAGAGGAGGGACGGACTGCCGCTGCTGAAGCCCGCACCTCCTGTCGCTCCTCTCAGACTCCTGACTCCTGCAGGAGAGGACGACACCTCCTCCGAGACATCTGCTGACCAGGCATCCACGCAGACAGCAGGTTTCTCTCTGAACACTGCTCTGATGGTCCTGGTATTTGCTGTAGCTGTGATTTGTGTCTTATTTTACATATAAATTATGGGAAAATAGAGACACTTCTTCCTCTTTTAAATCAGGTGAAAGCAGGAATTATTGTATAATAATTGTTATTGATTCTATCTGATCAGTGACATTATAGAATATCATGTTTTTTATTATGATAAAGAATGTTTTAACACTATAATGTAAAAGGAAAATAATTATCCTCATGCTTACCTTTAAATACAGATTTTTTTCAGATGTCTTTTATTTTACTGGTGTATTTCTTATCAAAATCAATGTTTTGTAGGATATCTAGTTCCTTTTATTCCTTTTTTTCAGATGGGACTGACTATCATCTCTGTGCAATTACTTTGTTTATAAATTTAATAATGAATTATATTATTTTTTGTATATTTATTTGTGTGTATTTTCCTTTTTTTTTTTTTTTTTTAATTAATTAAAATGTTCTTTAATTTAATTAATTTATGGGTTTTCATATGGTGTTTTCTTTGTGTGACTTTCAGTGTACTGTCATCACTTGTACGAATATAAAGTATATTCATTCCTAATTAAATAAAGGTCTTAAATAAGGCTGTTTCAATATCACATTTTCACTACATTTTCCTCATATTTGTGAATCTTGATCCAGTGGGACTGTTTATGGGATTGTTTTTATTATTTTTTAATTATTTAAAATCTTGCTGATTTATTTTTCACTTGATCAATGTATCAATCAGATAATCATTCATATTCTACTAATAATAATATTATTAAATAATATAATAGTATGTGTAATTACCAATGGTGGAAAAAGTATTCAGATCCCAGTAAAAGTATTAATACTATTATACTATTAATCCACTAAAATAAAAGTCCTGCATTCAAAACTTACTTAAGTAAATGTGTAACAAGGCTAATATAGAATATAGAATATTGTACAGAAATATTGCAAATAGGATAGTTAATATTATAATAATAATATATATTAGTTTTGATTTATTGTATTATAATTTCCCCAAATCTGTATATATAGTTATTACCTGACATGTTATCCTCTTTAGTCTGCTTGTGCTTGTGTTTCATTAAGCTCCTGTAATCCACGTCATTTTTGTGTGTCCGTTTACTGAATATATATTGGGTCCTCGCGCGTACCTCTGCCCGTTTGTGACTGTTAATGGCAGAGTTAAGCTGCATTTCTTTCCTGTGTATGTCCGTTAATTGACCGTTTTGCTTATATGTTCTGTAATATACTTTTGTAGACTTGTTTAGGAGCTGAAGTTGAGGGAAGGACTAACTGGAGATTGTTTTTGTTAAATTGTATCTGTCAGTTATTTTTTGTTCATTTAATATTTGCCCGTTTGTGACTGTTAATGGCAGAGGAGCTGAAGTTGAGGGAAGGACTAACTGGAGATTGTTTTTGTTAAATTGTATCTGTCAGGCTGTGAGAATAAACGGAGATCGCCTCCAACAGGAAAACTGGTCTGAGCGTCAATTTTACACAACGCAGAGTAGCCTCCACCCAGGCCAGCTGACAGTCTTGCCTGGGCCCAGGACGAGATTATCTTAGATGGGCCCCCCCGCGCCCAGATGTCTCCTTTTCTCTTGTTGTTCCTCTCCTCTCCTCTTTCTTTATAAGTCATGACTAAATGTGCAGCTATTTACCCTGTAGATTATGAGTGTATATTTTGAAATAAGGGGCTAATTCCCATCTTTCCAGTATGATATCCCTGATTTACAAAAAGCTTTTTTGCAGATAGCCTATTTGTGCAATGAGCTTTATGAATCTATTTTATACTTAAAAATAAATTAAATATTAATTTAATAAAACATTGCAAGCAAAAACATTCTCTCCTGTTCCTCTCCTCTGCTCTTCCTCTCCTCTCCTTTCCTCTCCTCACATCTCTCTTTGACAAGAGACAATAATGGTTAAGATTAACAAACTACACATGCGCTGTTGCTAAATACACTCTTCATATGTATTGGAATTCTGACACTAGCAGGAAAATAACTGACTAAATAAATAAATAAACTATAAATGACTCTCTCTCTCTCTCTCTCTCTCTCACCGGTAGCCTGTCCCTCCCCTCCGAGGCAGCGGGCCCCTCCCGCATCACTCTCTCTGTCACCTGACAGCTGCTGGATCTCTCCCCTCTCTGTCTCATCCTCTCTGACGGAGCTACCAAACTTTGTTTCTGTCAAAGATAACGTGTTGTGTCAGGCTTTCATACAAGCTAATGGACGTTAACATTAGAGCGAGCTTGTTAGGTTACGTTACAAGGCTGTAAACATTGGCTGCGCTGTTTCTTACCTCGCTCTACGTTCACTTTACTAGTCCCAGCTTCACCGTCACCACCTTTTTGAAAAATATTTGTTCATAAAATAAGGCCTCCATTTTCTTCTTCTTGTCTTCTCTTTTCTTTCCGTTTCTGAGCACCGGACTTGTGTTTACCGGACATTTAAAGCGAACTTCAAATCAAACGGCAACATCAAAGTTTGATCAGTGGCCAAACCATTTTTGTGTTGGGGGTGGGGGGGGGGGGGTTCTTGACCACTAGTTCAAGGACAATTAGGAAGAAAACAAATAAAAAGCTTTTAACTCAAATAAATATTACATATTTTTTCCACAAATAGGCCTATTTCATTTTATTTTTTTAATCATTCCATAATTTAATGAGGGCCCAGTTCTGGGCCCCCCCCCTACCCTGGGCCCGGGACAGCAGACCCGTTTGTCCCCCCCTATCGGCGGGCGTGCCTCCACCGGTTACAAATGTACAAAAGTATCAGCATTAAAATGCACTCAAGGTATTAAAAGTACTCATAGTTATGCAGAATGGCCTCAATTAGATTGTTTTTATATTTCAAATATATTATTATATTATTTTTTATTATTGAGCAGCATTTTAATTTTCTCAAGTTAGAGCTCATATTAACTACTATACTGTTGTGAGGTTTGATAAAAACATGTCTTATCAGTTCAAATATATCATGTTTTGTATTTGAAAACTTGCCATGAAAAGAAACTAAAGCTAGTAGCTAAATATAATGGAGTAAAAAGTATAATATTTGCCTCTAAAATTAGTTTTAGTAACTGTAGAGTCGAAATATAAAGTTACATAAAATTGAAATACTCAAGTAAAGGAAAAGTACGTCAAATTGTATTGAGTAAATGTACTTAGTTATGTTCAAACACTGATAATTACAATCATTAACTATTTTTGCTTTTATTGCCGTTTGCCGGAACCCTCTGTGTTTCCCCGCTGTGTCTCTCCGGGCTCTTTTGCGTTGGCACGCCACTATAAAAGTCTTTTGCCGGAAACGTGTCGTCCTCTTCTAGTGATCAAACATGGCGGTGAGTACTGTCTCACATCGTACGATGGCGATCAAACATGAAGTTGTAGTTGAAATCCACAATCATCGGAGCTGTGGAGTCATCCTGACCGCTGATTTACTAACCGACACTTAGGCTCCGTTATGGATTATTAAACTAAAGTCTTATTTTTGCAATAAATGTAACAGAAGGCAGTTAAATGTAAAAACCGGAGTGATGCTAACAGGCTAGCTGCTAGAACTCACTCACCGTGTTCACTTTTAGCAATATGCTGTAATTTATGGATATTACAGTGACATGATGACACTATGTTTAGACAGCAGGCGTGTTTTAAGAGCTTGTGAAGTTGTTTAAAAGTTAGTATTTAATTTCCGGACACGTATGTGAGCGGTGCTAATGCTAACAGCAGGCAGCGGGATATGTACGGACATGTTCTCCGGCCGGCATGTGTCTATCTGAGATTGGTAGGAGTTTGATGTTGAGGCAGAGAAACACCGTCAGGACTGAGGGATTTAGGAAGATTAAAAATTGTTAATATTACCCCGAAACTCTGGTTGAAAGCTTGTGAAAGGTTTCTTTCTGGGTTGTTAGCAAGTTAACACGGAGGTAAACTCAACATGGCAGCAGCGGCTGATGAGGTGTCACAGCTTCTCTTCAGTCAGGTGTTTCTGTGAGATGTTTACTGGGTGGGTTTAACTTTTTATTTGTCTTTCAGGACCAGGGTGAGAAGAAGGAGAACCCCATGAGAGAGCTTCGCATCCGCAAGCTCTGCCTGAACATCTGTGTTGGTGAGAGCGGAGACAGGCTGACCCGTGCTGCTAAGGTGCTGGAGCAGCTCACAGGGCAGACTCCCGTCTTCTCCAAGGGTGAGTACCTGTGTGTGTGTGTGTGTGTGTGTGTGTGTGTGTGTGTAGGAGAGACTAGAGGTTAGGATTTGGAGCTGTCGAACCTTGACTGGGGGCTCTGTCTCATCCAATATGCCCGTAAAAGCCACATTTTACATATCCCTAGAGCAGAATTTAGCCTCTGAATTGGGGAAAGGGACAATATTTTGGTGGTTATTGTGAAGCCAGCAGGCTGATACATGCTCCTCCATGCCCAGATTATCGTTTACAGTTTGCTTAGCAATTCCGTAGTTACTTTTTGTAAGTATTTGAAATGCAACTAAAGCTCACTCACACTTAATTGGTCAATACAACTCTGACTACGTTGTACACTTTCAAAGATTTCAAAATCTTGTCTTGCTGACTACAGACTCTGCCTTAATTTGTAGTTATCTGTTAATAGACAAAGTGTGTAGGGAGTTACAATGAAGTTGAGCTTAAGTGTGAAATTATTTGATAAAGTAATTTGAGTTTCTAGTTAGCAGAGTGCTGTATTTCATGTTTGTCACTTCTTGTTTTCGCAGCCCGCTACACTGTGCGATCCTTCGGTATCCGCAGAAATGAAAAGATTGCTGTCCACTGCACCGTCCGTGGAGCCAAAGCAGAGGAGATCCTCGAGAAAGGACTCAAGGTCAGAAAGCCATGTTGCTTATGCCTCCACATGTCTCACTAGTTCAGTAGTTGTTTTCATATCTTTGATACTCTCTAAGGACTTGTCAATATTATAAATCACAAATTTGTCTCAGGGGCTTTACAATCTGTGCAGTGTTCAACATCCTCTGTCCTTAGACTCATGGTTCAGATATAGAGGAGAAACTTTCACACAAAACGTAAAGCTGATTTTGGTCATTGTGTTGACTTGGATTTGAAATCCATTAAGGTTTATTTTCCCTCATGCTCAGTCTTGCTCATCCAGTTAACATTTCAGCTTTAGTTTTCCCAAAAACCAAATGCATGCTAATTAATAAATATATTTTATGAACATGTTATTGCTTCCAGGTGCGTGAGTACGAGTTGAGAAAGAACAACTTCTCCGATACCGGAAACTTCGGCTTCGGTATTCAGGAGCACATCGATCTGGGCATCAAATACGACCCCAGCATCGGCATCTACGGACTGGACTTCTACGTGGTGAGTGGCGAAAAATTAATATCCTAAATTAAGCGTGTTGTAGGTGTAAAGTAGTGAGTAGTATACATCTAAATATTAATAAATCAATCAATAAAAATGTGGAAGATTGAACTGTACTTTTAACTGCAAAAAAATATTTGAGGTGGTTATAAAATGTTTCAATTGTGGTTGCACATTTGTCACATTAAGTTATTAATTGCTGACACTTGTATGACTGTCCAGGCATTATTTTGTACAGTTGTCCACTGATTTGTCCAATTATTGTGAACTCTATCTCAGGAATACCTTGAAATAATATTTTGTGATTCACACAATAGTCTACTTAGACTAACAGATGAACTGATTTGTCTTTGAACATGACCTCATAAAATGCATTTTTACCTCAAAAATTCATACTTACTATGACAAAATTTCACTCGAATATCTAAGAGGATAAACAGGAATTACCTTTTATATTCAGAGTATATTTACTGAATTGTTATGAAATATTTACTTCTGGCCATTTTTCAACACTAATTTCGGGGAAAAGAAGGAGAGACTTCTCATTGGAAACTGAAGTGGTGACACTAATCTTGAAACTGGCGGGATTGTTTAGATCTTCTGAGCAGTTTGTTTGAAGCTGTGTGAGAAGCATTTTACAATTTGCAGAATCTTTGCAGAAACATCAATATTTTAAGCATTATCGTCTTTCATGGCTACATATCAAACTGGACATGGATGTTTGCAGAGGCAAACATTCGCCAGTTGATAGTTCTGGTCTTGTACTAATTGAGCATCTTTCATGTTAGGAAAATGTAAATGGTTTAAATCTTTTTTGTATCATAGAATGTTTTGTGTTCAGTGTGAGATTATTTGAGGCTCACAGATCAGATGCTGCATTATAAATATTTGTGCGTTTGTAATTTGATGAGCTTCTCTTCAGTTGGTCAACAGAAAATGTGTTAAATGCAGTTTTTCCTGGTAGTTTCAGTGTTTCTGAAGTAAATCATGTTGCTACTTCATGGAGTTTGATCCTGTTAGACTTTGACCTCATTCGTATGTGCAACTCTGTCAGAGGTGCACATAACAAAAATGTACTTGATGTCTTGTTCTTTGCCAATTAAACACTTAACTTTCCATAAACTATTTCTTGTGCAAAAATTAGCAGAATATCCTAAATCAATCAGTGGTAAAAAAAAAAAAAAGTGCTCTTCCAAATTTATCTAGTAGATTTTTAAATCTTTATTTGCAGAATCTCAAATGTTAAGGAGTCCTTTTTTCTGTCTTTATATTGCCGTAAAGTTAATTTTATGACTCTTCAGCTTGTCTAATCAAAGCTGGACTCACTGAGTCTGATATTCCATCAGCACTGAAGACGAGCAGTCAAACAACAAATGTTGATTATTGTTTCCAAAGTTTTCATGTGTGATGGAGAATCAGTGTTGAAGTTTTCTGACCCGTTCTCTCTCTGTTCAGGTTCTGGGCAGGCCCGGCTTCAGCATCGCCGACAAGAAGCGGAAAAGAGGCCGCATCGGTTTCAGGCACCGCATCCGCAAAGAGGAGGCCATGCGCTGGTTCCAGCAGAAAGTGAGTGTTGTCGGATTCATCCTGAGACACCTGCTGAATTTATTTAAGATCATTTCCTGGAAGAAGCCCTAATGTATTATATGTTATGCAATTTTGAATTCATGATAGATCAAATAGGAGATACTGGCTTTTTTTATTTAAACAGGAGATCTAAACCTACCATATCATACCATATCTGTTGATTATAATCTAATGTTTGTCTCTTTATTCTTGCAGTACGACGGCATCATCCTCCCCGGAAAGTAAAGGACCACCTTTTGATGTTTGTAACAAATAAAAATGGAAAAAATGACTCCTTTGGTCTCGTGTTGTTACTGTTGTATTTCTGTAGAGACTGAACAGTTTTTTAATACACCAGAAAGCTGCTTTCACTGTACTACATCAGTAATACAGCAGTGAAAGGATCATTCTCCTCTTTTATGTAACGGGCTGTATCTAAAGTAACATAATTGCTGTAAATGAATGAAGACAACTCATTTCTATACAAACTCATTGTATTCAACCTGTTAAAGGGCATGGGTAAATAAATATCTGAATTAAAAAAATTGCTTTCATTTGTACCCCCGAGTGCAGCTGATTGGTGTCTTGTAATCGAAGGTTCACAGTTCACCCAAAAACCCAAAAATATTTTTATTTTATGCTTTATTTCTTGAAATATATCTTAAAGGTTTTCAGGCTTTTTTGTCCCTTTTTTCAATCCTGATTTCTTTAATGCAAGATGTTATTAGCAAGATGCATATTTATATTAATTTTAGTGTACAGCTGATTGTTTTCCTCTTCCTTGTAGATCTTATCACCTCAGATGGTTATTGTGAGTTTCAGAATTTTGGACATATGGTTAAATACAATTTTTGCTGAGTTGGGTAACGATTTCTATCACGTCCTGCAACTTAAAAGTTGTAACTTTAAAACATTTAATTGGTGCTTAATTTTATCTTGATCTGAACATGTTTCTTGCAGCTCAGAAACATAGAGCTGGTTTAAACCTCTTCTCTTTGTTTGTACTACCATACTATTTAGTTTGTCAGAAAGATTTAATAGGTCCCACTTAAGTCTTTGCTAAAAGTAAAAAAGAATTGGCATCAATCTGTGTTTAGGTTTAATTTACCTAATCTGAAATTGTGTAAATCTATTGGATTTTTCCCCCCCCGAAATCGAACTGAATTCATTTAGATCAATTTTTAACACAAAATATTTATTTAAAAATATTTATAAATTTTAAATATTTATTTAGGATTCTAAATATTTTTTCCATAATTTAGCTAAATATTGATAGAAATTTAATCTTTCTGCTCTTTTATGCGACTTTTGTTTGGTTTGATTGTCCTTTTTGTTGTTTTTTATTAGGGCCTCGGGGCAATCGCACCGAGCACAGGTCCCATATAGCAATAGCTGTAGGGACCAGTGTATAACTACTGTTATACTGTGGATTTTTTCTTCTTCCTCTTCCGGACGCAATTTCGTCCCGCTACTAGTCCTACAACTTGAAGAGTTGCAGGACAAATTATATATCAAAACGTGCGGTTTGATCGGGATCGGTGTGCTATTACTTTTCTCTACAGAATATGAATTTTTTGCGACGTAGGTCGCAAAAAACTGCCCAAAATTTTGCATTAAAATAAATGGGATGGCCGAAAAAAAATGAGCGAAAAAGAACAATAATTGGAGATTTTTAAACGTCTACTTCTCCGGCATAATTTCACCTAGAGACTCCATTTAAACTTTAAACAGTAGACACAAATCTTGTGTATCGGTGTATTAATCCACGTTTCGATAGGTCATAATATAGTTTTTTATCAATCCCTGTTCAATGACCATGATCATTTTTGGAGAAATTCTGAGATTATAATGGGTGTGTATTGCACGGAATGTTCGTGTGTGACATCATCGCCAGAGTGTAGAGGGAGAGAAGAAATTGTCAAAAAATAAATTTGAAAACTGCGCTCCAGGCCGCAAATTTCACTCTACAGAGATCATTTATACATAGAAACGTAGGAAAATTTGTCTTCTCACTCACAGTCCTCTGGTAAAGCTGTCAGAGTTATAGTTTGGGCGTACGGCGCACAGATGCACCACCAACATGCACCAACAGCCTCATTGGCTCCCATATTAAAAACGCAGGAAGATTTCAGAAAAAGGGACATTTTACAGTTTTTGTAGATCGCTCTAACAAAGCTATTTTTTCATTTTTCTTAAAAAAAAACATATGTAGACGTTCAGGAAGAACTCAGGACGCTCAAAGTGAAGTCGGATCAATAATGGGTATTATGGTTTTGAAAATGCTTTCTGTTCGAGGCAAGAAATTTCAGTCTGTCCACCTCTGCTGTCACTATGCCGGAACAGGTGTCAATTAATTCTGTTGATTGCTTTGATCTGATTGCCTTTGATCTTTGATGTGATTACAGTTACAGATACACGCACACATTTTGAGGTTAAAGGGCATAGTTTGAAATCTCTGAAGAATATCATCATAGTGTACACACACCGGCAGTAGCCCCCGTGGCCCTTTCAGAATTTCCCCAGGGGAAATTTTCTAGTTGTTTATATTCTTTATCTAGAAGTTTTGGGTATTTTTTTAAATAGAGAAATTCATTTTAATTCCAGTTTTAAGTTCATGAGTTTTTTTTCATATACACATATCTAAATAGAATAAGTCATATGTTTACCTATAATATTTATTATGACTTTCCCAATAAGCCCGGTATGTACAAATAAGTTAAACAAAAAAAGACACACAAAGGAAATCTGCTTGTTTTGATCACGTTGGCTTTATTCAGTGAAAACACCAGCACAGAGCTCGTCCAGTGACAAATACAGAGGGATTCATCCAATCAAATGAGCCAGATTCACCTCATTAAATAAAAAATATATTATCAATAACTGATCTTAATCAGTTTGTTTCCTCCACCTGCTGGAGTTTCACTGGTTCTTCAGATGGTTTGTCTTAGTTTCTGTAAAAATTAGATGTCTGAGGGCGGCAAATGCTTCAAAACACAAACACAGGTGAGGTTTGTGTGGATGTTTCTTTATTTATCGGATTTTTATTTTTATGTTATTTTTTCTTTATTTGTTGATTTTTTTTTTATTAGATTTTTTTTCTTTATTTGTTGGAATTTTTTTAATCTATATTTTGCAGATTTTTTTATGCATTTTTCTTTTAGCTTTATCATTTAATATTTTTTGCTTTCTTTAAACCTAACCTTAATCTTTTTTCTTATTTAATTATGACTTTTTTTGTATTTTTTTTAGATTATTATTTTACTATTATTGGCTTTTAAATCTCACCTGTTGTTTAGTTTCCACACTGCCTTCCTCTTGTGTTCACCTCTCCCTCCTTCCACTCCATTGCACTTATAAAATATTTATATTTAAGTACTACATCTATATTTTTTTAAGTTATTTTGTTACACTTAAGCTACACTCCTTATGACAGATATACGTTAAATAAATAAAACAATAAACATGTTTGTTTATTGCTGACGTGCTTCAATAGTCACAAAGAAATATTCCAAGTTTGCTGGTGAGAAATCTTGGATTATTGCAGTTTTTTTTGTTGTCAGAATTGGCTCATTTTCCTCACAGTCATACACACACATTCACACCTATTTTCACAGTTGAACATCACACACACTCACATACATACACTCTGCTTTAGATACATCTTTGTACACACACTGCCAGTGGATTCACAGTGACATTTGTTCAACCCGTTCAGACTTCATCCTCCACCAGCTGCTCTCTACTTCTCTTCCTTTTTCCACCTTTTTCTTCTCCTGTTTCCATCCGTGTAAAACCTCCTGAGATCACTTTGGACCATGCAAGCTCTCAAAACCAGCACATACATAGGCATTTCATTTCTGAATCTTTAAATCAAATTCCTTCTCTTGTAATTATAATAACGGTTTAATAATAAAGGTCAGAAGTAAATACGTTCTGTTTTCAACCTCATGTGGAATATCACTTCCAATCCAAGTCCAATACCACCTTAACTTTGTTATATAAGAAGTGCAGTATGCATTTCTTATTACTTTTTCAATATCAGTTCATTATTTATAGTTTAGTTTACTTATTTTATATGTATTGTTTTGGCACATTTATTGTTCTATGTGTTGTTTTTTATTCTTATATATGTATGCATATTCTGTATGTTGTTGCAATTTTTTTTTAACAATTTCCGGCACAAGTGAGTTTATTTTATCTTATCAATATTGTTTAAAATAACCTTTTTTTATTTTCTAAATTTAAATTTTAGTTATTAGTAGGTGAATTTTTTCACATTCACAAGATCTAAAGAGAAAATGTCATACATTTTTTTTACCTTGTCTTACATTTTTTAAAATAACATTTTAATTTTTTTAAATATATTTTTATACAAATATAAAACATGTTTATTTAAAAATATATCATTTTAAATATTCATTAAACATTTTACATATTTTTGCAGTTATTTAAATGACCTTTTTGTTTGGGTTAAGTGTCTTTTTAGTTGTCTGCTTTTTTTTAAATACATATATATTCATCCAAAATTATTCAGTTTTTAAAGTATGAAATTAATTTTAATTTCAGTTTTTAGTTTCATATTCATGAGATCTAAAGAGAATAAATAATACATTTATTTGATCTCATCTGTAATTGTGGAAATCTGGGGAAAATACATTTTGTTTAATAAAATTCTCCATAATTATTATAAGCAATACTTTTAGAGTTATAATCATAACAATCCAAAGTATATTTGATTTTTTTTCATACAAATGTATAATATGTTTATTTTAACATATTTATATATTTTTTTATTTAAATTATTTTTACAATAAATTATCTTTCTGCCTGTTCACCTTTTTTTCAAATTAAATTTTTTACACTATTGTTTTGTTTGGGTTAGTTGTTTATTTTCTTCATCCGAATTTCTTTGTGTAATTATTTACAGAATGAAATATATTTTCAGCTTTAAATCATTTTTACTATATAAACAGAATAAAGAGCAGACATGATCCAGATGTTCTCCAGCGGTTAAACCCTCTCGTCTCTTCAGTCCTTCTCTCTCGTGGGTTCGTCTCTCTACGCTGTGATCATCTGTGACGGCGTCGTGCTGCTCTCTCTGCTGCGGTTCTTCGCCGGCTGCTGCTGCTCTTCGCTGGCCGGGGTGTTGCGGTGCTGCTGGCGGCGCGGTGTGTGGCGCGGCGGCAGGGTCAAGGTGCAGCAGGACACGCCCACCGTGGGCTCCGGCAGATCCTCCGCCCTTGTCCAGCTGTCCGTGGCCGGGTCGTACTTCTGCACCGCCGCCTTGTAGCGCTTCTCCGCCTCGTTCCAGCCTCCCAGCAGGTACAGCTTCTCAGCCAGTGGGGACAGCCCGGCGGTGCTCACGCCCAGAGGGAGCGGGGCGGCCCGGCTCCAGGCGCCGCTCTCCGGGGAGAACACCTCCACAGAGAGCACGTCGACCCGCTCGCCGCCGGGCCCCAGCTGGCTCCCTCCCACCACGTACACCTTCTCCCCGAGGGTGGCGGAGCAGTGCCAGCCGCGCGGTGTCTCCATGGGCGCCTTTTCGCTCCAGGTGTCGGTGTCGACATTGTAGCACGCCACGGAGCGGGAGTAGGCGCAGTTGATGTAGCCACCGGTCACCAGGATGTCTCCGGAGGGCAGGGTGGCGCTTGAGTGGCAGCAGCGGGGCGACTCCATGGGCGCACGCATCTGCCACGTGTTGGAGGAGGGCAGGTAGCTCTCGGTGGTGGCCAGCAGGCCCTCCACGTTACGGCCGCCGATGGCGAACAGGCGGCCGCCGCTGGCTGCCAGAGAGAAGTGGGTGCGGCGCTGACGCATGCTGGCGAGGTGGAGCCAGGTGTTGAAGCGAGGGTCGTACCTGGTGGAGGACAGAAGGTCAACTTTGACTTTATCATCCAGAAAGAAATTTGATCTGCAGCCGCCATCACATCACATCAAGGACCATGACAAACATGAAATATTGACCAGAGGTGGGACCAAGTCATTGTTTTGCAAGTCACAAGTCTTTGCCCTCAAGTCCTGAGTCAAGACCGCCATGTCTCAGTTTCAAGTCCTTTTGTTTGATATAATTTTGGCCCCTATGTAGAGCGGCCACTGCGCTACAGGTGTCTCGTCTGATCATTCAGTGTTTGCTGTGTTAATCTCAGATCTCCTCCTACCTGCTGAGGGTGCTGACGGCGTGCTTGGCCTGGTTGCGTGCGTCGTTCTGGTCCTCTCCTCCGGCCACGTACAGGAAGCCGTCCATCACAGCCACGCACTGGTTGAAGCTCTTGGCCGGCAGCTGGGTGAGGTGGCGCCAGCTGGCTCCTCCTTCACGAGGGTCCCTCCACAGCACCTGGACACAGAGGTCAAAGGTCAGTGACGGATTCTTTTCTTCTGCTTCTTTTAAAGTAAATAATAAAGAGAGAAGCACCGACCTCGCGGCTGAGAGCTCTCTCAGTGAGCGATGGTCGACCCCCGATGGTGAGCAGAGTCTGCTGGCCGGCGCGGACCTGCGTGCGGCGGGACTGCAGGGTGTTCTGCTGGTAGGGCAGCAGGTGGTAGTTCATGGCGTCCACCAGCAGGCGGTGGCACTGAGGGTCCATCATCATACGCGGCACCGGTTGGATCTGACTCACCAGCTCGCTGGCCGGGATCGTCTCGAAGCGGATGTGAGACAGAAGCTCTGCGGCGTGAACCTGGCGAGAGGCGTCGAAGTCGAGCCACTTCATGGCCAACTGGATGGGGAGACGTGAATATATATATATATACTGTATTATAATAATAATAATAATAATAATAATAATAATAATAATAGTCTTTATTTGTAAAATGCAGCTCAAAGTGCTTTATAGTATGGGATTAAAAACAAAACAGAAGAAAGACAATAAATAAAAAAGCAAATAACCTCATGTATAATAATTAACTTTCCAATCAATAGACATAAAATGATCAAAAAGATAAATAAAAATCGTAAATATATATATTATTAAGAAAATAGGAAATGTTGTTTGGGAAAATCAGTAAAAACAAAACGAAAAACAAAATGATAAAATATGATAAGACCAAAGAAATTATAGAAAAAACAAAGGAGTTTAAAAGTAACTAGTGAAAAAAATTTTGAAATTTGAAAATTGAAAATGATTTGAATTATTTCAACACTATAAATATATATATAATAAAAAATATTTAACTCCTGACTGGAGGTTAACTGAAAAAGATAAAACTTTATATTTAGTTTAATTAATAGTTATTAAATAAACACATTATTTATTTATTATTATTATTATTATTATTATGATAAATTATAATTGTCTGACAACTTTTTAATATATACGTTTGTTTTTAAGATATATTATATTTTATAATAAAGTAGATAAAAACATATATATATATAAGAAATAAAAGGTGGTTCAATTAAAATGGAATAAATCGAGATCACAGATATATTTAACGCTGACTGGCACATTTGGTTCAGTTTATAAATATGACGATCTCTCAGCTGTTTGTCTATTTAGGTCTGTAACAGAGTTGTGTATTAATAAACGCGTCTCTTCGTGCGTACAGTGAGTTATAGTTGGAGGTTTCTGCTCACAGTCGACCTGCAGGTCTGTGTTATGCTCTGAGCAGCTGGTCTGGGGTCTGTTTTTAGGTCTGGATGAAAATAGCAGGACGGCTCGAGTTAATACCGAAGCCTCCTAGAAGACCTGCCGTTTCTCAGGACGACTTAAATATTCAGCTTTGCATTTCAACCCTTGACCTCCGAAGACACAGTTTGACCTCTGACCTGGAAGGCGGTGACCTCCGAAGGCAAAATCAGCGAATCGTCCTGCAGGAAGGCGACAATCTGCTCCAGGGTCAGCTGGGTGAACAGCAGCGTGTCGGCGAACTGCACGAAGTTCTCCAGGACGAAGCGGCGGGCGGCGTCGCACACGGGCACCAGGCCATAGGCGGCAGCGATGTTCCAGATGTAGACGCAGGTCTGCACGTTGAGCTCGGCCAGCAGGAAGTCCATGCACATCTTCAGCAGCTGAGGGATCTGCAGGGTGGCGGCGGCGGAGGCGGTGCACCCGATGGTGTAGAGGGACATGTGGACGCGGCCCAGGTAGGCGAAGGTGATGACGTTAGCCAGGCCTGCCAGAACAAGATGAAGAAGAAGAAGAAGAAGAAGAAGAAGAAGAAGAAGAAGAAGAAGATGAAGATGAAGATGAAGATGAAGAAGATTACTTTATTAATCCCACAATGGGGAAATTCAACCGCTGCATTTAACCCATCCTTTTCTACACACAAGTGAACACACCATGCAAGGAGCAGTGGGCAGCACATTACTGCGCCCGGATAGTAGTTATCATCTTATAAAGAAATCATATTGTCATAAAATCATATAACCAGAAATTGTGACACACACATACAGTCATGGAAAAAATTATTAGACCAACCACCGTTTTCTTCATTGCATTTTCCATGGTTTTATTGTTAATAACCAAAATCATTATCAAGAAAACCATGGAAAATATCCAGATAGCGGCTCTTAAATTAAATTTTATCAGCTATTTTTGTTGTTATCATTATATTTGTCCAAACAAATGGACCTTTAGTTATACCAGGTATTAAAATGAACAAGAAATTGAAGAAAACAAGGGTCTAATAATTTTTTGCCATGACTGTATATACTAAGTACTTACAAACTCGAATTTCTCATAATTGTGAGCCAGGAGGTTCAACCTATTACGACCCGTATTTACTTTTTTTGTTAGACAGCGCCCTCTGGTGGCTGTAGTCATTATGACGATATGGAAGAAAAGCAAGAAAGGAGCCGATCTTTAAGAATAAAGACTGAGAAAGGCCGTTTGGACCAGTGATGGATGGGTCAAACAAGCCGTGGACCCTTTTTATTCTTGTCCCGTTTGAAATTAAAACTCAATGTTGTAATTTTAAGTTAACCTGGCTGTAAAATGAACATCCGTCCTACATCTTCTTCCATGCCACCTACATAACTGCACAGTAGTTTGGGATGGAGTAGTTATTTTAAACCCTTTTTCCTAACCTTAACCAAGTAGTTTTTGTTCCTAAACTTAACCGAGTAATGACATTTTACAACATTAACAACATGTTTAAAACAACGACCATTGAAACTATTTCACATTTGATTGTAATTTCCTGAAAGTTAAATATATTTGGTTCGGGATCATGCACAAAATGAATTTATAGTGATAAAAAAATAAATTGTACCAAGTGGTGAGAGGGAGGGCAGCTCCAGGCGCTTCATGCCCGGGTCTTTGGCCAGAATCTCTCTGAAGTACTGACTGACGGAGGAGATGACCAGCTTGTGGACGTCGAAGGCTTTCGTCTTACAGGCCAACTCCAGATCAGTCAGGAACCTGCGGAGGAGGATGGAGGGATGACGTACATAGCAGAGACAAGAACTCACCATAAATACAATACTGCATTTGTGTCACATCGCATCTGAACCTACTTCTCCTGCCGCATCTTGCTGAGCTCCTCCAGCAGGGCGTTTCCGTGCAGGGGTCGTGTCAGCTCGCTGCCCAGGCCGAGGCCTCTCTCCCCGGGCTTGATGACCGGCGGCGGCAGCGGCAGGTTGAGGCTGTTCAGCTGAGCGATGTCCAGCGCTGCCATCTGCTCGATCTTCTTCACGCCACTCTCCACCACCACCACTCCGTCACCGCGGCTCTCCACCTTCAGCTGGGGCAGGGCGGCCTCCACGGCGGCCGGAGGGACGGCTTCCTCGACGGGTTTCTTCTGACGGGAGGCCTTCTTCTTGGGGGCCATCGTTTGACTTCTCCTAGGTTTTAAGTTTACTAAAATATTTTGTACAGTGAGTACGGTTTACTGAGTCGACTTCTTGACAGACAGGGATCACTTTCTAGCAATCTGAGCTGATCAATAAATGTAAAGATATAAGTGCTTTGGATGGAGGTTGGAGCTAATAATGTTATAATGGTTGGACTGGTTTGGGATTTCGTTGGTGGTTTCACTTTAACACAGCACACAGCACCTGGAACAAAGAAGGAAAAAAACAGGGATTTTATTCTCATTCGAAAAATTTTAAAACTCACTTCTTATGATAAGTGACATATGAAGCCAATGCCTTAAGTAAGTGCCTTTAACCTGCATTCTTTTCAATGGCCAGCAGGGGGCGACTCCACTGGTTGCAGAAAGAATTCTGTTTGTATGTAAGTCAATAGGAAAATCAGCAATACACTTGATTTATTACCTCAGTAAACATTCTGATAATGGATTTATGGTCTCAATAGCTAGTTTTAAGTCTAAATCAATACAACATTATGTTCATTTTGTGAATTATGGTCCCATTTAGAGTAAAATAGGTGATAAAGCAGGGTTTGCTTGAGGGTGCGGCTACTTTATGATTGACAGGTCGCAACCATATTGCTGCAAGTTTTTTCTTTCACAATGTGTTTTAACTTCAGCAAAGTTAACTGGAACATTTTGGTTAAAATGTGTTGTTCAGCGCTCGCTTGGACTTAAAGACACGCTAAGGAGTCAGATGTCTATTTAGAAGAACGTTTTTTCTGACATAGCCTCATCTCGACCTTATGTGCATGTATTGGTTGCAAAAAAACAATATGGCGACCGCAAAATATTGCTTCAAAAGCAGCAGTCCCCAAATCAATGGGTGAAATTATTATTATTATACAGTCAATGCTCAAGACCTGTTTTTTAAATATGGTTTTATCTTTAAATTACTTTATTATTTTTAGTTTTATTTATCATTATTATTAATTTGTCTTTTCTTTACTATGTTTTTGCATGATGTGTCTTAGTTTGGTTTTCTGCTGTTATATATCCTGCTTTTGCATTTGTAAACTCAGTTTTTAAAGGTGCTATATAAATAAAAACAACCTCTTTCCACCTCTATTTAAATGTTGTATCATCTTTTTCTTCATCTCTCACCACAATGTGTCTTTAGATTACTAAAGAGAAAGGTGCGTTTGTTCCTGGCAAATGTTTCCAGGCTTTAAATCTCAGTCTCACGGTCACTGAAGGACACAACAAACGCACCAACAGATGCACATTTCCCTGCTAATCTCTGATCACCACACAACAAAACAAACAGACCGGACACCTTTTGTAAATCCTGCTGAGGATCACCTACAAACTGTGTGTCTCTGCGTGTCGACAGCAGTGTGAATGACAGGTGCGAGTGTCCGACAAAGCAGCTCAGGGTCGAGTTTTGTGGTTTACAGCGGACAGCCGGCATTTAATGCAACTGAGGAATCTTATTCATGATCGCAATGAGCTGCAGATCAGCGCGGGGAGCAGAGGGACTGTAACAGAGAGTGAAAGGATCACGTTTAAGTGCTGATGTGCAGAGTGCACAGTCTGAAATAAACAAACAAGAGGAATAAGACTGTGGAGTTTCTTGGATATGACTGAGGGGAGCTTATATGTTTTGTAGTTTTCTTTGTTAAATCATGACTCTAGGAAGAATTCTAGTGTATCTGTATCCATAAAAGTGTATCCGTTTGAACTAGGTTTAGGGGTAGGGGAAAGTTTAGGGTTAGACCACTAAAGATTTTGAGCCAAAGCTTATAACAGAAGAACTGTAAGGCAAAAAATGTGTATGAGACTCCATCTGAAAGGTAGTTTCTGCAGCTTGTTTAGCATGTGGCTAAAACACAACTGAAACTACATCAGCTCAGAAAAAACAAACTATATCTCACTAAACTGACTCCTAACCTGCTGGTGGGCAGGTTAAGTATAATGTCTTTGTTGTTTCAATTGAATATATGTCTCAAAGTATTATGTAAACTATCTGCATTCTGATCTGGTTAGATTTCAGACAATGTCCCGATGTTTTTTGGAATCAAGGTTAGACCTTTTTGTGTTTAGTTGGTTTGGTTTTGTATCTGTGGCATGACGCTTAGGTGAAAGGAATTGTTTCTATCCTTGTGGTTGTGTCATTTTTGGCATTTGATTTGAAAAAAACAATGAAAAAGACTGGAAGGACCGGACTTAAACTCCACTGTGGAAATGTGAAAAGTTTGTTTCGAACACAAACATTGCAACAACGACAACAACAACCACAAGTACAAAACTGTACTTGATTGAGTTCTGTTTTGTTTTTCTCTATCAAACTTTATAAGGTTATTTAATTCTTATTAAAAAGAAAAAAATTACCTCTGATTGGCCAAAGTCTCCTGTCATTGGCTCAATTAAACAGCCAGAATGAGGTGCAGGACTCTAGTTTTCTCTCAGACCTCTTGAAATACAATACGGTGACCAATGATGTCAAAAAAAGCTGCCTCCCTCAACTTTAAGGTTTTATTTATCATGTAACTTAACTTAAATTGGACATTTTATGCCCATTGACAGTCATGGAAAAAAATATTAAACCCTTGTTTTCTTAATTTTTTTTTGTTCATTTTAATGCCAGGTACAACTAAAGGTACATTTGTTTGGACAAATATAATCATAACAACAAAAATAACTCATAACTCGTGTTTAATTTAAGAGCTGATATCTTGATAATAACCAAAATCATTATCAAGAAAACCATGGAAAATGGCTAGATATCAGCTCTTAAATTTAACTCTTTTGAGGTATTTTTGTTGTTATAATTGTATTTGTCCAAACAAATGTACCTTTAGTTGTACCAGGCATTAAATGAAGAAGAAATTGAAGAATACAATGGTGGTCCAATAATTTTTTTCCATGACTGTACGTGCTTTAAAAGTTTCTTGAGCTTTCTACTCCTGAAAAATCTTAAGATAACTTTTTTCAGAACATCAATGATTAAGTTAAGCTGTATTTCTCTATTTCAAAATACATTATCTGACCATTTCACCACGCAAACGACACTGACGATGCTACTAACACCACAACCAGAGCTTCTGACCACAACCACATGCACCACTCTCCCCTCCCCGTCCCTCCTCGCTCTGTGTCTGAACTTGGCTCTTTTTAAATAGCTATTGGCTCGCCGGCCAGCGGCTCCACACATGGACAGACCGGGACATACAGGACGCAGCAGCAGCTGTTGTCGGTGTCATATGAAGAGGAGGGGCTCTCTGTTACTGACCATACATGCTGCTGCCTGTTGATGTTGCAATCAGCCTTTAAACCGTTGTAACACCAACAGATACTGTAAAAATCCATTACACCTCAAATTAACTAAGAAGAGAAATGTATTTATTTGACAGCAGCCAAGAGTTTCTGTGAGTGTCACAATCACATTAAAACATGTGAGAAGGTGAGAAATTCAGTGTCAGGGCCAACTGGAGACACGAGGAGCAGCATGACGACAAAAACATATTTGATTCATGAAAAAACAACAATATAACTAATATCTTGTGGGCTATTTTTACTCATGAGTGTAAGTAAAGTCTACAGAAATTAAACACAATTTCTGTAGACTTTTATTTAATAGAATACAAGTATTCCCCCTATATTTTTCTCATAACAGGAACAATATATTCCTACATATTTTCTTTGCATTTAAATATAACATCTACTTTATTTTTATAAAAGCATCAAGATCACAGTGTAAAATTACCTCATGACAAGTAAAAGCCCTTAAGTTACAGTATCAACAAAATGTACTTGAAGTGTCTAAAGTAAAAGTACTTTTTCTGCATAAAAATGTTCCCTCTGACCAATATATGATCAAATATGACATCATTAGATTATTAATGCTAGTGCATTATTGTGTAAGCAGCATTTTGTTCTTGTAGCAGCTCAAAGTGGAGCTTATTTAACAGCTTTCTATACAGTTTAGCCCGGCGTTGGTGGTCATGAGGTGATTAATGTGAGAGGAAAGAAGACAAAACAAAGTTCTGTTTTACTAATGTGCTTTTATAAATTGTACTTTTCTTTAACCTTTGCTTTTTTGTGAATTATATATTTATTTAATGAAACTAATCAAGGTTTTTATATCTGAAATCACTTTGGTGAAACTGCAAACTGATATTGACAAGTTTTTTTCATAAGAATGTTGTATGTTTTATGAAGTAGATGTATGAAGCAGAATAAAATTGAAATACTATAACTTGTCTCACTTATTCTAAAGGCTAACTGTACTTGAGTGCAGATTAAAATCAAAGTCTTGGCGACGTTTCAGACAAACGCTTCACTTGTTCAGTGATTCTGTGGCATAAAAATAATCTGCACAGATCAGCCGTCAGAAATATCTGGGCCCAAGGTTAGAGAGCAGCTGCTCCGTCATCCACCAGACTGGGAGCCAGACTTCACCGCCACCTCCTCCTCCCAAACAAACACCACCACCATCATCATCATCACCATCATCATCATCACCATCATCACCAGCAACAAATATACTGTAACTAACAACAGCGTCTCCTTTCAAAACAAAAGCATCACAACTGATTAAAAAAACTGATCAAAAACTGATTAAAACATAGATAATTTCTACACCTTCCTGTACAAAAAACTACCACTGACAAATAATGATTCTTTTTAATTTCCAATTTCATATGTTTTTTGTATAATTTTCCTAGAAAACTTCAGGTAAAACAGGTTTCAATTAGTGCACCCGCAACTTTATAATTTTAATTAAATACTAAAGTCGGATAACCAAGTACTTTTATTCACACAGCTAAGCTAAATGTGCAAAAATATGAGATTTATCTAGAGGAAAAATCCAAATACAGAATATGTAGTCATTTTTATTTTATTTTACAGGATTTTTTTGTGTTTCTTTTTTTTTTTTTTTTTTTTTTACATCTTGACTTAAAGTGTTTATGCACGTAACTACACATGGTATCTGGGTACCTATATTTGTGCTGGTATGTATATGTCCATAATTACAGCAAGTATGTACAATATATGTGACTATACATGTATGTGTATATATATATATATATATATATATATATATAGATAGATAGATAGATAGATAGATAGATAGATAGATAGATAGATAGATAGATATTGTATTTCCTGTTCTGTTCTATGTATACGACAAAAAAAGGTGTGATTCAAATATAATATATAACAAAATAATAATAAACTTCCCAGGGGTTTAAATGCAGCAGAGTATCAGCAGTATCAACAACTAACTCAAATAACTTTGAGAACTTTGTCACCATTTTTGCTATAGTTAGAACCAATTTATAAGTAACTTTTGATAAAGTAAAAGGATTTACAGATTTAAAATAAAGTATTTCCAGTATTCATCCTGTCATGAACAATTTATTCAGTAACAAATTGAAGACACAAGGGAAAAAAGTTCCTTAGATCAAAATTAACATAACCCAAACTATTCAGAGGCCTCTGCAGAACTAAAATGCACACATCAATTTGTGTAATACATTACTATTACTACTAAGATATTATTTATTAACATTATTGTGAACTTCAGCTGGACAGAAATAGAGTTTGACCCACTCAGACGGTCGATCACAACATGTGAGCTGCACAAACGTCAGCTTCAGTTAATTTATTTATCCTTAAGCTGCTCTTGTAATGTTAAATGTTAACTTTGGAGTCATGAGACAGTGTTGTATATCGTCCCCTCAGTAAACTAATGCCTGTTTTTTGTCTCGTAGAGAGAAATAAAGTTGCGTGAATGTGGCAAACATTCAAAAAATTGAAAATTAACATAAAGTAACTGTAGATTCATTTGTGTAAAGGTGGTAAAGTGTCTTAATTCAAACAGAAAAATAAACAGTTTGAGCATGTAAGAAAGAGAGCAGGGTGGTAATCCAAGCACCAGAGTCCCTGCTGAGTTTTATTTTTAGACGGCGACCTCAGAGTTGAATCTGCTCGCTGAGTGTTTGAAGCTGCTAAGAAACAGAAAACTGACATGAAGTATTAGGTTGCTTTAGTCAGAGCTGTGTCTTTCCAAATAAATTGCATAACTGATGGTTTTCACACTGATGAGCTGCCCACTGTAACCCTCTGATTCACTGATTCTGTTTTGGTATTTATTCTGTGATAAGTGTATTTTTGATGTTTGGGTCGGCTCACTGTTTCCAGTATTTGTGCAAAGCTAAGCTAATTGCCTCTTGACTCTGGCTCCATACACAAGATTTTTAACAATCTTTTCACCTGACTCTCTCAAAATATTCCTTTTTAACTTGAGATAAATAAATAATTTCACTTCTGGCTCCAAAAGACCAAGATGGCGACGGCCAAAATGCCACACTGATGGCTTCAAAACAATAGTCCACTAATCGGTGTGTGATGTCATCAGGGCTCCGTCAACTTTTTTTAATACAAACTATGAACCGTGTTTCATATGAGAGCAGTATTTTAGAGTTGCTTATTTACACATCAAGCAATTACGGAGCAACATTATTGGGGTTTTTAAGCTCCGATTTGGTCCCCATCAACTCCTGAGGAAATCTGTTTACCTGCTAAACAATCAATGTTGACTGCAATGTACCATCAAACTATAGTTTGTTTTATATCTAATGAAATATAACCATTCTATTTGACTATTATAAACAAGTTTGGATTTGATTAAAAGACAGTTTGTGTTAGGCACACGAGTCCTAACTTCATGTATAATGAATTATAAAGTAGATTATTGCTGTGTTTGGCCTCATATTTATTCACTACAATGCCATGTTGCAGCAGGGTTTATGTGTGTGTGACACCATGGATGTCTCATAAGAACTGACCAGGCCGTCGCTGCTCAACCTTTCAAATAATTTTTCCTAGTGGCCACTTGCGATATTGCAGCAAAACTGTAGCCTGCAGCCCAGAAAGCATTTCCCCGCAATAAACTGCAATCAAAATGCAACAAGCTCAATTATGTTGGTTTCTGTTATTTTGATCCATGAAGGTTTTATGTTTTTAAAACTTTTCTACAGCCGAGAAAAGACATTTATCTATGTCTAGTAAACCCGGAAGCCAGAAAACCTTTTTTGACGTATTCTCCAGGCAAGCAAGTACCATTGGAGTGAATAGGTTCCAACAGTCATTTGACCCATCTTTGGGTCCCGGATCCACTTCTTATAATACAACGATGGTTGACTCCTACAAAGTAAGCAAGTTCTGTTCCCTTAACTTTTTTCTGTGCTTACATTCATTACTGCGGCCGCTAGAGGTCACTGCCTAATAAAAAACGGGTCAAAATGGGTCATAATATGCTGCACCTCCTGGCTCATGATTAAGTCAATGGCCACAGGTTTTTAGAGCTTTTACACTTAAAACAGCTACCTGACGCCATGAGAGCTGTGAGAATGAACCAAAACAGTAAAGCTACTGTAAAACCAAAAGAATGAGCTTAAAGACGTCAAAACAAACACAATAGAGTGGAGCTTTACCAAATGGTAATGATTGCAGCCGTGGTTTTATTTCATCGGCTGTTTTTCTGTCCACCACTTGTACCTGCACATAAACACACAAAACACGGCTCTGCGTTCCTTGTGACGCTCCGTGGCTGCAGCTGAATTCCTCGTCTATCTCAGGAGTGTATTTATAGGAGTTGACACACACACCGGGAACATTGTGTGTGTGTCTTGTGCGTGTGTGTGTGTGTTTTACAGCTGAGGACTGGAAAGAGAAGCACCGACCCCCCCCCCACACACACAGTGAATAATATCTACACAGCAACTGGCAACTACTTCACATTGTTTCCATTCAGCGGTTAAATATAAATATTACCATAAATTACTAATTTAGGTATTTTTTAAATATTTTTTAAATATATGTGTTTTCCAGGTGGAAGATGTGCATATTATTTAAAAGAAGCAATATCAGTATGTAAAAATACTAAAATACTTTGAGTAAAACATAAGCATAAAGTACTTAGTTAAAAGTAGTCACTGGTGTTTAAAAAAAAATCTGACTAATTATTGGTATTAATATTATTAATATTTAACCATTTATGTGAGTGGAATTAATTTAACAAATTATTTTTTAATAATTTTAAAATTGTTTATTAATTTATATGCATGTATCTTTTTATATTTTATAAATATTATTATAATTATTATGGATATTAGATATTTGTTTGTATGCATAGATATTGGGTTTCTATTTATAAAATGTTTATAAAAATTGTTTGAAAAAATCTGTACCTGTTGGAGATAATAGTCCCTTTCAGAGAGCTGTATTATTATACACTATTTTAATATTATTTAACACATAAAAAGTATTTTAATGTTACAGCTGGTGGAGATGGAGCTGAATTTAACTCCTTTATATACTATTGAATGATTTAATATTCAACTATATTATATAAATGTATTATATGCTTTTGTTTGTAAGTAGCTGCAGCTCTCAGATGAATGCAGTGCAATATATCATGAAGGTTTAAGGGGACATTTTTAGACTTTGCTTCCTTTAAACTAGACTCTGGGAGCTGTGATGCATTAAAATATAAAGTATTTTTACCTCTTTCTCCCTCCTGGTTCCTGCTCTGCTTCTCTTCCTTTTGCCCTCTTAGCTTCTCTTCTTTGAGCTTTCTTCTCTTTCTTTTTTCTTCGTTGTTGTTCTGTAAAAGGTTCCTCTTTGCTTCGTCCTCTGTCAGCCTGCCAGAGTGCTGTGTGTGTGTATGTGTGTGTGGGTATCAGGAGGAAATCAGGGTCCCAGCCGAGGCTGTGACGTATGATTCAAACGCCCCCGTCCTCCAAAAACCTCTAAAATCCAGCCACGCCTCCTCTGAAGCTCACATCAGATGCTCTTCTTTCATTTCCCACCTCCGTCTCCAAATACAGGCAGTCCTTGTCGCCCTCCCCTCCAAAAATATCCCATAAGAGGCCGTCCCTCCTCTCACCCTCCTCCTCACCCCTAATGGCCTCAGGAGTTCAGGTTTTAGATCTGGTTGTGTGTCTGCTTTCTTTGTTTGATTGTCATTCCTCTTTTACACCAACAAGAGGAGAAACTTCTGCACCAACAGGTTTAAAACATGTTATCTGATGTGTCTGTTTAGTAGTAAAGGGGGGAACTCTCCAGAAGTCTCCAGCTTCTTTTAAAATGTTTGATGTATGCAGTGGTGGAAGTACTTTACTCATATTTCTATTTTATGTAACTTTATACTTCTACTTCACTACATTAAGAGGTAAATGTTGTACTTTTTACTCCACTATATAGCTGCCAGCTTTTGTTTACTTTTCATGTTTCATGAGATTTAACATAATAAATTTAAAGTGATGGGACACTTCTTTTAATTAAACCTCATAACCATATATTTAGTAGTTAAAACGAGCCCTACCTGGACAACAGTAAAATTCTGCTTACATAAATGCATCAATACAAATAATCTAATAATATATGTAGAATATATAAAACAATCTGAGTGGGTCCATTCTGCATAACAATTACTTATACTTTTGATACTTTAAGTACATTTTGATGCTGGTACTTAAGTCCAAAGTAAGTTTTAAATGCTGGACCTTTACTTGTAGTGGATTAATTTCAAAATTGTACTTGGTTTTTGGGTTTAATTGTGAAAATAAAGTATATTTCAAATAATTAGATTATGTTTACATTCATTTTAACAACTTAACATACAGTTGGGGAGTTTAATAAGTGAAAATACATCATGGTAATGAGACTGTAATGTGTTTTTTTAAGTAAAGTCTTAAAATGCATAGTAACTCAGGCTTTCAGATAAATGTAAAAAAAAATATGTGTAATGTAGAAACGCTGCTTACATAAATGCATCAATAAAAATAATACAATAACATACCTGGAATATATAAAACACCCCGAGCAGTACATTCTGCATAATCAGTACTTTTACTTTTGATACTTTTAGTACATTTTGATGCTGATACTTTTGTACTTTTACTTCAGTATGTTTTGAATGCAGGACTTTTACTTTAGTGGAGTAATTCCATTGTGTGGTATTAGTACTTTTACTGAAGTAAAGGATCTGAATAGTATCCCACCACTGCATGTTGCACAGTAAGTTACACTACCTGCTTATTCAGCGCTTTCACTGACGTCAATCTAACAGGTGTCCCTGCGTGCTGCGTCAGCTGTGCTGTGACGTAGTTCCGTCTTTCATGACCGTCCTCTTAATGTAGAAAATTTATTTATTTTCCCCTCCATTAACCATAATAATTTAATCAATAATGTATTTATTTATTTTGTTATGTAATTAAATATTACAATATATATTTTTTAACTTATTTTCTCGCCGTAACGGTAATGGACGAGCGGAACCTCTCCGTTTTTTTCTCCCTTTCTCTGTTCAGTCAGGATGAAGTAGTTTCCGGGCGACAGGGTACCAGCAGTAAACATGGCGGAGGAACTGCTGGAAACAGTGGACAGACTTCAGTCCCGGCTCCTGGAGAACCCGGAGCCCCGAAAGGTAACGACTCAACCGGCGGAGGCGGCTAGATTCGGTGTTTAGCACCGACTGTCTCCCGGAATGCGACGGTTGGTCTCCGCGGTCCGACACTCGCAACGGTTTTTTAAATGCTGCGTTTGAGGGCCGCTGTCCGGCTTCGTTTTCTCAAAAGCTTTTACGTAAAAAAGAAACCTGGTGCCTTTTGGGGTCAGAAATACAATAATAGTAACTCTTTTAACTTCTGTAGCTTTTATTTATAAATTAAGTATGTATTAGTTGTTATAGCTTATGCCACTGTAAAGTAAACAAACGACACAATTATGATAGCTCATTTATTGTCAACTAATAATAGAATGGCTGAAATGAATGAATCCCATCACGTTTTTATTAAATACCGTCTCCCTGTTAAAATAATCGCCTAACTCATTTTTTCAAGTTTTGCAGGAAACACAAAAAACTTCACCAAAAGTGTGACATATGACATTTATTGATCATTTCACTCAAAAAGGATGTAACAAAGGATGGCTATTGGCATAGTAATAACACTGTGTGTAAATTATGTAACTTTAGAGAAATAAATGACATTTTTTTCAGGTATAGTTTATAAAATGTATTCATAGTTATTTCTAGGTGTTGACATGAACCCCAATTCTCTAATGTCAATCAGATCATACGTGATTTATCTCCAAGTTATTTTTTTAAATTCACATAAATACCATTTAAAATACAGACAGAAGTAGCTACAGTTTGTGCATCCCCTGTCTGTGAAAATAAAACATTTGACTTTACAGTTTTTTCCCACCGATGTCACATCATAATGACAAATGAAAATACTTTTACAAACAACAACAAGCTGTGGTGTGCTGGTCTGAGAAGTTAAAATTATAATCAAATAGAAAAACATGAATTTTACATGGAAATATAAAGATATATATGGCTGCAGCTAATGATTATTTGCATTATCAATTAAAATGATTATTATTTTCTCGATTAATCAGTTCATCATTTTTTCTATAAAATAGGAAATATTTGCAAGTGAACTGATGTCTAAATTCCTTGTTTTGTTAACCCATGGCCCAGAGATATACAGTTTAACATGATATAAAACAGAGAAAAAACAAATTGTGCCATTTTTGCATGAAAAATTACTTTGGTTATTAACCGGTATTTACTGATTGACTCTAGTACTGTTGGCAGTACTCTTTACTGTTTCGTATTTCGTATTTTTATATTTCCAATCCATAATCTACTGCATATTATATTAAATTGTTTCATTGTATTTGCTTCTAATATAGCTGAAAGTCACAAGAAGAAAATAAATTATGTTCTGTGGTTTCAGTACTTGTTTTTGCAGAGGGAACATACTGTACTGTCTGAATTCACCATATATATGTGTGCAAATGTACAGTACTAGTTTTAGTAGTATTTCATGCTTTAAAAGTTCTTGAGTATTTCAATCCTTTTATAGGACCCATTTTAAAATATTACTTTTGATTTGATTGATTAGCACTCACTTTGAATTTCAGCATCTCCGACAGCCTGTGAATGCATCATGTGAGACGTCACGATAATTAAGGGGTTTTAACTTGTTATAACGTACTTCTTTAACGCTCGTTTTTAGCTAATATTAATACCTGCCAGCCTGCTTTATTAACCGCCAATACACACTCTATTAATTGTCAAAATATTTAAATTAACCACAGCGTATTTTATCTGATAATGAAACTCTGGGCCAGAGTAGCCGTTAGCCCTCTAGCTAGCTCACGTTAGTGCGGAAAGTAATGGCAGTTGCACCGACTCCGGGCCTGTAATGGTACATTGATTTATGTCATTTAACATGAAACAGCAGCTGCACTTCACTGCACTGAAAACTGCTCTCCAATTATTACAAATTAAAACGGGATAAATGTTGATTAACAATACCCGACCTCCCCTTTGTTTACTTTCACTGCTCATATGTAACAAAGCAGTCACGATGTGTGAGACATGTTTGGTAAACAGAAGCTGTAACTTGTTATTAAAGTCTTTTATTTTAGTTAAAAATGGTGAAATCACAGCTGAGTGATTTTTACCAACTGCTCGGCCCCGTTAGGCCACGTTATCTATCACCCAGTCTGCATGACGCAGGGCTGCTAAATGCTGCTGTTTCCACTGTGGATCAGACATTTATTTTAATTTGAAGAATTCATCAACCATCAGGTACAAAACAGGTGCATTTTCTTTATTTCAGAGAGTTTTACATAAAAAGTAATGTAAACAAAGGGAGGGAATTTAAAATTAAAAAATATTTTTAAAGCTGCAACTAATAATTATTTTCATTATAGATTAATCTGATAAAAAATTGTAGGAGAACCCCATATTTGAGAAAAAATGATGATGAAAAATAACTAGGATAAATAACCGATTTTTTAAAAATAGTTGGCAAGTTTTATGATTAACTGTGATTAAAGTTGTGATTAACTGTCAATTAAAAGTAATGAGGAGCTCATCAACCATCAGGTAGAAAACAGGTGTAATTTCTTTATTTCAGAGCGTCTTTTATAAAAAATAATGTGAACAAAGGGAGAAAATTTTAATTTTAATAGCTGCAACTAATGATTCTTTTCATTATCGATTAATCAGATTTTTTAAAATTAGATATTTTGTCAATTAATCAGTTAAAAACAGTAGGAAACCCCCATATTTGAGGGGACTAAAACAGCATTTTCTGCATGAAAAATGACTAGGATGAATAACCGATTATCAAAATAGTTGGTGATTATTTTTCTGTTTAACTGTCAATTAAAAGTCAAGAAGAATTCATCAACCATCAGATATAAATGTGGTGTAATTTCTTTATTTCAGAAAGTTTTACATAAAAATAATGTCAACAAAGGGAGGGACAGTTCTTTTAATAGCTGCAACTAATGATTCTTTTCATTATCATATTTTTTTATTAGATATTTTGTCAATTAATCAGTTAAAAAAAAAAAAGAAACCCATATTTGAGGGAACTAAAACAGTATTTTATGCCATTTTTGCATGAAAAATGACTAAGATGAATAACCGATTATCAAAACATTTGGCAATTATTTTTCTGTTTAACTGTAAATTAAAGGTCAAGAACAGCTCATCAACATCCGCAAATACACTGGGTGCTATTTATTTATTTTAGAGAGACAATATTGTGAAACAAGGGAGGGCATTTTACATGAAAATAAATAAAGACTCTACTGTTTATAGCTGCAACTAATGATTCTTTGATCAGTCAAGTAATGATTCTTTGATCAGTCAAGTAATGATTCTTTGATCAGTCAAGAAGATAAATGGATGCTTTTTCATTTTCAGTCATTAGATATTCTCATTCAGCTACAAGTGCACAGAGTTATAACGTCTCCATCTGATCTTTATTATGATTATTAGTATTTATTTGATTTAATCTAAAGGTGCAGCAGTGAGTCAGTTTACCAATAAGTTGATTTCGAGAAAATGTATTAACAACTATTTTTATAATTGAATAATAATTTTAGTAATTTCTTAAGCAAAAAAAAAGCCAAACAGCTGGGTTCATGTTTCTTAAAGGTGAGATTTGAGGCTTTTCTTAGTCATACATGATATTAAACTGAATAGCTTTGGATTTTTTGGATACTTTGTTGGATTAAGACGTTACCTGGAAATAACGCTTCACTATTTTGTGACTTTTTTTTTTTACAAAACGGTTAATATTAAGATGCAGTTGTGGAAAAATTCGTCTTTAAGATGAAGATATTTGTGTTTTGTTTCTTCTTCTTTTACAGTGTTTAAGTGTGCCACCTTTTTCCAGAAAAATTCTCTAAATCATTTTTATTTTCCCTTGTTTTTCCCCCAGTTACTGAAGACTTTCAAAAGACTGGGGGAACTTCCCATGACTGTGGACATCCTGGTGGTAAGAATCCTCTTAATTCACAAATTAAAATCTCACCCAATAAAAAGAAGATTGGGGCACTGCAGTGGTGACATTTTTTAAAGTTGCAGTGACCTGCTAGGCCTCCAGACAAAACCAGTAGATAACCAGTCTGGAGCTCATTAGAGACACATTTAATCAACGCAGACTTTTACAATTAAAACCAATTGAAGACAGTGGTTTTAGTGTGTGAGGACTGAAGCTTGCTGGGAACAAAAAGTCTTTGCTCCGTCAGCTTTTTCTTTCTTGTCAGCGGCAACTTATAGCAATTATCTGCAAAATGGAGCTGCAAAAGATATGATAACAGCTGTAAAAGTAACAGCACAGACAAGATATAGGAGAATAACAGACACTTCTCATGTGACATCTAAAATAAGACTTGGGGCTGAAAATATAAACAAGATCTCCTTAACTTTGCCTTGTGTTGTTGATTTAAATAAGTAAATCGGAACTCTGATGCTAAAAGAACCAGTAATCATCATCTATATTAACATGTTATTTTAATTTTCTGCCTGAATTGTTTTTATTTGGTTGCATCATGATGATGATGGCATGTTTATCTTTAGTTAGCCTATATTTGTGGTACCGTTTTATTTATATTTCGAGGAAATGCATTGAATTTGGGTTAATAAGAACGTCATTTGAAGTCTTCTTCTGGTGCAAATATTTGTTAACTTGGAGCAGAGCTATATATTTGTATTTATATTATATATAGTTATTGTTACCTATTTTGTTCATTGTTTTTCTTATATTATCCTATATTGTGATTGTTTTTGTAACTTTGGAGAAATCTGGAACCAGAATTTCCTTCGGGATTAAAAAAGTTCTATCTTATCTTAGCTGTGCAATATAATGATATAATATAAATAGTGTAATTTGAGACTTGATATCGTAGACTTTGGATGTCCTAGCATTGTCTTTTCCTGGTTTTAATGGCTGCATTACAGTAAAGTGGTGTAATTTTCTGATTTGTACATGAGCAGACATGTAGCAGAACATGGAAGTGAAAGCAGCACGCTGTATATTTAAACATGAAAGTGCAATTATAAAGTATTTTGTCTCTAAAATAGAGACAAAAGTGTGAAAATAATCGTGTTCCCAGTTTGTCATCTACCTTGTTTTCACTTCCCTCTTTTAGGAAACTGGAATCGGGAAGACTGTGAATTCTTTTAGAAAACATGACCTGGCAGGAGAGGTGGCAAAAGGCCTCGTAGCCAAATGGAAGAAACTGGTTCCTCAGTCTGCAGACAGGTACGTTCTGCAAAGCTGAGCTGAGAAGTGCAAACACTAGTCAGGAGTGGAGAGGTGCATGCTTTAGCTCTCATGTTGCTGTACGTCAGTGGAAGTTCTATTGGTATCCTTGAGTCTCCCTTTTATGCTATCCCATGCAGCTTTTCTCATGCTTTAAATTTGAATATTTCTGCATCCTGGGGTCCCTAAACAGTCTGTGAACTGCATGAATGTAGTATCACTGGAAAGCTGAGACTCTAGTGGATTCAGTGAGCCCAGTTTCATTCATGTGTGATGATGATAGTCCACATCATAGCCGTTTCATTGCATTGAGAACATTTCTTGAAACTTGATAGCAGTGTATAAAATGAGCTGCTGTGACCTCTAGGATAATCACAGCCTCATGAAACTTTACAAACACACACTAGAGACCGAGAGCATTCAGTGGATGTGCAGCTTTCCTAAGTATATTTACGATAAAGAGGTTTCTCACCGTTTACACAACAGAAGTGCTCGCCATCCAATCGCAGAGAAATGCCCTTCTTGCAGAAATGTCTAAAGTTATGAAACTTTAGAAATCTCAGCACGGATTTTTCCTGGGTGTTCCTCAAGGTCTTGGTGTCTTAATGTGGTATTTTGGAGGAATTGTTGACTATTTTTATTAATTCTTGATTTAAAAAAAAGGTCAAATTTAGCACCAAATGTTTATAACCCTAACCCAAAAATTGCTGCACCAACTTATGAGACATGGTTGATCATGGAAATGGACTTCAGAAAGCCAAACATTGATGTTCTAAACTCTTATACATTTTGATAATTTTGATTGATTGATTGATTGATCGATTGATTGATTGATCATGTTGACACACAGTGCTGAGCTGCATCTCAAATTAATCTTCAGGTTGCAGCTTTCAGTTGGGTTTCACCACTTCTGTGTGACCTCGATTGTTGACCTGCTGCCTGGTGGTTCTTGCATGATTCCTGTTAGTTTTCTCCCAGACATTACGTGTCTCTTTCTTCCTCAGACCCGCCAACAGCCACGTCAAAGAGGCGCCTCGGTCACACACACACTCTCGGGACCTAGAAGCAGGAGGTGGAGGCCACAGACGCACCCGGGAGCCCTCCCCCGAGGAAGAACCCTCCTACATGGAGGAAGAAGAGGAGGAAGAGGAGGAGAGAGGTTATCACACAAACTACTCGCCGTCACCTCCTCAACACGAGCAGTACAGCCCGCCACAGCGACGAGACTACCAGTCGGACGAGTATGAGAGCCCCGAACCCGAACCCGAGCTGGAGCCCGAGCCTGAACATGAACCTGACCCCGAGCCCAGTCCTCCGCCTCCTCCTCCTCGCAAAGAGATCCGCCACGCCAAACCAAACAAAGAACCCAATAAAAACTACCACCATAGTTCCCACAGCGACAAAAACAGGGACAGAGACGAAGAGCGGCGGCAACGCCACGCACAGATGAGTAGTGATCGAGGGGGAGGAGGAGGAGGAGGAGGACGGGAAGGGAACGAAGGGAAGAAACGCAGCGCGGACAGAGAGAGGCAGCAGAGTCCACTACAGAAGTCTGCGAAGCACAGCAGGAAGTCCACCACGCATGAGGGCAAGAAGGAGGAGAAGAAGAAAGGAGGAGATGATGGTGAGTATGTTCGACAGAGGAGGTTCACTGTAGAAGTAGGGGGGAGAAATCAATACGGCATGGTATTGCGCTGTTTTGCGAGCCTTAGTGGGCTCACTTTTCAGAATATACTGGAGATACTGGGATCATATGAAACTAGAAGATCTAAGGAATCTTTAGGCACCATGTGTCAGGATATCGTGTCGAAATAACGCTGCAAAGTTTGGCTTTTTTATGTTTAATTAAAAAAAAATTCAGAGCAGTGAAGCTTGTTGTTTTTGAAAGTTTGATCAAACGCTGCAGTTGTTGTCGTCCATACATGTTTGATATCAGTTCAGTTCAGTTTGACTGAATACTTTGTTGGTCAGTCTGTGGGTTTGACTCTCATTGTGGAGAAACAAAAAGACTGAAATGAGATGAATAGACTGACAATTTTCTCTTATTTGACAAAACAAGAGATGCAGTTAAACAGTTGAATCCCAATATATTTTAGCGCAATAATCACCATATCACAAAATGCTGAAAATCTCAATAATATCGTATCGTGACTCAAGTATCAGGATAAAATCTTATCTCGTGTTGCTTCTGTTGATTCACACCTCTAGTTCACTGTTATCTAGAGTCATTTTCCTGTCTGTCCTCAGTATGGAATGATTACAAAGCAATCCAGGCAAACGGTGTAAACATTCCCCCTTTTCATACTGCGTTCCCGCAAAAGAGCCGTAACGACCTCTGCCATCATTTCGCCAGACGACATTCATACTGTTTCCTCAAAGGTGTAATATTGGCGTCCCCAGTCTGAATTCGCATTGCAGCAGCAGTACGTGTACAATCATCGGCGGCAGCGGGGAGTGCATTCAGAACAATAGGCGCATTTCCATTAGGTACTTTTCCCTCTAGTGAGCCGCTATGGGTGTGGCTTGGGAGAGAGGATCCGCCCAACTTTACTGGTTAGCGGCTCAGAAAGTACCTGCTCGGGTAGGTACTTTCTGAGCCGCTACTGAGTGGTGATTTGGTGCATGCGTGATTCATGAGTGGTTAACAGCTCCTGCTCTGACTGCAGCTGGGAGAGACTGCTGCGGGAGGACTGGGCCGCTTGCGAGTGCTTTGGGATGGCGCCTACTACTTGTTAAGAAGAGTAGGAACGAGTCTCCAAAAGTCTCCAATAGCACCAGAAAAAGTTGCTAGAACTGTCGCTAGTCGCTTTTTTGAAAAAGAGTCGCTAGAGGGGTCTGAATAGTCGCTACAAAGTTGCTAAATTGGAAACACTGCTTGCCGCGTTGGTCTGTTGTCACATTTGAACTCAGTTGGTTAGCCGCTACTAAAGTACCTGCATGTGAACAGAGACCGAGGGGCAGAATATTCTATAGACTCGGCAAAGTTGTTCTGCATTTTGCTGAACATGATTCGACAACTGTCGGACTCAAGTGAGAGGCATATTTCTGATGACACAGCCCACTTCCTTTCTTATTACCAGAGAATTTTGGTTACACAAAGTATTTTCCGTCTTGTCGGCTTCTCCAGTTCATATTGATCCCGCTTGGAGAAGTCTCCAATTTAACGGCTCTGTTACTACCTCTGAAGGTGATACAGATCCGGGATCACTTGGTCCCTCCATCACACCTCTGGGACATTCTGATTGAAGCTGAAATGTTACAGAGGCGTAAATATCACGTCTCAAAACGGTCTGAAATGGGCTCGAACAAGATAATACAGAGTATATTGATGATACTGGAAGAAAGGGGAGTAGAAGTGTTGCTGAGTCTTTGTAGTGATCACATACAGGGACTCTTTGGAAACTTGTAAATAATGACATTGTGTTCATTAGATGATTAGTTTTGCAGCTCTGTGCACCAGAAAACTTTCTGTTTCAACAGGCCCACAAAATGAGCAACATCCTGTTCCGGCTCACTGAGATACAATCTGTGTGTTAAGAAACTGACAGGAAATGACAAACTTATAAGTTATTAGTAAAATGACAAAGAAACAATTTAATAGTTTGAGACCAGTGCACACAAGACAATAAAAATGATGAAAATGTCATAAAATAGTCAAATTAATAATAAATGTGAAATATATACAAAAAAGTAATAGTAGGAAGACAGTGAAATAAAAAATATATTAAAGAACTAGAAAAAAATAAATTAAAAAGATGCAACCACAATAAAATCATGACATTAAATACAATGAAATAGTTTTGTAAGCGGTAATAATAAAAATACATTTTAAAAATCAATAAGACTGAAAAATATAATGATGATGATGATAATAATAATAATAATAATAATAATATTAATTATTATTATTATTATTAAAAAAAACAAAAAAGACTAAAAGCTGGATAATGTAGATTAAAAGAAAGCCGATACAATTTGAAAAATGTAATAATAATTATAATAATTATAACATGAATTTAAAAAAACTAAAAAATAGAATTAAAGCTGGATAATGTTGATTAAAAGAAAGTCAATACAATTTGAACAATATAATAATAATAATAAAAATAAGAGTAAAATAATACCATAGGATACAATTTAAGTGGCTGAATATGTAGGTTAAAGTTTACATTTAAAGATAGCAACACTTCCGGCTGGAATATAAAAGCTGCCTCACCAAAAGATTCAGTTTTGCACTTTGGAACAACTAACAGACTCGAGTCAGAGGAGCTGAAGGACAAAACTTGTTCAAACAATCTAAACATGTGAGATGTATGTGCCACTATAGCAGCATGAAGTGCTCTGAAACCAAGGAAAACACTTAAAAATCAATATGGAAACTAACAGCCGACCAGTGGCTTTAAAACAGGATGTTTTGAACAAGGCTCCTGATGTTCCATGATTCACTGCTTCCTCTTAACTCCTCCGCAGTGGTGGAAGACGTATCCAGATGCCTTACTTAAATAAAAGTACTAATACCACACTGTGAAATTACTCTACTACAAATAAAAGTCCTGCATTCAAAACCTACTGAAGTAAAAGTACAAAAGTATCGGCATCAAAATGTACTTAAAGTATCAAAAGTAAAAGTACTGGTTATGCAGAATGAACCCACTGTTTTGTATATTCCAAACATATTATTGTATTATTATTATTGTTATTATTATTATTATTATTATTATTATTATTATTATTGATTCATTTATGCAAACAGCATTTTCATTTTAATATAGATATAATGTATATAATATTACTTTAAATGTATTGTGTTTTTCTGTCAGCTAAATGTAGTGGAGTAGAAATATAAAGATTAGATAAGATTCTCCTTTATTCGTCCCACAACGGGAAATTTCAAGTATTACAGCAGAAAAATAGAAAGGAGCTTCAATACAAATACCAATACAAATAACAACAGTGTAAACAAGAAATATAAGAGAGGTATTAGCAATTAAACAAGTCAAAAATATTAAGTATTAAAAATTTACACAAGTGGAAATATAAAAAGTAATACCAATTTAGACATGTAGAAATATAAAAAGTAATAACAATTTAGACATGTAGAAATATAAAAAAGTATTAACAATTTAAACAAAAGGAACAGAGTTGACAGTTGAAGATGCAACCATTGCACAGAGAATATTGCACATATAAATTAAATTGTTAAAGTAACTCAAAGAATAAGTAACCTGAGTGAATAAGTTACATATACTTGAGTCAAGTCAACTTAATTTTATTTATCAATGCTGCCATATGTACAGGACATACATAGAATTGAAATTGTGTTTCCCTCTTATCCTCGGTGCAACAGCACTAAACATGAAATATATAATATAAGTTAAAGATATAAAATATAAATGTAAAAACATGTATACAAGCAAGAAGACATCGACGAAAAGACGGTGTCAAATCTGGAAGATGTAAATAATATGAATATGATGGTATGAACAGATTAATGGTATAAATATTGTGGATAGTATCAGTAAGGCAATATGGCACAGTATTGAGTAAATGTACTTAGTTACCTTCCACTGCTGATTTCCTGCTCTTGTTTCCAGGGCGACCACGGGCGCCGAAGGACTCTCCGCCCAAAGAGGAGGAGGAGGACTTTGAGACTCCCACCATGTCCTTCGAGTCTTTCCTCACGTACGACGCCCCGACGCCCGTCAAAAAGAAGAAGAAGCCATCGTCGTCCTCGTCCTCGTCACACAGTCGACCGTCTCACTCTTCCTCCTCCACGTCGTCCTCCCATCGCTCACGCTCCTCTCCGCCTGCTCCCCCCCCTTCCTCCTCCTCCTCCTCTTCCTCCTCCAAAGGGAACAAGGCCAACGGCACCCAGAGCTCCAAGAGGCCACATTCAGGCTCCAGTTCGGCAACGTCGGAAAAACGCAAGAGGGTAAGAGAAACAGCAGAAACAAAATCTATTTTCAGAGCGATCCAACTTTTTTGCAGAGCTGCACCAAATTTTTCTAATAATAAATAATAGTAATACATTTTATTTGTAATGCACTTTACATTACAGGAAATCTCAAAGTGCTACAGGTTAAAAGCATAACAGTCTAATTATAAAAAGGATTAAAAAAAAGGAAAAAAAACAGCTAAAAACAATAATAGAAAATCATTTCGGGAAAGTGCTGGTGATAATAATAATAATTATAATAACGTTTTAATATATTTATATAATAAAAAAGATTTATATGGAGACTTTAGGAAAACCCAAGGACCCCAGGGCTGCAAACTAACTTTTTTTTTTATGGTGAAAATTTTCGTGCACCCAAATTTTTTATTGCGTCGCCTTATTTATATATAAAGTCACCTTTTTATCGCTCTCTATAACTTTCATATAATGTGAATTATTTTAAAACAAGAATAAGGTGTAGAAAAATGCTTGTCTTTATTTTATTGAACTGCTCCCACTAAAAGCACAATTATATATATATATGTGTGTAATAAAAATTATTATTACATAATATTTTTATTGTTTGCATGGTATAAGTTAAGCACATTGTGTTTGTCTATACTTGGGACTTCTTTGCAATTTTAACTTGTTGCCAAGTCATCCAGTGGGCCAGATTGGACCCGGGCTGCGTGTTTGACACCTCTGGGTTAATGTCTAATGTTGCCTGCAGGTGGTTGAATCTGCTCCGACTCTCCCTGAAATCCCTCTGCCAGCGATTCAACCCAACTACAGACCTCTGCCCTCCATCGACGTCACGCCGCTGTCCCCTCAGAGACGGAAAGGTAATATAATATCCTAACTTTCGTTCATATGCAGCAACCTTTTTATATTTCAGTTCCCCAATCATGAAAATCAGGTGATTTTCAGTTCCAGTTCATTACAAAATACGTGTTCAGGTCATCCAAGTTCAGGGCAGGTGGACTTTGGGTCTTTCAATTGTTTTTTTTCCTAATGCAGAAGGAATAATGACCCAAATATTAGTTCATAGTTCATATACAGTCATGGAAAAAGTATTAGACCACCCTTATTTTCTTCAAATTCTTGCCATTTTCCATGGTTGTCCTGACAACGGTTATCAAGAAAACCATGGAAAATGCCTAGATATCGGCTCTTAAATTAAACTCTTATGAGCTATTTATGTTGTTATCATTATATTTGTCAAAACAAATGTACCTTTAGTTGTACCAGGCGTTAAAATGAACAAGAAATTGAAGAAAACAATGGTGGTCTAATCGTTTTTTCCATGCAACTGTAACAAAAACAGTTTCTCCCAAGGGCTCAGTAAAATATTTCTGATTCTGATTAAAGTCCTACATTTCCAACAATGATGCAATTTTTGAATCCCTCCTTGTTTCTTGTGTGCATTTTGCCTAGCTGACTGTATAATGTATGTTTTTCAGTAACTAACTGTGCAGCTGTAAGCCTCAGAGGCCTGAAGGCTTCTGGCTTAGCTAAACACAATTTAGGTGTCAAATTCGAAATTGTAGCCTTGACATGTTCCAACGAGTGAATTTCTGCAATCTAGGTCTTCTCGCTTTGTTCTTCTTCGTCAGTGTCGCCACATCTGTAAATGTCACCCTGTCCTGCTGTGTGTCACACTGCCTCACTTTCACTCCCTCCTTCACTTTCAGTTCCCGTCTGCAACGACGAGGAGGACACCGGGTTCACGGGGAAGCGGTTCAACTCCAAGATGGTGGTCTACTCGGGGTCGAAGACCGCCTACCTGCCCAGGATGATGACCCTGTACGAGCAGTGCATCCGTGTGCTGCAGAATAACATCGACTGTGAGTGAAACTGCTGGATATTATTTTATAACAAAGCCGCAAAACAATCACAGAGTCTCCCAGAAGGTTGCACTGAAGCACCTGCAGACAATAAGGACTGAAGTGTAATAAAAATGTAGTTTATTATGCTTTCAATACTACGATAAATATTTTCTGGACCAAACTGTGAGAGATTGTAGAGTTCTGGCACTCACAACAAACAATAAAATATTGCCATACTGCCATTTACAGATTAAAATGACAGTGACAGCAGAAAAACAGCAAAAAAGAAAATTGGGCAATACACACATTATACATAAAACAAGGGCAATTTTCAGTTACATGGACCATTTGAATTGCTTTAAATTTTCCCAGGGATACTAGGTTTGTAAAATGTTACACAGTTTGCAGATTATTCCAAGACCATGGGCCAAAGTAGGAGACGGCTAGGAGACGGCTATCTTTTTAATGAATGAATGAAAACAAATAAACACTGCTGCACAGATGTTTTGTTTCCTCTGTGCTCTTTCAGCCATCGCTGAGGTTGGAGGAGTGCCGTTTGACATCCTGGAGCCGGTGCTGGAGAGATGCACCCCAGAGCAGCTGTACCGCATCGAGCAGAGCAACCAGGTAACACACACACACACACACACACACACACAGACACAATTTACTTAAGTTAGGGATCTGAATGCTTCTTCCTCCGCTGATGAGAGGAAACAAAAAGCTGCAGAATGTTTTAGGAATCCTGAGAAGACTGATGTGTTGATTTTGTTCTTTCAGTGGTTCACGGAAGAATCTGATGAACTGTGGATGCGTCACTGTCAGCGGGACTTTAAGCGCGAGTCTCCTCAGGAGTACGAGTCGTGGAGGGAGATGTATCTGAGGCTGCACGACGAGCGCGAGGAGCGGCTGAGGTTGCTCACCCAGAACATCTCCTCCGCACACGCCAACAAGCCCAAAGGTAGGAGAAGCATTTTAGGTTTACATGAATGAATGACAAGAAAGAGCTATTTTTTACAGAAATGTCACAGAACTTAATTTATTTTGACGTTTTTGTGTTTGTCCTGGCAGGGCGGCAGGTTAAGATGGCGTTTGTGAATTCTGTCGCCAAGCCGCCGCGGGACGTCCGCCGCCGACAGGAGAAGTTCGGCACCATCAGCGGTTCTTCAGCCGCCTCCACCGCAGCTGCAGCTCCCATCAAGTCAGTATCACTTCCAGCATGGTGGCACATGAATTCAGGTTTTATTAATGTGTACAGCCGGCATCACTGTTTATATAAACAGTGTGGTTCATTTTAACGTACAACAATTTTTCTTTTTTTTTTTAAATTACATATATTTTTTTAAACCAACTGACGACATAATACAAACACTAAAACAGACACATGCATGCAAGATTTTTTTTTTTATAAAATCAAATAAATAGCTAAATTTAAAAAATTAGATGAAAATACAATAATAAAATGTTTTGGTAATGTGATGTGAATATAGATATTAAAATATATATATATATATATATATATATATATATATATCACCATAAAAAAATAGTATTGTAAGAAATGTTGATAATTAAAAAATTGGTCATGTAACTTACAAATAAAAAATTATTATATATTTTTAAAAATAATTCAGATTCTCTGTTTTCACATTATTAAATGTGGGAATTTTCCTTTATTCTACATTTTAAAGACAACATTATAATTAAATCTGCAGTTCTTGCTTTTGTTCACGACTTTTTTGCACTTTATCGCCGTCACAGAACTTTTTTTTTTCTTCCTGTGCCTTTCAGAATAAGACCAGTCAGCGCTGATTATTCTGCTGAAACGAGCCGCTCCTCTTCCTCCCAATTTAACCCTTCTCCAAGCTCGTCTCGCTCCTCAGCACCAGGAGGAGGAGGAGGAGGTGGAGGAGGAGGACCAGGACCTGCTGCCCGGGACAAGCCACAGGTCAAAAGTAAGTGTGTGTGAGTTTAGGATCATAAAAAGAGTAAAAATTGTGTTTCAGCTCTTTTAATCTGACCAACCATTTGTTTCCTTTATTCTACTCTATTTTACTCTACCCTATTCTATTCTATTCTATTCTACTCCATTTTACTCTATTTTACTCTACTCTATTTTACTCTTTTACTCTATTCTACTCTGTTCTATTCTATTCTAATCTATTCTATTCTTGCAGAAATCGCCCCCATGATGGCCAAAACTATCAAAGCTTTCAAGAACAGATTCTCCCGTCGATAGTGTGAAAGAGACTGAATGTATTTTATGAATTCCAACTGTTTTTAATTTAAGTTTAGCAAAGTTTTACTGGAGGACCCCCTCAGCCCTACACACACAAACACACACACACACACACACACACACACACACACACACACACACACACAGAAACAGTCACATGAACACACACACACACACACACACACACACACTGTCATGTGTCCACCAAACATAAAATAGGAACGTTTCAGTATTGGTGGAAGAACGGTTGATTTTTACATTTTTTTATTTAAGTGGTGGCGTCTGTTTTGGGGGTCTTTGAATTAGTATTTATATCATCAGCGGCGGTCAGTGGGTGTGACGTTTGTGCTCGGAAAATTAAGTCACCAATTTTTTAAAAGACGCGAAAGACTCAAACACACACATACACACACATACATCTGCAAACACACAGTCTGTTACTTTTCTTGTTTTTCTAGCAGCCATTTTAAAAGGAATAGCTTAACGCTCTGGCAAATGCCTGTTTTTTGCTTTCCGACAGAGACAAAAAGATCACTCTCACATCTGTACGATAAATATGAAGCTAGAACCAGGGGGCGCTTAGCTTAGCTTAGCATAAAGACTTTAAACAGGGTGAAACGGCTAGCATGGGTCTGTCCTCAGGTTGTCAGAGATTTAAACGTCGATACGGTTTAGCATAGATGATTTGCACACAGTGCTGCTGGTACAGAAAAAGTGGCTGATCACACAGTTATTTTCCTCTGTGCATCCTGCTGGTAGATTTGTTATTTTATAGCTTCCGTTCTATCATTTTAATCATGTGGTATTGAAAATTGTTGATTGTTTTGACAGACTTTTTTTTCTCCTTTGTTAAACCCTATGTATTTAAACCAGAGGGGTTTTTTTAAAGTGAGAGGCTCCAAACCGCTTCAGAGGAGGCTCAGAGCATGGAAGTAAAAAAAAAAATCACATGAATTAATAAGATCATATTGGAATAACCTAAATGTGTGTGATTTGATCAGAGTGATACAGCTGTTTGGGGGATTTCTACTGTTTTCCTACTTTCCTGGAGTCTGGAACTCATAAATCCCTGTGGACAGACCTTTTTTTTAAAATCTATTTAGTATCGTCCAAAACTATGTCAAACAGCATTATTAGAGTAATATTATCTTATTTTATCATCTCAATCATAATATTGATCCTATAGGCATCCTGAAATTGAGTTAAACTAAGCAGGTAAACTTTGGTTCATATGAAGGGGCTCAGTCTCAGCGTTTGAAGACCCCTGGTTTAAACCATGGAAACACTGTAAAATCATGTATAAAGAGGAGACAGAGGGGGTTATGTGCCAAAAACTTGTTTTTTGACAGAACCAGTGGATGCCAGAAGTTACTGGTCAAGCGTTATAATTTTCTTAGCTTATAACCTGCTTGAAAACACAGAATTGTCCTTTTTGCAATGGAAACTACTATTTTTTAAATTTGATTGAAATCGATGGTATGGACAAATTGCATGAGGCACAATATTTGTTAATTTAAAATGATTAATTAAGATTAATTAAGTACTGTGGTGCTGCAGAGATCATGATCATTTTAATGTATTTTAATTCCCTCTGTTAATCATGAATCATATTGTAATTTTAATATCAGATAAAATAATCGCAATTACATTATTTTTTCCAAATGTTGCAGCCTTTGTGCAGAGACACAAACTATTATGAGTGTTAGCTTTATATTAGTTGATAGGTGTATTTTTTTCCTGCATACTAACTGTTCCTCCTGTTTCTAGTCTTAATGCTAAGCTAACTTAGCTTCTTATTGATCGTACAGACATGAGAGTGGCGTCGATGCTCTTATCTAACTCTTAGTAAGAAGGCAAAAAAAAGGGACCTTCTACTAAAGTTTCAAACTTTTTCTTCATGGGACAGAAAGAATCACAGATTCTTTTCATTTTAAGAAATGTTGTTTGTTACTTTTTAATTATGATCAAATGAAACACTACATGAGGAAGAACCTTTGCACACTTTTTAAAAATTGTTTTGGCATGCAAATTGCACGTCAGCCGAGACATCAAGTGGCTGGTTAAAGACTCTGCTTTTTAAAAAAACAAACAAACACCTGCATATTTAAACATGGTACGTTTTTTTTAATGTGTAGGGATCAATTGACATCAAGGTGACACACACACAAAAACCCCCATTGTAGACTTGTTTTGACCCTCCTGTGGCTTCAGATCATGTATTCCTGCTGTCGAATGTGTGTGTCCTTGTTTATATCTGCTTCACTGTGACAAATGGCTTGAGTGAATGCTGAAGAGTCTGCAGGAAGAAGAACAAGCAAACACAACAATAAGGATGGAAGTTAATAGGACGTCTGCAGCATAAGTCTACAACAATGATGAGATGTATTTATTTTCAACACTGGGACCTGGCACCCCCGAAACTAAGTAGATTAAAAATTGTAATTTTATTAGATTTTAATAAATGTTATATGGTCATTTTTATTAAAATTGACTTTTTGCCCTTAAATACTTTATGTGTGGTGGTGTTTTGTTTGTGCTTTTTATTGAACATGAGAGAAGAGTTTCACTTTGTGTCCAAATTTTCTCTTTTAATGAACAAATACAAAGTCTGCAGAGGAGGAGGTGGTTATATGGAGAAACTGGCCCGAGAGATGTCCTGTAGACCTTACTATAGATATATTTGTACTTTAAATATATTTTGATGCTCATACTTTTGTACTTCTACTGGATTAAGATTTTGAAATGCAGAACATTTACTTACAATATGGTTAGATTTACTGTTTTAGGTCAATATTGTACTTTTATACTACTAGTAGTTACTTATTTGCCACTAGTATTTTTCATTCACATGTAAAATACACAATTATTTATACATATATTATGCATTTATTTGAATTATTGTAGATTCTTTTTGTTGTAGAATGTTTTTACTTTTACGACACTTGTGAAAGATTTGCGACAGCACTGACGTTTGGTGGTAAATGATGCGAGCCAATCAGAGAGCACATGACTCGTGTTTGGTGTTTTGCAGTTCATGAAGGTAAAGAGGCATCAATGTTACAGAGGATGGTTTCCTTCCCCTTCAAAATAAAATATAAGCTCATTTAATGCCGAGTTTCAAAGTGAAGAAAGGTGACTATATTTTATTATGCACAAAAACACTTTTCATTTTGTTAATGCCTAAACACTTTAACTTTAGGGTAACTAATTTAGGGTAAATCATTTTTTTAAATCTATTTTTCCTGTTTTTCATGTCAGTCCAAGATTTCTGGTTGATATTGTCAAATTTGAACAGAACTTGCCATTTAAACTAAAATAATCTCCAAATCATCCAAATTAAATAATATGCAGGAGAGTAAAACATATAACACTGAAGGCTCATATTGCTGGAGATCCATATAAGCACATGAATAAATAGGCTACAGCCATGAAAATGTGAAACAATAATAATAATAATAATAGTCACACATTCTGATTTGCTGAACTATATATGGATATGCATTTTCTTGCATTCTTTTCTGTCAGCATGAACTAATAAAATGTTGCCCCCCCCCCCAAAAAAAAAAAAAAATCATTCAAAACCAATTTTTAAAAAAGTAAGAGTTTATTGTAGAGTCAGAATCAGAAATACTTCATTGATCCCTGAGTAAGTATGTAAATAAAATAAAGATGAAAAAATTACAATATAAAATACAAATGCAACAAGTCTTAAGTAAATAATAGATAAATAACAAAGATATGAACAAATAAGAATTAAAAATATAGAAAAATAGAAATACACCTGAAGTATGTTCATATTACTACATTCAACAACCTATTTAACCTATTTAACATGATAAAATATATTTTCTCCAATGTGCAATATCTGTAAAAATGCAAAGTACTTTCAGGAAACAAACACAAAAAATGTATATTAATAATAAATGGAAAATAGCAGATATGTATATAATGTGTATAAAACGTATATGTCTTATTTTTTATATTCTTTATTCTGTCCTCTTTATCTATGCACTTGTATCTTAAGGTACTATGACAACTTAATTTCCCCACTGCAGGAAAGTCATATCATATCATATTATATCATATCATATCATATCATATCATATCATATCAAGTAAATAGAGATATGTACAAGTAGAAATATTCATGATAACTTTTTTCTTTCAAATGTCTATTTTCCATTTCATATTTTCCCAAAAGTAGTTAAATTCCCTACTTTATCTCTATTTTAATTCAGACAATATGAGGTTTGGCCCTATAAAAATACTCCTTGATGTAATATTATTTTAGTGTTCTTAACAATAGTCTGTTTTATTTTGAAAGATCTGGAACCGGAAGTACATTTATTACGTCTGTTTGCTTGACAGACTTGATGAAACTTGCTGGTCGCAGAGCACTTTGTGAACTGAACGAGTTGCGGCTGTCATCTCGTTTCTGAGCCAGCTGTAACCGAAAAATCCGTGTTTAAAGCTCCACGATGTCCGGACACGGTCACGGCCATGGGCACGGCCACGGCTGCGGGTGCGAGGCGGAGCACGAACCCGCGGAGAGGGGCCTGGAGTACGGACTGTACCGGCGGATCGACACGGAGAGGCTGCAGTGTCTGAACGAGAGCAGGGACGGGGACGGGAAGCTGGTGTTCAAACCGTGGGACCAGCGGAAGGAGCGGGACAAGGTAACCGCCGAACAGAACCCCTACCCCGGCCAGCTATCCCTCCTGAGTCCCGTAGAGCGGTAGAAGTCACCCGGGGGTTCCCTGGAAGTGTGTCCGGTGAGAGTGAGGGTCTGCTGGGCTGCTGCTGCTGCTGCTGCTGCGGAGCCTCGCTGTGGAGCTGCGCAGTTATTAAATCAAACTTTATTGATTCCACTGAGGCTGCAGCTGGAGTTTGGCCTCTCAATTATTTTAATTACATTTAATTTGGGCTGAGAAACTGAGTTAAAATCCAGTCGTTGAAAGTACATTTACTACTATTGAGGTACTTAAATATTGTTATTTTATGTTACGTTACACTACTACTCCACATAATAATTTTGTAGACCTATTTATTGCTTCACTACATTTATTAGTTAAAAAAAAAAAAACATTTCACATAAAAACATGCATTTATGAATGCAAGTAATTTGTAAAATAAAATAGAATTAGGTCTGCTTTCCCCCCAATTACACCATGAAATGCAGCATTTTATATCCATGTAATGGAACGTCATTTATGCACCGATTAAAAACAAAGAAAGAAAAACTAAAATGAAAAGGCAATTATGTAAAATGGACTGTATTCATTGATATATATGCTATAATTGGTATTTGGAAGAAAAATGAAAAATCTACAAGCTCAGAAACTGCATTGTCCAATCACTTAATATCTGTTAAATCTAAGTCATTAACATAATAAATGTGCGTTCATATATTCTTAAGTACATATGCTGCTAAGCCTTTCATATGCAAGTTTTTTTTTTCTAATAAAAAGCTTGGACACATTGAAACTCTGCAGTTCGTCAGAGAGGATTCACATTTGATATTTTATTTTTTTCTTTTAGTTCGTGGAGAGTGACGCAGATGAAGAGCTGCTGTTCAACATCCCGTAAGTCCTAAAATCATCCTTATCATCGTCTGAACTTTAACATTTTCTCTGAAAAGAACACATTGTGTGCTTTGCTGCCTGTATAAACATTTATTAGAAAAACATCTTTGTAAATGGCAACACAAAAGTTATGATAAAATGTGTTTGTATGTTAGTTTCTTCTTCTCCAGTATAATAGGATGAACTCTTTATGTTTATGTTATTTCAGACCAAATCTTTTGTGGTTCTACTTTCATTTTGGGGCTTTTAATAATTCTCCATTGATCATCTTGTGACGGCTCGTTGTCGTTCACAGCGTCTTGGGTTTTTTGTTGTTGTTGTTGGCTTTTTTTTTTTACCTGATAGCATCTCCTTTTGATTTGGACCTCTTTTGTCAGAGATAGCAGTGAATGAACGTTGTGTGTCTTTCAGTTTTACAGGCAGTGTGAAGCTGAAAGGCATCATCATTTCTGGAGAAGACGATGACTCTCATCCAGCTGAGATTCGACTGTGAGTGACGGTTCACTGCTTCTTCTTTCATTCAGGTGGCAGCGAGGTAACAAAACAGTAAAAGCAGCTGGGAACTGGGGACTCTATATGGTCCGGGTCTTACACCTCCTTAAAGCCTTTATAAATTATTAGTCTGCATGATACAACAGAGTTTTGGGCTGATTCTAAGTCCCATTAAAATAAGAAAAAAAACAATCTTTTTTTAAATATTTGATGCAACTCCAACCTTTTTGTATTTTAATTTTATATTTTTGTATTTATTTTATAATTGTTGAAACTTTCATTAAGGTTAATTTAATTTGTGATTTATTTTCATTATTGTATTTATTTATCTTGTTGATTGATTTGTGCATTTTAACCAGATATTTATTTTTCTTATTTACTTTCTATTTATCTTATTTATGTTTGTCTACTTTAGCCATTTATTTATTTATCTTTTTAAAATTGATATTTTTTACCATTTTTCTATTTATTTAGGTCTATTATAGCCATTTATTAATTAATCTTATTTTTTGTATATTTGTTTTATTTATTAATTAATGTCTATTTTAGCCATTTATTTATTTATCTATTTAACAATATATTTATGTATCTCTATTTATTTAGTCCGCTAGTTAGTATTTAATCATTTCTTTAGTTATCTTTTTATCTTGCATTGGCAGTGGTTGAGTGTTGAGTGGGACACAGACAGTCCGATACATTAGTGTGTTTCTGTACAATTACAATATTATTAAAGAGAAAAAAACGTAGAGAAAAAAGGTAATCTTCAATTAAAGTTTTTCCATCCCTTCCCTCACTAGAGGGCGGCGTTTTCATGAAGTTATTTTTCACTCCAGGTACAAGAACATCCCTCAGATGTCCTTCGACGACACCGGCAGAGAACCTGAACAGGCCTTCAGACTCAACAGAGACCCCGGCGCTGAGCTGGAGTACCCGACAAAGTGAGCCACCAACTTTCTGCCTTCAAGTAAAATCTGTTTGTCCCATCAGGTTCCCAAATCAACACTTTAATGCTCCTTCAGGTGCTGATTAAGCTGCCAGTACATTGTTATTTGTGGAGACAGAGAAGTGATACAGTAATGTTAGATTGTACATTATCCCCCTGGAGTCCATGAAACCACCTGCACATTACTTCTTCATGATGTGAAGACATGAAAATAAAGCAATGTCGAGCCTTGCCATCAGCTTCCCTCTAAAGTTCTTAGCTTGAAACTCCATACCAGATTTTTTTTAATGATATTTGGCCAAGTAAAACCGGAGATGATGTCAAATATATTTAGTATAAAAATATAGAACTAGATATAATTCTCATTTTACCTGTTATATGTTATATTTGCATATATTTTCATATTTGCAACATGTACATTTCTGTGTGTGAAACATAATTTTCAAGGTGAGATTTGATGTTTTCCTTTGTGTCTTTTGGGTTCAAAATTTTGATCAAGTCAAAGTTAAAAATGAATGATCAGGACATATAGGTGAGGTTGCGCTGAAAAAACTGATACCAACATGGCATGGGAAAGATCTTTTAACAGATTTTTTTTTTTTTTTTTTTTTTTTTTAAAGATTATTTTTTTGGCATTTTGTTGCTTTATTGATAGTGAGAGATAGAAAGGGGGTGATAGAGGGGAAGACATGCGGCAAAGGGAGCTCAGGCCGGATTCGAACCCGGCTCCGCCGCAGCACACGGCATACATGGTTAGCGGGACGCCCCCCTTTTAACAGATTTTTAATGGACATAATAGCACAAGATTTCAGAGGGTTATTCAAGAAGTTTGCTGACATGATGTTATGAAATCCAACCTCTGTCATCTAGTCAGAGAAGCGTTGAAAACACAAGTGGAACCAACTGTGTTTATCTTTCAGTTTGTCTCAGTCTGTCATGCTTTTCTCCACTTAGACATGTATAAGTGTTTCTGTAAAAACAAAAAACATGCCATGGCTCAAGATAAACATGTTTAATTCCACCTGTGCAAGCCTTTACACTTCAGCAGTGCTTTCTTTGAGCGTGGCTGCATTCTCAAACCAAAGTGTCTCTTTCTTTCACTGTGTCACTATTTCCAGGATCGCTCGTTTTTCCAACGTTAACCACCTCTCCATCCACATCTCAAAGAACTTCGGAGAAGCGAGCACCAGAGTCTACTACATCGGTCTGAGGGGAGAGTACTCTGAGGTCAGTGTTTGAAAAGAAATGATGAATAATAATGATGATTGAATAGTCAGCAATTGACTGAAACTGAGCAGTAATGATGATTATTTAGCTATTTATTTTTATTCCTATTTATTCTTTGTGAAAGTAGCTCTCTGGGTACATTAACAGAGGGGTGAAAAATCGGTGCACAAACCACGTAAAAAAAGGTATTTTCTTCATTGCAGCACAAAAAATGACTATATCTGCCACCATATCATCATATCATATCATATATCAGTTATCGATGGATTTCCAGATCAGTATCATAAATCGGTCAGGCTCTAGTTTCTACTTCATTCCCCATCACCCCATACAACTACACAACGTTACCAAACTCCAGCTTTTGTTATTGGTTTGATTGAGAGACGCTTCCCAGCAGAAAATGACATATTGTGCATGCAAGTTACTTTATTTTATATGGTTGAAAATATAATATATAACCAGATTTTTTCCCCCTCTCCTGCCCTGCCTTTCTTTTAACTTAATTTAATAGATTTGACCTGAAACACTGTATATACCAATATGAATATTTCTCTTTTTCCCCATTTATTTATTTTCTATATATTTCTATTTATTTATCTGATTTGTTTATTTATTCATGTCTATTTTAGCCATGTATTTATTTAGCCATTTATTTACTTTCTTTCTATTTATCTTATTTATTCGACTATTTTAGCCATTTATTTACTTATCTTTTTAAAATTGATCATTAAACCATTTATTTATTTTCTATCTATTTGTATTATTTATTTAGCTCTATTTGAGCCATTTATTTATTTAACTTATATACTTTCTAAGTGTCTTATTTATTAATTTTTTTTATATTTAGGTCTATTTTAGCCATTTATTTATTTAGTTATTTGTGATATTGTTGTGATGGCTGTATATGTATTTGATTGTATTTAATTATTTATGTTAACTGTGTTTAAATGTTGTAATTGTCACTTTTTATGCTGCTGTCTCGGCCAGGTCTCTCTTCGAAAAGAGATTTTTTTTTATCTCATTGAGACTTTTACCTGGTTAAATAAAGGATATAAAAAATATAAATATAAAATGTACTTTCTTTCTATTTATCTTATTTATTTGACTATTTTAGCCATTTATTTACTTATCGTTTTAAATTGATCATTGAACCATTTTTTATCTATTTATTTTTATTATCTATTTAGCTATATTTTAGCCATTTATTTATTTATCTTTTGAAAATTGATCTTTTAACCATTTATTTTTTTATTTTCTATTTTCCATTCAGGCTCACAGACACGAGGTGACGATCTGTAACTACGAGGCGGCAGCGAACCCTGCAGATCACAAAGTGGAAAGCATCATCCCACAAACCAACTTCATTTCTTGAAGCAGCTTCAGAGAGTCGGGAGGAAGAAGAAGAAGAAGAAGAGGACAAGGAGGAAGAAAAAGAAGAAGAGAGGTTTCAGTGTTGCTGCTGAAGTCAAAGATGAGTTCAACGCTGCGTGTTGCGGCAGGTTGGTCGAGCTCGACCGGGACTGAAATCTGAAGACCAGAGAGCTTCAGATGTGTGTGGAAGTGCCGAGATGTTGCTCTGCTTTCTAAGGAATTAAAAAAGAGTAAAGGCTTGATGTGGGCAAAAAGCTTAATAATAATAATCATAATAATAAATGCATGAAACATACGACACTCAGATAAAGTCTGCTGTTATCAGTTTAACCTGTATACTCTGGTTCATGTCTTATCCACACACTTCACTAAAGCCACAACTGCTCTTAAATAAAACATGGGAGGATGGAAATTAACCAAGTGATGCTTTTTGTTATCATATTAACACACTGGATAATTAGCTTCACACAGTGACTTTAAGATATGAAATATGTACATACATTTAATTGGCACTCAAACATCTGCAGAAATAAAGCAACCAAAACATAATAGCACCTTTTTAAATGCATAGAAATCCATACAGAGTTCCTGTGGGTGCTGGAAAACCTTGAAAACACTTGATTTGTAATGGATTTATGTCTTGAAATTTATGTTTTATAGGACAGAAGTTCACAATCTCTTTCAGCCAAAGACCCCTAACAATAGAGAATATACCAGTGTATATATATACCATAGTGTGTGTCTCTTGACATAATTTTACTTATTATATTTTTGACACTTGTTCTTTATGCTCACAATATCAGATTTTCCCTTTTTTATTATTTTTTTATTACAGTATAGAAAATTTGGAGAGAACAATTAGCTACAAGTCTAATTCATCTTTAACATTTTCTTTGCAAATAAATATAAAAAATTGAAGACAAAGCAAGAACAGAAAAACAAACAATTTAAGAGGTGCTGCATTATTTACATGATTTTATCGTGAATTATTAACAAGATATCAAGATTTCACTCACATGACACCTCTAATGTGGAAGAACAACACAAGAGAAATGTATTAGAAGGATATTAAGATCATGGTATTTTTTAGATTACAACATACTCTATAAACTGTTATAAATTAAAAATGTATAATAGGAGATTTGTTTTTCTACAAAGCCTTTTGTCGAAACAAAACATTCATATTGTGATCATTTTTAATTAAGCTGAAAACTTTACCTACTTTTGTGATGTTGTGTTTCGCTGTCACAAAAAGTTTTTTTTATAGCACAATAAAATCTTATCTAATGCGATGAAGAAGTGAAATAATCAGTATACTGTTTATAATGTATAAACTATACAGTAATACAGAATTTACAACATGTTTAAGGTGCTGGAAATGCTTGAAAGTGCACCTTAAAAGTGCTTGAATTTGGCTTTGGAAAAAGATATGGGACCTATGTTTGTATAATGCAAATCAAAGTACATTATTTGCCTTTTATAAATCCAACACTGGCTGGATACTTTCTGCCACCTAGTGGTTTTTTATGTGACTATTAGATCTTAGATTTCTTTATTTCTATGGTCCAGAACACCCTGGTTGTCTTTCCTCAGTTTATCTCTGTGATAAGATGATTTTCCAGAAGCTACATATTGTGTTGACACAGATAATTAAATTAATTTGATGTTGTCTGAGGGAGAGCGAGGGGAGTGCAGTGGAGGATGAGGTGTTGAGACTCTGACTTGGACCAAATCCAAGGCTCCCTGCAGTAAAGGTCTATTCTAAGGCCAAGCTGTGATTCCTCTACAATAACACTTTAATACAAACATGTCACATCCATATTTCCTTTTGACCCAAGCTTACTGTAGTGAATTCCCTAAAAGCAATCTTATTAGCTTCAGTCCTTTTATTTATGTTCCACAAAGGCATTATGTCATCCTTGATTTCATTGTTAGTAATGCAGTGTGTCATCATGCAGTCAGCAGCAGCCTGTGAGTGCATTTATGGGAACACGTGAGCTCAGTGTGTAGGAACATATGTTAGAAAATATCATGTTTGACAACTGGGAATGTTGCTATGTTTAAAAAATAAAGAAAAATGTAATAATTACGGTACTTAAAAATAAAAAAGAAGCCTTTTTTAGAGGCAAAAATAGCTCAGATAGTAATTTATTTTCCAGATTGCGATAAGCAAATATGTATGAATGTACATTTATGAGCTCACAAGGTAGTTTTGTTTTTATAATTTCTTAAGCAATCGTTAGGAATTTTAAGAAGCAATTATTTATTAAAATAAATTTTATTTTATTAGCTCACGTGGTACTTAAAAATTTTAAAAGCGAAAATGTATTGATATATATTTAATTTTTATTTACTCACATGTTACTATTTCCAATTCTTAAAAGCAAATATTTATTAATATAGATTTATTTTAATGAGCTAAAATTTAATTTACAAGGCAAATATTTACTTCTATATATAATTCATTGTTTTTAGATAATCATTTCCCCCCTGAATTGTATTAGAGGAAAATCTTTTATTAATGTAGATTTAATTTTTATTAGCCCACATGGTATTTTTTTCCAATTTATTTTAAGGAAGTAATATTGATTACACATTTGATTTTATAAGATCACATTTCTTTCAGGAAGCAAATAAGAGGTATGCTTTACTTTAATCAATGCACAGTGATCATATAATGAGATATATATTCATCATACTCATTTTTATTCTAATAGCAATACCATACAAGTGAAAATCCTACATTCGTCTTTTTAGTTAAAAAAGTAAGATAAGAAAAGATAATGTTCCTTTATTAGTCACACAATGGGAAAATTTGCAGTGTTTCAGCAGCAAAAAGTGCATAGCAAAAATAGGAAGAAGCATAAATAAAATAAGAATAAATAGAAACAAGCCATATAACAATAAATATAACAAATAATTAATGATTCAAGAAGAAATATTAAAAAGTATTAACACCTTAAACAATAAGAAATATAAAGGCAAATATGAAAGAAGTATTATTAGTCAAAAGTATATTATTATTCATATTGGATCACAGTTATTGATAATCTCAAGTCAGATGTAGGCAGCAGTGTTAAAAGATGCTTGGACATTGTAGTAGTTTAGTTAAAATAGTACATTTTTTGCATCTGAATTGTTGTAGAGTTGAAAGTATGAAATAGCAAGTACTTTCAGATACAGTATTGATGTTTTTAAATCTCTGTATATTGATAATTATGTTAGAATAAATGTATTTAATGAGAAAATCGTGATGTGAAAATAATGGTATCTACGTTAGGGCGTTGCTATGCCGTGACGTCGCTACGTTCTATCCCCGCCCCCTGCTTGTGTGCGACCAGTACCGGAAGTTCCGTTCCGTCGTGAACTGGGACAGCAAGCGGTAAGTGAAATGCATTTGTATAAGCTAGCGGGCCGCGGGGGTAGAATTTAAACCACTTTAACCCGGTCCAATCTGCCTCAGAGTGGAGCCCTTTTGTTCCTTAAGGTGTCTTCTACAAAACGGCCCGCGTTAGAGGTCCGAGTTTGAATCGTAACGTTAGCCCGAGGCGGAGGAAGAGGAGAGACACCGGTTAGAAGACAATACAATTAATGTGTGTGTGTGTGCGACGTTAGCTAGCAGCTCTACTACCACTAGGTTATTGTGTGTGTGTGTGTGTGTGTGTGTGTGTGTGTGTGTGTGTGTGTGTGTGTGTGTGTGTGTGTGTGTGTGTGTGTGTGTGTGTGTGTGTGTGTGTGTGTGTGTGTGTGTGTGTGTGTGTGTGTGTGTGTGTGTGTGTGTGTGTGTGTGTGTGCGCGCAGCTAAACCGAGATTAAAGCTGAGAGCGACGGTTGGGAGCGAGACTTTTTGGGGCATCGGAGGCTTTACACTGCTGGATGCCATCACTACCGAGGAGGAGGATGAAGATGATGATGAAGGGTCGAATAATAACAATGATAACCATTCATTGTCTCCTTCCTCTTCTCGGACACCCCCACCACCCTCCTCCTCAGCCTCAGCTACCGATACTTTTTATTTTTACGTAACCGTTAGCCGTTTAAACGTCGCTGTTTTCACCTGACTACATCAGCTACAGCTACTAGCCGCTAACCTCCAGCAGCAGCAGCTAACCTGATCCCCGCCTGGTGCTGCTGCTGCTGCTGCTGGATGGTGCGTGTATGGGAGGGGGGATGCCTGTCACTCAGTGCCGCATATTATCCTGTTGTTTGCCAGCCATCCGTGGCCATTGAGCAAAGAGCTCTCTGAATGCAGCAGCCTGGTGGTTGTGTGTGTGTGTACGTGTGTTCAACCGTTTGACGTCCACACTCACACACAGACTGCAGCACGACTCTTGCTTTTGTGTGTGTGTGTGTGTTGGACTTAAATGTAATTGGAGTCATGCAGGATGGAGACTCGTGATGGGCTTTAAGTTGTCTGCAACACAGGCGGTGTCTTTCTTTTCTTTCTTAGTTTAATGTTACCTAAAAGTAACACTGAGCTATTGACTTACATTTTCATTCAGTCATCATCAGACAGTACTTGGTGCTTTGTCACAATAAATCTCAGCTTTGAAATAGCCTTCAATGTCAGAAAAATATCTACTCTGAATAATTATGACCAAAATACAAGCAAATACCCACTATTAATTGACTCTAGGGGTGTTTAAGTTTAAACTGAGACTATTTGACCACTCTGAAAATAGGAAAACACTTAGAAACCTGACAGAATTTAGCACAATTTACATTTTCGCAGCAAAGGAATAAATAAATAAAACATGTTATAAGAGCCATTTGAAATAACTAATCCCATGTTTTAATAACCAAATCCTGTTTTAAATGCTGCTGAAATGTGTCTCACTTTGCACAACGTTGCATTATCCTACAAATCATTACATGACAACTCACAAAATAATAGTAAAAAAAATAACATTTCTAATAACAATACTCTTGAGGAAGATAAATCTTTAGGAAACACGCTTGAATATTTACGTTAAGCATTATGTATTTTCGGGGCGTCCTGGTGGCTCACACTGGTAGAGCGCTTACCATGAAGGCTGTGTGCTTGCTGCAGCGGACCCGGGTTCGAATCCGGCCTGAGCTCCCTTTGCTGCATGTCTTCCCCTCTGTCTCCCCCTTTCTATCTGTCACTTTCTAATAAAAGCAGTAAAATGCCCAAAAAAATAATCTTTAAAAAAAAAGCATTATGTATTTTGTCAACAAAAAAACATAACAGCAAGTTTTAGTGAGGGTAGCAACGTTTAATTGATTAATAAACTAATGACAGACATCCCTGTCTGACAGTGCCCATATATCAATGGGATATATCTTCTACATCAGCCTGTAACCGGTTTGAATGTATTTGAATGCCTTTTTATTTTTATTTAGAGATGAAAGGGGAATGAGGAGGTAGAGAGACGGGGGATGGTATGCAACAAAAGCTCCCTGACTTGAAGAACCAGAAACAAACATGACGCCGACCAACGGCAGCTTTTGTAAAATGTGTTTTCACAATGACAAAATCATGAAATTGCTCAATTTGTCCAACCAGATGTTGAAAACTCAAAATGATGCAATTTTAACAAAGAAATCAGGAAAGGCCTGGCCTTTTTTGTTTCATAAAGGAATTCAATTTAAACAAAAAAGGGAGCGGAAACTATAAGTCAAACAACACAGAATTAATTGCCAAAAATATATTGTTTAATTCATTTTTTCTTGCAGCAATGTAACTTTCTCTGCCTCTTGTTTAGCTTAGGTGATGACTTTAGATTATGTATTCATTTTGAATAAAGTATTTGTGAAGTTCTGACACATTGTCAAACAAGACAAACAGTTTTTTATCTTACCATGGGCTCTGAGAGCTTGTGAACACTGCTTTTCACATTTACACATTTTGTAATAGACTAATTGAAAACATAAATAACAGATAATAAACATAATCAGCCACACCTCTTATCATTGGTAGAAAAAAATTGTGATATCTCAGAAAGCCAGTCAGCATTCTGCATAATTTCTACCAATAACTTTTAAAGGCTTCCCTGGCAGTGAGCGTATAGTTGATGCGTTTCCATCCACAGCTTAAATATTTATCATTACTGGCAGAGGACCGTGGAAGATATAGGAAACATTAATGATCAGGTTGTTGCTGCAGCCATTCAGTTGTTTAAGTAGTACACGGTCAGAAACTCCAAGGCAAAGATTGAATTGAATTTGTGAAGTTGTGAAGTCCTGTTTTCAGTTGTTGTTGTTGTTGTTGTTTTGGACCCAAACTGAATTGGACAAGATGCTTGTGACACTATTTTTAACAACCGTCCTCCCCCAGCAGCAGAGAAGAGAGTGAGCCATTGTTTCTTGGAGCACACATTGAAAACCCACACAGTTTTATTATACTGGTACTTCAGGTTACGGATCATTGTGAATCTGCTGAACAATAACAGTTGGAGGGGGGAAAGGGGTATAAATGTGATTTAATGCCTTTCTGACTATGCTTCCATGTTTAGAGAGCTTGTTACAGCAGATTGTCTAATTTTCCTGCACTCCTCCAGCTCGTACTCTGCCTCTCCGTCTTTTTTTATCTATTGTGAGGCCTGCTTTTAGTCATGTTATCTATTGTATTAAGTATTATTATCTGTGGCTCTGTCTGTTCCCATCCTGGGCCTGAGTGCAGCTATATAACATTTTATAAAGACAGGTTTTTAACACTGAATTAGAATTTGGTGACATGGATTCACATCTTGTAATGCACATTTTAATCACCTCACATCTTGCTCACGTCAAAGCATTTAGTGACGAAAGAAGTACTCACCTATTTTTTTCATTATTAGTTAAAGTTAAGTTTTAAAATGCTCCACTTCCAGTAAATTTCTGGGATTTATAATCTTACTTAGTATCAAAAGTAGAAATACTATTTCCACAGAAAAATGGCCCCTGTTAAAATATATTATGATATCTGACATATTTAGATTATTAGATTAATAAACTACTAATGGTAATACTGATGCATCAAGTTTTAACAGTATTTTAGTGTTGCTATGGCTCAACATTACAACTTAGTATGGCACTGAGAGCCTGTTTCCTGTTGATTAACCTTGCCCAGTTATTATTAATTTAGAACCCATTTATCAAGGGTCAAGACGTGGGCCAAAAACAACCTTCTTTTGTCCACCAGACTCTTAAACCGTCCACTTCCACTTATTTTTGCCGTGAATTTGACCTTCAGATTTGTCACCTGCCAAAGAGCGAACCTAACGGCAGAAGAATTTTAACACCCTGCAGAGCATAATCCCCCACAAGGTTTACACATTAACCTTGGAGTTCCAGAGATTTCCCCATCCATCTCCTCATCATCTATTTACCAATCATGCAGCACGCCACCATACCCGCCCGTCCCGTCTTGCCTCATTCTTTCCCACATCGACAGGAAAGTTAAAGGGCATTAAGGAGCTTTTACTGCCTGACTTTACTGTAAAGACACCACCTGATCTCATGCTTGTTATCGATGGCTGACTCACTGTACAGAGGGACGGACGCCTGCAGCCGGTTTACAGAGTACAGTAGAGGGCAGGGAGTGCATTTAATTTAGTTAATGAGTCTTGTCACTGGCTGACACACACACAAACACACATGCCTCATGACTGCTGAAGCTTCATTATGTGTGGTGCACATGTAAGTGGTATGTTCAGCTTTGTTATTCCTGTCTGCAGACTGAATGGCTGCATGAATAACCAGCTGGAGTTGGCTGTTTTCTTTGTTATTGCTGAAGTTAAAAAAAACTACTTAGTCCCCGAAAACCACTGGACAGATACACGGCACTGACCATACCTGTGTCTGAAAGTGACCTATTTTAAAGTAGAATTGCTCTCAGAGAGCACAGATACCCACCAAGGCCATGCCCTATCTTGCAGTGTGAATGAAAGTGAAAAATAAAATTATTTTAGTATTTACTTGAGACCACGATTATTTTACATGATTGGAAACGTGCATTTATTTAATTTCAAATAAACGCTTTTAAATAGTGGATTTTCTTGAACTTTAAATATAAGTAAAAACAAATGTAAAGATTAGAAAGAAAAATTTGATAAATAATAAATAAAAACATGGTTATAGATTAGGTAAAATATGTTGTAATGCACTGCTATAGCCTTAATATATGCACACATATGCAGCACAAAAAAACGTTTTATATTGCAAACATTTATGTGATAATAAACTTCATTATAAACCCAAAAAAAGGAGTTGATGGAAAATAATACACATTTGGTAATGGTAGCAAGCATTAGATAAATAGAAAAAATTGAATGCATAACATAAATTTGAATTTTATTTTCATAATAAATAAATACAATAAAGGATAATGTATATATAACCACAATTATACCAATAACATTTTTCAAAAATTCTTACTTAAAAGTCAGATTTTTCATGTGATCTAATTAAAATGTTTTAGTTTTTTATTTTGTTTTATTTTGTTCCTTGTCATACTAAATATAGTCTTTAAACTTTGATACAATCTAATTGTATCCTCTATATATGTCCACTTGTCCTGCAGTTCAAGAAACCAGACAAAACAAGTTAATATGATGTAATCAAATAACTCAAATAGTAGAGAATGCTCCACAAGATAGATTAGGAATGTGCATAATCTCTCTTCAACCACATGAAATAAAGATGTAAAGTTTGAACTTTGAGTAGATTTGAAATATTTATCTGTCATGTGAGTAGTCCTGTGGTAAATATAAAGACTCTGGCAACTCTTGAAATCATGTGGGAAATTTTGCAAATTGCTCAAAAAATGTCTGAAATGTATGGGTTAAATAAAGCTCTTTTGTTCGGTTCCAATGCACATGACAACTTATTTTATGTTGCGATCTGCACAAAGCTGACATTTTTCCCTGTCCTCTCTTGTGACTGCAGCACCTCTTACAGTGTATGTGTGGCAACAACATGTCTGTGCCGCTGCTCACCGAGGCTGTGACGGTGTCTGGGACGGAGAAGGAGACCGCTGTGGTGAGTGAAAACCAGAAAAACCTCATCTGTGCCTGTGTTCAGAGCATCTTAGCGTCACTTAGTTGCGGACGACAGGTGGAATAGGAGACTCACCATCTACCTCAAGAATACTTTAATGACGGAGAATACTTTAATGACGAAGCTGCTGATGTTTTGTGTAGGAAGAAAAGACTTTGTCTCCAGACCTTCACATACCAGCTCCATTAAAACTAAATCAGACAGTCGCTGGTCTGTGGTGACCAAAATATCTTTCCATCCTCTGGGTCTTCCGCTCCAGGTGGAGAATTACAGAGACAGGATGAGACGTTTCTCATAGAGTATGAAAGATGAATTACTTGTCGCATTGATAACTTTCCATAGTTGTAAAATTCATGAGTCATAGTATTATAAAACACTGTGCGGTGTTTCATCGTCTGATAAGCCTTCAGACTCCTACTGTTACTCATTCTGGACTTCCTGAATTGTATTGCATCCTCTCACCTGGGAACACCCTCCCCCCTCCCCCCCCCATGCTATCCCCTTGCATTGTTTTCTAATTTTAGGTCTGAATGCATTGCAACACTAATAACGGCTACATTTTTAAGTGATTGATCATTTTCTGCGGGTAATAACAGGGTCCAGGTGCTGCTGGGAATCCTTGAATACACTTATAGAGATGCTTTTAAGGTTTGAAAAGTGCTTGGATTTTGAAAGAAAAGTGTCTGCCTACAGATGGGTGTCTTGTTTTAAAACATTAAACCTTGTGTTTTTTGGTGAAAGAAAAAAACCAAAAGGTGGTACAAAAAGTTTTGGAATTGGTAGATTGCTGCAGCCGTCAGCCGGGACTCATCAGATAAATCACATAATGTTTTTGGCAACATCGTCCTGCAAAGTACGTCCAATAAAACGTTTTGCCAGTGATAGATTATCGATGGCTGACAACATAAGTTAAAGGATACCTGCAGAGATACCCTGTTTGTTAAGAGACTAAAATGGTTTAATTTAAGAAACCGCAGCTACACTAATTTATTCAAATTCACCAGACTCCATTGACAAACAGTAATTTTACCTAGTTACTGACTCGAAGGCAAGTCAAAGTCCTGTCGTTTAGTCTTTCTATTGTTCCATCAATCACCAACTCTGGTTTGGTCAAAATAAACCCATAATTCACCCCTTTGAGAGTTTTATTTTGTACTGTTAAGATACGATAAAATAAGATAAGACACACTTCACTACACACTCCAATTCTGTCATATAAAAACTACTTTACAGTAATAACAGTACATGTACAGACAAAAGGTGTAGGAACCCTGAATAAAGGTTGTTAACATTAGTTTTGTTTGTAAAAACTGCAGCAAAGCTTTTTTAAAATTCTGATCATTTAACAGACAACAATCATGTATATCATCACAAATTCAAACTTCAGTCATATTTTCAGATATATCTGTAAGGTACTTGAACACTTCAATAGAATTTGTAGAAATGTTCAGTCAAAATTAACACAGAAAATCCCAATAAAGAGTCCTTATAAACACTATTCCCATGTGAGGAGAAGTGACACCTGTAGCAGGAGTAGTAACAAGTACAGTACAGTGTGTGTCGATGCTCGGCTGGATCCGAGCGTAAAAATGAAACAAGCTTTTGTCGGGTACAGTGCCGGGATTTGTTAAATACCAGGATCAAAGCCGACTGTCGCTGGTACCAGCCCCCCCTCAAACCCTACATGGAAGAAAAGTGTTTTGATCTCTGCAAAGACAGCCGAGTCTCTGATTTCCCGCCAGCGAGCAGTGAATTGCCAGCTTTCTAAATTGTTGTTATTCCCTTTCATGGTTTCTCTGCGGGGAGCAGTGTGTGTGGAAACTGGCAGTGAGAGCTTTCCTTGGCAAGAATTGGAGATTGGCACCTGTTTTTTCCCTGTTTTGGAACAAGTATGCACACTAACCCGTCGTACACCGTGTGCTCCAAGATAGATGTTATGTGATAAATTGTCTCAGTGCTCAAAACAGGTTTATATCAGGAACTTTTAAATGTCTCGGTACCTGTGTTTGAAGGGTGAGAAATGTTGACAGTTAAATATCTAATCAGATCTTTTTAACTTGTGCTGCAGTTGATCTTCCTTCATGGGTTAGGAGACTCAGGGTGAGTAATGTTTTATTCTTTATTCATGATGTGAACATGTCTGTGCATGCAACCCTCAGTGAAAGATTTAGTAATCCTGTTTATCTACTTTTTTTAAATTTGTGAGTTGTGAGATCAGAGTAGAGGTGCACCTGTACCTCTATAAAAAAATAAGATGTGTAGAATAAAGTGATTTTGATGATATGTCACTGTTTAAACCACTAATTCACTATTCTGAAAAAATATGTTATAATTTGCAATAAGAGATGGTTTATAGATTGAGACTTCATGATTTCAAACCGATATAATGTTGATAGCTTTTATAAATAGATTTTGAGAAATAGATTATATTGGCCAGAGGCTCTCTGGATAAAGAGGTTAAGCTTAGATTCTGTTATTTCTCTTGACGGAAGTGTTCATCACAAATACATTTTTAAAAAACAGATAGAAATTTAAAAGTCCAAGTATAATTTCAGTTTTTACAGTTTCTGGCCATGATAAAAATGAGTCATTTTGGTGATTTTTTTCTGTTTTAATGAAAATATACTCTTCAAACCCACAAGTGGGTTGTTGAGTTTTGTAATGCATTTCACAATGTTTTCTTTTGTTCATGTTTTTTGTGTCTGGTCAAACTTTCTTAGATGTTGTGAGAGTTTGTGTATCAAGACTCATGACCTCAGTATTTCTGAAATCCTGGCTATCTCTGTGACCTGTGGCTTCATCTCGTTTTTAGTATCGGAGCTATTCTAACTGCCTGAGATGCTTGGAGTGGTGCTGAAGTGTAAATGCAGTTAATTGATGCCCTCAATCATGTACTTTAATTTCACACACACCACTGACGGCACCCTGAATGACTAATGTAAAAAGCTCTCAAACCAGCACTTGATGTCGGCTGATTCACTTAATCAGATGTTAAATCGTGTCAGTGGAGATCAAAAATATCCCCTTTAATGGGTGTTTTTTTCTCTCGAGGATCTAATTGTACCTCAAGTGCAAATGAAGTGTAGCTACATTGCACTGAGCTGTGATACATTTGGGAATTTACTGTTCTGCTTATCTGTCATTTTGCTGAAGCTGGGCTGAGAAACAAAGAGTATCTTTCTCTCTGTTTTCTGTCAGGCATGGGTGGGTAGACTCTTTGACAGGGATCCAGCTGCCCCACGTCAAGTTCATCTGCCCCCACGCGTAAGTCTTTTTTTTCCCTTTCTACGATTCCTTCTGTCATATTTTATTCCTCCAAGACTGTCACTTGTCGGCAGCGAGGGAAACAAACATCTTTTTTTTGGTTTGGTTGTGTGGAGCGAAATGAGCAAACAAACCGTTTCTGGCTCTTTATTCTTTTAAAGTATATGTAACATTTACACATTACATTTTCAAACCCCAAGAAATGTTTCATTTTCTTTAGGAACAGGCTCTGTCTTTCACCTGCCAGTCCAGTTTCCAGTTTTAATGCATGATATGAAATCTTGCAGTGATCTGGTGAACAGGTTATCTGATTCAACACTGCGCTTCCTTAGGTCTCCAGCTGTACACCTGCAAAGTGGGAAGTCAATTGGATGAACAGTCCTTGAGATATGTGAAGGACAGTCACACATAAATAGACAGACAGAGATTTCTTCATTTATATTTGGATTGGTGCTACAGCACAACAGTCACTCAGACATCATATCTACACATGTCCAAAAAAGTGTTCAGGAGATATGACTTTCAGCAAACTTTTGAGGCAAAAAATTCCCAAAAGTGATTTTTTTTGGCTTTGTACAGAGATGCTCTGTGCCAAATTTGGTGACGATTGCTCCACATTTGTAGGAGTAGCAGTGAAAAAACTGATGAAAATAAAACACAATTTAAAAATGCCGGAAAATCTATTCAAATGCAGACGGGCATGACTTTATGATTACATTTGTATGGACCCTCAGAATCTAGGAAAGAAACATTTTGTTTCTGAGACTGATGGTTTAAAGTTACAGACCTAAACATAAAGTTTGTGGTTATAGCGCCACCGTCTGGCAAAACTGCACCACACTTGGGTCACCCGCCGAGTGTTAAGTTGATCCGCGGACCAACTCTTGAGATATGTGACTCACTCACTCACCCGCATTTAGAGATTTGTTGCCTTTTAGTTAGATATATTTTAACCGGATAAAGGATTTTTGTTATCAGCTTTCTGGATCTTAAGGTATCAGACAAACAAGCTGAGTATATGTTAGCAGCAGCTCCTCTGCCGAAAGGCAGAACGTCATCAGAGAAACACAGATTTTTGCAGGTGAAACTTCTTTATTCAGTGTTTAATAACCTGATCTATTTGCTTTTGCGAGGAGGAGACCTCTGCAGATAATTTGTCTCCCGTTTTAACCTCCTGAACAATGAATTCTAACCGGGAGAAACTGACTGTAATGATGGCATTTCTGTCGTTTTTTATTGTTTTGATTTAGAGACCTCTAGCGGCAGAAGCATACTGTAAAATCAACTTTAAACCAAAAGTGAACCTAAATCTATAGTCCTGTTGAGTGACTATATCAATGCTTCAACATTTTGCTGATCTTCTACACTGACTGTCATGTTTTCCCCCCGCAGGCCGCCGATCCCCGTCACTCTCAACATGAATACGGTGATGCGCGCGTGGTGAGTTGGCGTGACGAAACAGACAGCCTTCTTTAGCTCAACACTGGATGCCATTGTTTCCCTGGAAACCACAATAGGCTCCCATACTGGCACTGACAATACAGTGGCTGTGACCATTGATTTCCTTAAACGCTCGCCTCTTCATGTGTGCAGGTTTGACCTCAAGGGTTTGAGTCCCGACTGCCCGGAGGACGAATCTGGAATCAAGAAGGCAGCAGACAGCAGTGAGTTTATCTCAAAGTGTCCTCCATTACAATCACATCAACATGATTATTACCCTTACTTCCACTACGTCTTTATTGCCTTTCAGAACACTTTAAAGCACATTTCAGCAGTTGACTCATTGCACAAAGTAGTTAATTTCAGGCAGGCTTTGATTTTTCAACCTCGACCTTCTAACAAACAGAAATGTGTCGAAGATCTGAGGCTCCTCCTGTTGGTCACAGAGCACAACAACTCCTTTAAGAGCAGAGGAAGAAATGAAATGGACCCTAAAAGTGTCAGGGAAGACATTATTTGTTGTATTTATATATTTGTGTCTTCTTTTCTCCAGTCAAGGGTATAATTGAACATGAGGTCAAAAACGGGATCCCCCCACACCGTATAATGCTTGGTGGCTTCTCTCAGGTTGGTCTTAATGTCTTTTATTCCACATTAACATTATTTGTAAGTTATTACTCATTAACCCCTATGCCTCACTTAAAAAAGGAGCTCTGATGTCCCTAGAGGAAAAAATGTCTGTGTCAAAAAACTGACATAAAATCATATTTATATATTTTTCATTACTTAAGATTATCATATTTTCCAAATATTCATAAAGTTTTCAGAATTTTAACCAATTCAATTATTTATTTTTGAATGTATTCATACTAAATAATGGGGGATTTTTTTTCCCAGTCTGGGATATGTCAATGATTTGCAACAACATTTAATTTTTTGTGCAGTTTAGATTAAAGAAAATCCCACTTGTTACCTTGGAGGACAAAAATGTCTCTTTTTCTATAAAATACTATATATTAATATTCACTTTTATTATTTTTTTTAAACAACATCAGTAATGATCATAAATCAAGAATATTCATTTTCAAAATTTCAATCCTTTAAATGGCGGTTTTGTTTACCATTCCAATTCCAAAAGAGTTGAATGTAAATAAAAACAGATTCAAAATGAGTGCATAAATTTGGAAAAATCAAAAGTTTCCCATGTTGAGCATTAGATATCTTGTCTTTGTGCTGTATTCAACAGAATATTTTGGGGGGTTTTATGGGGAAAATTTTTATAAATTTGAATTATTTTCTTTATGCTAATTTATTTTACCCACAGTCTGGGATATGTTAATGATTAGCACCAACACCGACGTTGATGCATTGCATCAACCACTGCAGTGCTCCATTATACAGCAGCAATATCTCTGTTCGACACAAGGCAAATAGCATGCATTTGTCCCATACAGAAAACATGAGAAAATGACTCAATCTGGTGGAAAGATAGTAAAAAAAAAACTACAATTCTGACTCCAGGCTTATTTTTGACTTTTTATCAGAGCTGAGGTTCAACTTCCAAAACTCAAAAGAAAAACTCACACACCTCTAAGTTACAGACTTACAACCTGCATTAACACAGCACAAAATAAAACATTTAAAAAGCCAAAATGTCCCTTATTAGGCACAAGGGTTAAGTAATCTAAATTAATGTAATAAATTAGGTTATAATAATGTGTAATAAACTTGTGTGAATGTGTGCTTCCTCCTCAGGGTGGGGCCTTGTCCTTGTATACCGCCTTGACCTGCCAGCATCAGCTGGCCGGCGTTGTGGCTCTCAGTTGCTGGCTACCACTTCACAGGACTTTCCCACAGGTAAAGTCGCACTTTTATTCTTATTCTTTCATTCTTCTTTCTCCTCAATGCGGATATTTGTCTACCTAATCTCGAACTCCTCTCCTTTTAATATGCACTATTAAAGATGAGAAATATTTAATATTTAGTTAAAACAAGTGACATTTTTTAAACTTCCATTGTTATTATTATTTTCTGTGATCATTGTTGAAGTCCATGTTGTGTCTTTCCTGCAGGCGTCAAGCGGCTTCAAGAACATCCCGATCCTGCAGTGCCACGGTGACATGGACCCCCTGATCCCAAGGCAGTTCGGAGCCCTGACGGCAGAAAAGCTGAAATGCATAGTCGACCCACACATGGTTGATTTCAAAACCTACCCAGGGGTCGTTCACTCCTCCTGTCCTCAGGTACTGTAATGCCACAGTCTTTACATTTGACTTATTTTTGTTTGTGTCGTCTGCCCTAAAGCCAAAATGTGTCCGAGCGACCGACACAGCACTTTTCTTGGCTCAGTGTTTGAGATCTCCTCTGTGTGAAAATAGTCGTCATAGGCAAGATTACATCGGTTAGAGGTTCTAAATGTCTGTTGCGTTACATTTTTGATTAGTTGTCCAGCCCCAGTTTTTGGACTCTGAGCATTTAATACAAGTTCTCCAGTCTTTGCTCTCGTTTCCTGTTCCAGAAACCAGAGATTTTTCCCTCCCACTTTGCAACTCTGTATTTTTTCGGCTTATCTTACAAACAGTGTATCAGTGTTTCTGTGCATCAGGTATAAGACAACACAAGCCATGTTTCCATTAAAGTTGAAGCAAATTTTGACATGAAATTTTGAGATATCGCATTAAAGAAAATGCAAATTAGGGAAGTTTTCATCAAAGCCGCACAAACGTACTTTGGTCAGAAGGTGGCAGTGTAATGTGTTGCTGTAGGTTAATCCGTCAGTAAACAGGAGAAGAAGAAGGGGAAAAAACAAGAAAAAAGAAGCCGCTAATCTGACAACTTTGGCCCCTCACGAAAGAAAATGGAGAGAAGTCTTCAGGAATTAGATTCAATGGGCAACTTATAATTGTTCTTTCAATTTTCCAAAGTTTTACCAAATTTTTGTGTTATCCACAAAGAAATTTGTTGATGGAAACACGACTAGTATCATCTGTTTGATTTGTCCACCGTACCAACATGTACTTTGCTCTCTTGCAGGAGATGGCGCATGTAAAGGCATTTATTGAGAAGTATTTGCCCCGAATCTGACATCACCTCATCCCCCACCGTGACCCCCTGGGACACTGACCTCTCACCCCTGATCTGCCATTCTCCCACAGGAAACAGCCATGAGCACCCCCTCTTCCACACACATCGGCAAGCTAACAAACACACGCATGAAAAAAACACGCACACACATTTAATAATCCACACTGCTAAAAAAAAGAAAAAGAAATGCTTCTCCATGCAGTCCAGTCCGACAGCACTCGTACTGAAAAACAGATTTGTCAAACACACTGATGTGATTCTAACATAATTAAGTGCTCACACTCACAAGTCTTAGCCTTTCGGAGGGAGAAACATGACTCACACGAAACATTCCTGCTGGTTTTATTTAAACATCCTCTGTCTGTCGCCTCCACAAAACCTCAGTTTTTCTCCACTTTGACGTAATTTTTGCTTCATCTTCACCTCCAGCTGTCACATTCTCTAATACTTCCACTGCCACGCCTTCCCCTCTTCCATTCCTGTGTTAGACTGTAAGATAAAAATCAATAATGAGTCTAATAAGCAGGTCATAACCTTCCTAATATGACCATATAAGGTGCAGTCAGACTGGACTTCACTTGCAATGTTGAAGGGACGGGAATCGTTCTGATTTTATTTATCTCAATGCCGTAATAATTCTGCTGTTTCGATTCCTGCGTACAAATAAAAAAGCAGACGCGTTTTCAGAATCAATGATTTCATTATCTCTGAATCTGAACACCTTGTAGAAACATTTACAGCATTTGTTTTCATTTAGAGAGTTTTATCATCATGTTACTGTACAGTTCTCTGGTTTGTCAGTGAAATTGATGAACTACACTGCAGTCTCTATTTACAAACCGAGTGACAGTGACTCACTCTCCTGTCTGAATTATCACAAACAAGCACACAAACTGTCACCTCACTCGCCTATGCAGTGTATCGCTGTAGTTCATGGGTGCTAGAGCTGCAAAATATTTCATTTCAGCTTTGAAAATAGTCACATCACAGGATGTGTAAATGTCAAATTTACTCAAACATGTTGTGCTCCAGCTTTTTTGCTGCGTAATACAGAAGGAAAAAGGAAAAAAATTATGACAACTATCACTTCCAGTCTATCGGCATGGCACATTACACTTTAACACTTCTCATCATGGGAGCATTTCCCTGGATAAATGAAAACATATTTCTCAATATCAGTTGTTTTCCAATGTTGTGCAGCTCTAATTTCATTCATCGCACAGACCAATTTTTGCCAAGTACATGCAACGTTTTACAGAACTGTTGTCGGATTTTTTGTGAAAAATTAAGCCGCAATTTGGACCGTTTCTTTCTCTTCCCAGTGTAATACTTTTTGTTGCAAGTTTTTGGACATTTGGACCCGGTTTTCCATTCCGAGACATATTTTCTTCTCATCGCGAATTGACCTTCCTACTTTGGTTGAATCTCATTGACACCATGTAGCGGTTTGATAGAAGAAGTTTGATGGAGGTTTTCAATCAAGCAGTATTTGTTATTTATAGTCCTGCACGGTGAAATAAAACAAGGAGCAGGGAAGAAGTGATGCTGCCTTGAGTGCAAGGACATTCTTTATGACAGTAAAATATTTGATAAAAAAACATTCCCACGCTACTTCCTGTCCCTTCCCGATCACAGGAGTGTAAATTCAGTCTGACTGCAGCTTCATTCCAGCGTTGGAGTCCCACAGACTCAGGTGCAGGTTTTAGAGCTGGAGCAGCTGGTTTCCTACCACCCCCATGACCTGCAGCCTGTCCGGGTCTCACATCTGTAATCCACCTACAAAGATCCCCCACCTTTTTTCTTTATTATTAAAGCAACAACTATGAGGGCCTCGTATTCCTTTTTTTAACGAGTGTGATTGAACTATATGAAGAAAAATGAACTGAAATAAAAGAAAACTAATCAAATCAAAAATCTATTGCCGCACTGTTCTGTTTATTTCAAAACTTCCACACTTGCATGTTCATTACCTCTTTCTGCTTTGTGTGATTCTTTATGTTAAGTTACCTCAGCTGGTTTCCTTTTTTAATAACATTGTAGGCTTATAGATGAACTGAGTGACCGAGTTGCATGAAATGATGCATCACTTTAGATGGTTGCAGGCCCGCACAGACTGTACACCAATGCTGCGTTCCAAATCGTATACTTTTTTACTCCTTTTTACTTTTAGTACGCCATTAAAGAAGGAGCCCTTACTGTTGCATGCAGTTTACATACGATTGGGACACATTGCGCCTTGATCTTCTTGCTTGTATATGTGTTGCAGCTACTTTCATGAGCTGTCTGCTGTCTTTTGGCAGCTCAGTCGGTGTGACGCATCTTCCGGTGCACAGAGGATTGTTGGTCAGAATAGCCAGAAAAACAAGCTGCTTGCATACTGCAAAATGAAACAAGATGCAGTAGAACAACCTGGTATTTGGGGTTTTTGACATACTATGCATTGAGACATACTAAATATTTTTCTTGCATACTAAATAGTTTGGCAGTATGAGCTTTGGAACGCACACCATGAGTCGCTTCACTGTTCCTCCCACCGACTTTCCTCATTAAACATTTCCCCCCCATTCAAGTGTTCCTGTTTCACCACCACCACCCTCCTCCTCTCCATCGGTTGATTCTTTTAATGGTTTTGTTTGTTTTAAACTCTGGGAAAAACCTGCTTCCTTCTTCCATATCTTCTTCCATGTGACACCAAAGCAGCCCTGAGTTTTAAAACCTTCCGCCACTTATTCACATGAAAATGTAAGAAAAATATTCACTTCCTCGCTCCCTCCTTTGGCAACTTACTGTAACCCACTAATAGAACATAAAAAGGTCAGATTTAAAGTTAAACCCCATGCTATTATAGTTAACTTCTTAAAAATAAAACACACTGGGAGAGCTTTGGCAAGAAGCTGTTCCAACATAACCGAAGGGTGATTTTACAAATAAAAAATAAAAAAAGTTAATCTTGAACAACGTGTGATCCTTGAACATAGGAGTGTAACTCTGAGGAGTCGTGTGTGCTTAAAAATATATATATCAGGTGTTCTGCATTTTCCTTTGTGAATGTTAATTTTGCTCTCATGATTATTTGTTCTATATTGCTGTAATCAATCCTGATTTTAAAAAAAAAAAAAGAAAGGAGGGAAGACATCTGCTTTGATTGTTGTTGACAAATCATTGAATGTCTCTTTTACCTCCTCAAGTTTTCCTCTGAACCTCTGATGCAGCCTGTTCACTTTTCACTTCTCTTTATTTAGTTTATTTTTCTCCTCTTTGACACCTTCACTGGTCATTTCTTTTTAATTAATATTCCAACATTTTTCCAGTGTGACAATGTCGCACCTTCTCGTGTGTTTTCTCTCCTGGGATGTATGTGTTCATTCTTTAAGCTTTTGAATATTTTTTTGTTGTTGTTTATTGGTTTTGTTGTGTTTTGTCACTGTTGTCATCTCATCCTTTATTTTTTGTCTGTTTGTAATAATGAGCATTAAGAAAACATGTTTAGATGAGACTTTGTGGTCTCTCCACTTTTTTTTGGTTTGGTTTCCAAAACACCTGTATGCGGAATAAATGACAAAAAAAATGTCCATCTGAGTTGAGCGTCTTTCATTTACAAAGCTAGACATATATCACAGCACAGTTTACTTAAGTCAAAGGTAGGTAAATATTGATTTCATGTTTTTTATTTATGGAAATTTACAGAGCTACATGAATTAGCAGGTCAGGTCAAGTTCTGGTGCCCATCTCTGTACATGTGATTCCTCAATGGATGAAGAAACAGAGAAATAGTAGCAATCATTGATTGATTGATTGATTGATTGGTTGTCTTTATTTCGAACATGCAAGCAAAAAAAAAAAAAACAAGTTTAAATATAAATAGATGAATAAATAAAAAAACAAAACAAAAAAGCAAAAAAATTAAATAATAAACAGACTTTCTGCATGCTCGAAAGGGGGTAGGAGGGAGTAATAAAACTTATCTAGTCCTACCCCTTAACAGATCAATTTGACTTGGATAGTTAGTATTATATTATTAACATGTCAGTATGGTAAAAAGCTATATTAATGCATATATATATATATATGAAATAATGAACAATTGTGTGTCTATAGATATATATATATCTATATACATATATATATGAATAATCAATATAGTCACATACAAATATTATAAACAATTATATATATATATAATTGTTATGTAACCATAAATATTAAGTGACAATGAATTGTAAAGAGATAAATTATAAAAGGTGATTGATATTAAAAATCAACATTAAAAAACAAGCAAATAGGGAAATAGATAATATTTATAATTATAAATAAATAATGGGTATAAAATTCAACCTACAAGTTTCAGTAAAATCATAATAAAATAAAAGATAAAGGAATAACAAAAAATATTTTTCTCTAAAAATAGTGTTGCAAACCAGGAAATACATATTTCTTATTATCATGTTATAATCTGATTTATTGTATCCCAGCAGGGGGAGATTCTTTAAATCAAAGGGCTTTTCAATCCAAGTGGTCATAAATAATTTTAATTTTGTCAAGTCTGAGTTTTTGTCCTAAGCCCTGCCTTATAATATAAACTGCACAATCAATTTGCATATTTAAATAACTACAACTATAAAAGTTTATCAAAAGGTTTAAATGGGCACACTCTTGATTAAAGCCCAGTTACATTAAGATTACTTAGATTAGAGAAAGATTAACAGTTGATTACCGTGATGAATGTAGGGCAGGCCCTTGATGTTTTAGAGTATTGTGTAAAATTTAAATTGGCAGGAAACGACCATCTGTGAAGAGTGTTGCATTCAAGTGAACATCAAGAGGAGGAAGTTCTTGAGAGTGACTTTTTGCTCTGCTAAATTGCTGCATCTTGATGAACTACTGCTTTATTACAGGCAAAGTGAGTCATCTTAATATTAACATAAAGACACACAAGACTTGAACTCACTATGACTCAGTATAATTCACAGATCTTTTAATACAGGGACATATGTAACTAACTATATCAACTGAACTACATTACAACTACAGTTGAAGCAAGTAATGTTTTCTTATGCCATTAAAATTCTCTAATGTTTTACACTACAGTAACATTTACCACCGCAGTATAACAGTGTCCTAAATAACTAAATAGAGGCCCAAATATTATAATATTATATATAATATATATAAATAGAACTGTTTACCCTCCTCCCCTCCAGGTCCCTGCACTCCAGAACCAGCAGGTGACCCACCTACTGTTACTGTAAACTGCCCATATTAATGACTATTTATGACTATTATCATCCATTTATCTACCTGCACTGCTGCTATACTGTACATTCTTTACTGTATATATTTCTATAACATTCATTCACTATATATCCTGTAGCATATTCAATTCATACCTGCACTATATTTATATACTCTGTTCATATGTACATACCCTTGCACTTTATTACTCTGCACTTCTGGTTAGATGCTAAACTGCATTTCGTTGTCCTAGTACTTGTACTCTGTTCAATGACAATAAAGTTGAATCTAATCTAATATGAGCTTAATTAGTATTTAGCATAGTAATTCAACTTGATTCTTGAAAAAGATAATTCAAGCATATATGCAGTGGAGTTATGTGCAATACAAATGGCTGTAGAGTGGGGTGGAAGTCATGGGGGAAAGACAGGTAGTTATATGTAGTGATTCAGTTTCATCAATATCAAGCATTAAAAACAGACAGCCAAAACACACCAGGAAATATTACATGAAATACTGTTAAAAAACATCCGGATTGACACAACATGGGAGGGAAATAGTGTTCATGAAGGTTCCAACTCATTAAGGTTTAATAGGAAATGAAAAAGCAGACAAAATGGCTAAGGAAGCAGTAAAAAAAGAGGAGCTGGAAATGAATGTAAAATTATCAAAAGCAGAGGGGAAAAGTCTAATCTGGAAAGAAATAAGCAATCAGTGGAACCATCATTGGAAGAGGGAGATAAAAGGGAAACATTCATACAAACTGAAAAATGTAGTGGGGGGGGCAGGGAGTTATGGTGATAATAGAACAGAACAAGTAATTATCAGTAGACTAATAATAGGCCACAGTAGGTTAAATAACACACTTAGTAAAATAGGAAAACATGCAACTGGTGAGTGTAACTGTGGGGAGAGGGAGACAGTAGAACATGTGGTAACAGCATGTCCTGAGTATGAAAGGGAGAGGGAAAGGATGGAGGTAGAGACGCAGAAGGCAGGTATAAGAGGAGAAAACTTCAAAAATATAATAGAAGGTGGGAAATCTAGAGAAGGGAGGAAAATCCTTCTGAGATTTCTTGCCACAACTGGACTAATTCAAAGAATATAACAGAAGGAAAGTATGAAAGAAGTTAAGTCCAGCAGATGGCGGTAAATGCAACGGAAAGGATGCCAACTGCCAATAAACACCAAAAAAGAAGAGGAAGATGACTCCTCCCACTGAGCCGCGGACCAATCAGGTGGTCCGGGCGGAGCTCGCCGTCCTGTTGGAGAAGAAAGACTCGTCGAAGCACAACCGTTAGTCGCCATTTTAAGGACTTCGATCTACCGGTTGAAGGCCGTGATTACGCAGCAAATTATAGCGTTTTTGGTATTTTAATCGTAGTTTTTTGCAAATATAAGGATCAATGTCTCGATTTAACAATAATCGCGGCGGCCTCGGGATGAATAATTTCCAGCAGCGCCGAGGGGCCGGTGGGCCCGGCGGCCCGATGCGGGGCGGACTGATGGGACACCCACACTTCAGGACCCATCCTTTCCAGAACCAAAACCAGAACCGAAAGGGTCCGAATAATAACTTCAACAGACCGCCTAACCAGGGACCACAGACCCCCCAGAAGCCACAACAGAACCAGTCGCTGCCGATCATCCCTCCTCCAAGTCCGGGCCCGGCTCTCACCATGAAAGGCCCGATGCAGCAGCAGAAGACACCAGCGGCTCAGCCGGAGCAGAAACCAGCCACCCCTACCACCACCCCGGCCCCTACCACCACCCCTACCCCGACCCCAGCCTCTACACCTCAGCCCAAGGTCCAGTCGACCCCGCCGAAGCCTAACCTGACCTCACCTCCACCAAACCAGGCCAACAAGAGCCAGAACCAGCCGATGAAGTCTCCAGCAGGCAACGCGAACGGGCAGAAGCAGCCTCCACACCCGAGCCCTAAGCCGGGCCCCCACCAGGGCCACAAGCCGGGTCCCCACCAAGGCCACAAGCCGGGCCCCCACCAAGGCCAGAGGCCAGGCTCCCAGATGGGCCAGAGGTCGGGGGGCCCTCACCAGGGCCAGAGGTCTGGGCCCTTCCAAGGCCAGAGAGGAGGACCGCCACCAGTCAGACAGCAGGAGCCCGAGAAAATGTCCACAGAGGAGTCGGACGCCCAGGAAAAGGTCTGTTTTCTATTTTATTAAAACCTCAGTCTCAACTGAAACTACACACAGCATCGACACTTTCAGTAATTCTTTGTTTAACGTTTCTGCCGTGAATGGCGTCAACGGTCTTTGTTGTTCGCTAACGTTGGTAGCCGGGTACGACGAGCTAAACGCTCGATTTGGAACACAGAGCCTCCCGAGCGGGCGGGCGGGGTTTGTCCTGCATTCTCTACCGATGTTCAATTTTTAACACACTAGAATATATGAAACCACCTGCTTTGTTCCTTTTTGGTTCAAAATTTTGATTAAGTAAGTCAAAGTTAATAATTAATTATCAGGACAGGTGAGGTCCCGCTGGAAAAAAACTGATGGCAACATGGCATGGTGAAGATTTTTTAACGAGCATAATAGCCGAATATTTCAGAGAGCTCCGGATGCTGTCTGGGGCACAGCGGTGACTAAAACCAGCGCACATCAGTTTGTTCGCTTCAGCCATCCGCCATCTTGTTTAAAATCCAGACGAGTGAAATAAACGTTAAGTCAAAAATATTTCCTGGTTAAACGTTTAGTCAAAGATGATAAAAGTGTTTTTTCTTACACCGCTGCCCTGTCTTGTTGACTCATCTTGTTTATGCCAGTTTTGCTGAGAAATGGGGTCAGAAAATGTAGGTCAAGCTGTTTTTCCATTGAGCTTTCACGTCGAATGGGGGATGGGCGGCTGGTCGGAGAATAAAGCCCTAAGCGTTACGTGAGCACACAAATAAACAAATACATTATCATGCTGAAGCGTAAGACAGCCGTTCGGCTTTTTTAACCACTGTCCTTCAATATCAGTTTGTTTCGTCACCGAGTATACATTTATTATTTGACTTAGCACGGAAACTTGAGTTTTAATGATGCGATCAATCCACAGGCTTTCAAGGCAACACTGTCCATGCTGCTGAAACCCGGTGAGAAGTCGTACACACAGAGGTGTCGTCTGTTCATCGGGAACCTGCCCAACGACATCACAGAAGAAGATTTCAAGAAGCTGTTCGCTAAATACGGAGAGCCCAGCGAGGTCTTCATCAACAAAAGCAAAGGCTTTGGTTTCATCCGATTGGTAAGACATTACATCCTTAAATACATCCCAGTGTTATAGTGGGTAGTGTGCTTGATAACTATAATACATTCAAGAATTTGATATCCATTTTGACAAAGTGACTACTTTGTGTTCTTGACTACTGCTTTTAGTCTCGCGCCACAGCTAACAATGTTATTTTTTCTGATCTTAATGTTTGATCCTAGAGAAGTCAGAAGATTGTGATAACTTGAAAACAGATCTTACTTATTAGTAATTGAAACATTTGGTTTTTGTAGGAGTCCCGTGCTCTTGCAGAGATAGCTAAAGCAGAGTTGGATGACACACCGACAAAAGGCAGACCCCTGCGTGTCCGATTTGCCACACACTCTGCAGCTCTGTCTGTGAAGAATCTGTCACCATATGTTTCCAATGAGCTCCTGGAAGAAGCTTTCTCACAGTTCGGTATGGTCGAGAGGGCCATCGTCATCGTCGATGACCGTGGGCGCTCCTCAGGCAAGGGCATTGTCGAGTTCGCCTCCAAACCTGCAGCCAGAAAGGCACTGGATCGGTGCAACGAGGGTGTCTTCCTCCTCACCACGTAAGCACCGTTTAAGTTAAATAATTCCACATGCGGTGTGTACAATAAGTTGATGAACACCCATAGACGGTGCTTTAAATGTTTGGTTATTCATCTGGTTTGTTTTATCCCTCTCAGGTCACCACGGCCGGTTGTTGTTGAGCCTCTGGAGCAGTTTGATGATGAAGACGGTCTTCCAGAAAAATTGGCACAGAAAAACCCCAGATATCAAGCGTAAGAAAATCTGTTTGTATCAGATACATGTACCCTATTCAGAGACATGTATTTAGGAATAAAAAGATCCATTTATTCCTGCAAAGGGATGGGGGCAGGCATCTTTAATATGCATATTACTTGCATCAAGTCATTGTGTGAGCAGCAGATGGTGTGATGGGGGTGATGGTCAGGGATTGCAGCTGTTAAAAATCAATATTGAGTGGCAGATGCTAACTGTGTAAATCAAGGGAGGGTAGAGAATAGATGCTGCCGACAGCTTTTTTACACCACTTTTTTAGCTAGATGCTTACATTGCATTCTGTGTTAAAGTTGACTACAAATGGAAAGACAGAAGTCAATAAATATTGGTCCGTTTCAAAAGATTTAGCTATTACTGCAACAGCATGCTGGTTGAAGTTGTCTCTGCTGTTGCAACTGCGATTCACTATAGAGTATTTATTCTCAATAATTCTAGCCAATTTATTATGAAATTGTGTGACAAATGATTGGTACGCATTACATGCTGTGGATAAAATAATGTAACCCTAATAATGAGTAATGTTGATTGATTCTACAGAGAGCGCGAGGAACCACCTCGTTTTGCTCGTCCCGGCACTTTTGAATATGAATACTCAAAGCGCTGGAAGTCCCTGGATGACATGGAGAAGCAGCAGCGGCAGCAGGTGGAGAAGAACATGCGCGAGGCCCGTGAGAAGCTGGAGAGCGAGATGGAGGACGCATACCATGAGCACCAGGCCAACCTGCTCAGACAAGGCAAGTGAAGTGGTGTTATTGTCAGATTCAAATAGAAACCCTGCATCTGTTGGTTATCAATAGAAAAGATCCGTCAATTTCCGAGCACCTTATTGCCACAATTAAATGTGTTGGTTTCTTGTTTCCGCTCAGATCTTCTGAGGCGACAGGAGGAGCTGCGGCGTATGGAGGAGATGCACAGTCAGGAGATGCAGAAGAGGAAGGAGATGCAGCTCAGGTATTTATGTTTGTTTATATTTTGTTTGTTGTTGTTGATTGACATTGATAATGGTCATCCAGGCATCCTTTGAACACTATATTCCTTAGTTGTTCTCCTTTGTAATAAGAAATAATAATCTGTTAATATTTATGCTGAAATTCGATCACATTATTAATGTTCTCCTTATAAACAGACAAGAAGAGGAGCGTCGCCGGCGGGAAGAAGAGATGATTCGCAAGAGGGAGATAGAAGAACAGATGCGCCGGCAGCGTGAGGAGAACTACAGGATGGGCAACTTCATGGATGTGAGTTAATCACTTGAACATTACAATACAAGACTGTTGCATTTATGCCATTATGCAACATTTTTGTCAATATTTTCTGTGTTAATATTTTCTGGGTTAATATTTTTGTCTTTTCTTTCTTGCAGAGGGACAGGGAAATGAGGATGAGTGCTGGTGGCGCATTGGGAATGGGTGGTAAGTTATTTTTTACCGTTTCATTATGATTACTTGTTTACAAAGTAATTACTCAAGAGCTTTCTGAACTTTATGGCATATCAGTTACTATCAACGGCTCTAAGTATATGCCGATTTAATCCATCTACACATCATACTACCAAAACCTCTCACAACAGTGTAAACAAATTATTATAAAAGTAGACATTTCTTCAATGCTGTAGTATTTCATTGCATAGGTTGTAGCTAACAAACAAATTTGTTTATATGTGTCTAATACAGCACTCAGGTAATTCCATCATTCCAGTGTTATGTGATTCCCTCTTTATCTAATTAAACTAAGCTTTGCCTTGCAAGGCGTTATTAGGAGTTTTTGTAATGTATGTACTTCAGGTGCAGTATATGAATTTAACTTTATATATTCCCGTTAGATTTGCCCTTCGGTGGTGCCAACCAGAAGTTCCCCATGGGTGGACTGGGTTTTGATGGCCAGGGAGCAGCTTCAGGAGGCTTGATGGGCAAAGAAATGGTAACGTATCCCACTTTTTGGACGATCTGTAGTTAATGTAGTTTGTGTTCGGCTTTCCTTTTTGTTGGAGAGACTCTCAACTGATGTTTTTTTAGCAAGACGGCCAGCTGGCCGAGTAGGAATGGGAGCCAAGAATGACTTGTGCTGCCAGCTGTCATTGGGTGGTTTGCTGGTTGGTGAATGTGACAGATATCTTGCCTGCCTGATAGGGTTTCTCTTTTAATGGTAAGCCGAGCCCCCTCAGTTACATCACCTGAGTCTTGCCCCTTTCCAGCTATAAAACCGTCAACCTGCACTAAATCATAAGAATTGCTCTCCAGTTTGCTCTCTGACAACTGTAGACAGATTTCAGTGGCTCTGCTCACTCTTATCACACCGTGTGTGTAGTGGACTGCTATTGCAAGCCCTGTCTCACGTGAGCTGGACAGGCACTTTTTCTTGACCGAGGGCAGAATCTCCTCTACCAGGGTTGTTTCTCTAAAGTGTTGACCATGTGCTTATCTAGTTTAAACTGTTTTTTTCCCCATACTGTGCTAGCAGTTTCATGTATCGTCTGTCATGAGAAGAAAGGAAGTTGTATATGAACAGACTACGTGTACCTTGTTGCAGTGTGAAGTCCTGTGTAAAGCTCCTTTTTGAGAACTGAAGTAGGGGTGTAGTTCATCTTCTGGACCTGCTCATCAACATCTTTTTTTGTAACTCAGCATTAATAATGCTTTAGTGCAGGCTGATGGTATAATGCATTGAATGTTAAATGATATTCAAAATTGTATATTAGAGCGGAACTAATTGATGGGGGCAGGCAAAACCTTGTGACTACTTGTGTTTAGGTTTAGGTTATATTGCTGAATACTGGACAAAGCTTTAGATCATCGCTTCTGGCAGAATTGTAGTACCAGTGTTATGTTGGTTTTGAATTACAGTTGTCTGCAAAAATGGCTAAATGTGACATTGTAGGTGAAATGAATGCAAAGCATTTCCAGAATACTCAAGCTTTGAAGCTTTCCATATACAACAGTTGCATTAGCTGCACAGTATATGCTTCTACTTACTGAACTAGGTTTTGTATGGCACGCTTTCAATTTGTAGCTTTTGACAAATCAAACATTGTTTAGTCATTATGATATTAGCGTGCATTAATTATTTAGTGTTTCTGAGTGTAAAGCACCATTTTCCCTTTAAAGTTATTTTTGTTAAGACTTTCGGAAGTTTTTTTTCAGGTATGCTGTTGGCATTGTTGATGTTGGCGATGCAACTTTTTCACAATTCATGAAGTGTACATATTTACACACTGTAGTTTTATTCACATCTGAATGTCTTAATCTCAGTCAAAGTCTTAAGTAGGCTGAGCAGATTGATTTGGATCAAGTTATGAATATATATTATTCTACATTCCTACATGTACGGCTTTCGCCATTTTCTTCCCCTGAAGTCTTGTGTTGTAAATCAAAGCCTTAGAGTTTTGGCTTTTGAGACAACCAGGCTGTTTTACACGTTTCTACTTTCACAGAACATTTCTGCATCAGCATACAAAGTGCATATTTATAAAAAATTGCTTTCTTGTTGGAGAAATGGTTGTGCTGAATGTGTTGTGCAATGTGTACGTTTTACTGTTCCGACATTCTAAACATTTGTTTCCTACTTATTTCTTGACATCTGGAGTTAAGTTTTTCCATTGCAGTGCCGTAAGCGGTGCTCTGATTGCTGGACAGTTGATAACACACCATCATTTCTGTTCAGGAAACATTGAAATGCAGAATTTGTTCCAATGGCACTTCTTTTTTTATTTTTATTTTCAAAAATTTTAAACAAATATGACTTCAGCCTGCAACAAGGAATATGACAATGTTTGGCTCTCATTTATAATCTTTATATATTTTATATACTTTTTAAGTGGTTTATTTGTTGTTTTTTTAAATTATCTCAATTTTATGTGCAGCATTTATAGCAGGGCTCCAGACTAACTTTTTTTTTTTTTTTACCACCACCCAAAAACGTTTTCAATTTTCCAAAACTGAATGTAAGCCATCTAAATATATATGTACTTTTTACTTCCTATTGTCATCTATAGTTATTGGTTGTTAGTGGCATAATAAAAACATCATTAAAACATTGAGATAAATAACTATTTTGCTCCATTCAACGAAATAGGTTTAAAACAGTACTGGGAAGTTATTTGTGCACACTTACGTGTCTATAACTCAAAATCTTCAAATTGTATTCATTTGAAGTAATTAAGTACATTGTTTGTAAGTTATCAGAGTTGTCACATTGAACTGCAGTTCACTGCTTCATGTTCCCCTCCATTTCCTGCCCTGTCTTAGCTGAACACACTGCAGGACGCCGCTACCCACTGGCTGTTAACACTCAGCTTGTTATACATGCATATATACTTACAAACAAAAATCCTATTTGTCCTGGGGAACATCTCAGTTTGGTCCAAACACATTTTTTATTGTTCCCAGGACACCGTTAGTCTTGAGCCCTGATTTACAAAATGCTAGACCGCCAAAAAATAGCGAGGCTAGTCTTGGCATGCACTGGAGAGACCATACTAGGTAGGCACTGACTAACGAAAGCATTACCCTCTCTTCCTTTTCCGTATGTAACCTGTGGCACCTGTGGACCTTCATATTGGAACGAACGGTTTCTTCGGATGTGTCTCCTGCTGGTTGTGTTATAAATCTCACAATATAAAACAAATCAACTCTATTGCCGTACTATTTTATACACTTCCATATGGACATGAACTGTGTGCTTGCTCACTGAACCTTACCTTACACACCCTTGCTGTCTGCCTCCTGGCAAATTGACCCCCACAGCGCAACGAGCGCTTCGCCCAGGGTGGTCCTAGGGGAATGGGACCTGGTAACTCCGGGTTCGGCAGAGTGCGTGAGGAGTTTGATGGTCCTGCTAAGAAACCCAGATTTTAAATCCTGCTCTTTGATGCTCCCAGCAGCACCACTTGTATAGATTCTCCACAACAAACATGTTGAGTCACGTTTCTTGTATTTAAGTTTAAATTGTTGCTACATTTTTAGCCTGACAATTTACTAATTTTATGACAAAGTCAATATTTTCCTTTTTTATTTTGTATTGTCAGTAGTATGGAAAGATAGGACACCCTTGTGTGATCCTTTAGTTCTTTCTGACCCATGTATAATTTTCTTTTCTAGATGTATTATGCTCTGTGAGTCGCCGTGAAGTGATAATTGTAACATCTTTCTCTACTTTCTATGGCTGTGTTTTGTGCCATACATTTGGAGTCAAAGCATGTATTATAATAAAGAGACATTGGTTCTATCAGGACAGACGTTAACATTTATTCCTAAAACTACAGTACGTATAAAAAAGCAACCAATAACGGCAATTGATCGTTATTAATGTGGATACCTTTGCCACATTAGATCTTAAAGGGTCTATGTGTTATCTCTGCAGCGGTCCTGACCTTTCGTTCAGTGACGTGTATAACCCAATGGAATAAACCCAATGAGTGGCCCACCCTAAGGCTCGCTGCAAAAGCCCCATCCCTGTCCTTTGCTTTTAATAGCTTTTTAAGTAATTGACTTGCAGTGTGTAATGGCACTGCTAAGACGTTTAGTATCTGCACCCAACACTTGCTCAGTAAGAGACTCAATTTATTATGTGCTGTTACATGAGAACTTTGCAATGTCTCTCCACAAACATAATGCTCAGTGGAAATTGAGATCTAGTCTCTTTGGGGGGAAAAAAATCTTTAAAGCATGTCTTAGTCAATGGTATTTAGTTGCTCTCAGAAAAGCAGAAATACTACACATAGATCCTTTAAGAACGCCTCTAGTAGTTGTGTGTGGTTGTGGGCAACCAAGTGGACACCTCTTGTCTTCCAATGGACTCATTCTGCTTATATTACATACTATTAGTGTCTGTCTTGTGTGCACGTTTGGAGGCCATTGACTACGTTTACATGCAGTCCAATATATCTTAATAATTAGAAGATCCTTTTTAGTGTACTTGGAGTGCAGAATTTATGTCCGCAGCTTGATTCTGATCCATTCCAAAATGAATATGTTACTGTTGCCACACAATGAGATCTCCTTACTATTTCAAAACAGAATCCAGCTTCTGAGCCAGGCATTAAGCTTTCAATGAGAAATGAGAGTTGGGTCAATTATTTTTCACAAACCTGCATGTAAACGTAGTCCACAACAGTTTGTATGTTGATTGAACACAAATGGAAGTCTTTCTTGACTTGACAAACTTTTATCTGAACCTAATGTTCATACCGTAGTTGCACTTTCTTGGCATGAGTAAATCTGCCTCTGCATGACTGGCAAGGGATCCAGCTTGACTTGCAGTCAGTATTGAAATCATGATAACCACTAGAACTGTAGCATAAATATATCGGCATGTGTTCCACCTATGGATGAAAATGGCAACTTTTACTTATTTTCTAAAAATAAACTTGCAAGAAAGGAGTCACTCTTTTAAACAGAGGTCACATTGATCAGTTAAGTTATTGCTTTTAAGAATTTTAAATTCTTGCAAAATATTTATGCATTTTTATCGAGCTACATGCCACTGGCAAATACAGCCAATGCTGAAAAATGGATATAAATCCAACACTTGCACAAGCTGTTCTTTGTACTGGGATGAAGCATTTGTTGTGCTGGACCTGAAAGAAGACAAGAAATGAAGATTTTCAATTCTGTGCCATGGCATGGAGGTATAACGAAGACAAACTGCATCGATATGGCTTGTAGTGCAGTGAAATGTGGGGCAAGACATGCCGACCTTCGACATTTTACAGTTTTTTTCCCCCTACACAGAAGGAAGACTTGTTGGTTTAATATTATATGTATATTGTGCTCTGCAGTTAGATTCTTTTATGGCTTGATGCACAAACCAACATAACTAAAAGAGGTTTTCTTTGTATTTACCTCTTGGTAATAGATTAGCCTTGCTGTGTTACTTGGGTACAGGCAGGGGAACAGTGGTTTATTTTTTTATTTCCTCAGATATGGCTTTAATATGTTTGCTTCATATCATACATTAGGTTACATTCAACACGAGCCAATTGAAACAACTTTCTATATTTCATGTGACATGTGTTAAGTTGTAGTTACACTAACTTCATCTTAGGCAACATGACAAGACTCAAAAGCTCAGAGTAAAATTATAAGAAGTAAACATAACCTCTACTTCCCTGTGATGACTACCTCTTGTAGAGAATGCTGAAAACAAAAGCATACTTGACCAATGGCCAATTTAATTACCAAATCTGTTGGATGACAGATGTAACTAAACTTTGCAAATTGTTGAATAACCCCCTATGTAAAGAAACTGATAAAATTATTAACATTTCCTTAAGTTATTAAATGAAGGGAAAAGTTTAAAACCCTCATTAAGGATTTCTTGCAACAGAAATTGACATTTTTAATCTACTGCCCAATCTGGCCTCTCCCCGTGAATCAAGTCCATACCTGATGAGGTATTTTAGCATCAGATGAACAGTGGCTTGCCTCAGCAAGCATTTCTCAGAATTGTGTGGTAGGAGGAGATGGGCTATAAAAATGAGTGTAAGTATCCTTGTATTAATTCTTAACTTTGAGACTGAGCACATTTCATTTACCTCTAGTATAATTGTTTCACTTGACTGTGTTTTTGTTCTGGAAATGGAGAATATGCTGATAGATGAAGCATGGCACTAGATTGGCAGTTGAAACTTGCAACAGTGCAGCTTTTCAAACTTTCATAATCTTAACATTTTAAGATGAATAAGAATGATAAGTGGCTATAAGTCTTAGCTGTGGAGTCACTTGTATAGTGCTGTTTTGTAAACAGTAAGTGTCCAATGACTGACTTTGGGCAACATTTGGACCTTTGACTGGATGACCACAATGCATCCTATGATAGTTTACATTTGTCTACTAGCTGCCAAAACACTGAAGTATGTACAACATCAAGAAACTTTTAAAGTGACTTGTTGCATTCTTCTTGTGCAAAATATGATAATGTACCTTGCACATTATCTCAAATGTAAGGGAATTTAAGAACTTCCCCCTCCTTCGTGTGGCAGCTGAGAACCATGCAAACTTATTGACATGACTGCAAAACAGGACCACAAATACTTGGTAATAGACTTGGATATCATGGAGTGTTCTTCTGTAATGTTACGTGTGTTTGTGTCCATTTTTCTTTAACAGGTTTGACCAGCAGTAAAGGTTGTGGACTGTGGAAGAATAAGTGGCTGTATAGCATGGAATCAGGAATGTTTTACCAATAAACCTAAACCCTGAACTTGTGTGAAAATGAGCGGTTTTCACATATAAACACAGGGAAATTTCCGGTGAATCGAGTCCACCTGGGTAGAGCGTGCTGGACATGAGGCAAAAAGTATGCTGCAGAAATCACTGTTTTCTTTACACAGCTGGTTTGTAGGGCTGCACAACTGATCAAATTTGTTTTGTTTGTTAAAGGCAAAATATACTTTAAAACATAATTCTAAATAGTAGTAGTGCTGCAGAGGTGTCCCAGCCTCCAGATTTTGACAGTCAAATGATTATTCCCATATATCAGTCAATATAATCTCAATAAATGTTTCCAAATTGTCAAACCCTACCAGTTTCGTAAATTGGTCTCAATCTGAATTTGTATTTACAAGTTTTCCATCAGGAGTTCCTGAATCTTGTCATCTATCCAGTTAGTCATTTTCATTGACGTCTTTGTGTAAATAACCTTTCTTCGCCTTTGGATTTTTGTATTCCTCTGATATTCTTCATCATAGAAATGCCATAACCCTCCCATTCCCCAACTTCCCCTCCTGATCGCTGTGAATCCTCCGGGCAACGACTAGCTGTATTCACAAATGGCCCCAATCGATATTACACAATTTGTACAAGGGATGACGTTGCCCACAGTAAAGTCATTTTAATGTAATGTCTGTTCCAACTGATTTAGACACTGAACACTACTGTTCATACATACAACTTCGAGTGAAGCCCCTTTCACACACTGTAACCATGAACTCAAGAGTCACAATAGAACTAAGTCCAGAGGATTAAAACAAGGAGGCCGTCTTAGCCAACACGGTGCCTTTCAGTCAGAGTAGTTTTGATAGACTGTTTGGCAATGGTGCTGTTCTACCTTTTGTCATTCTTCTTGCATCCTCTCTGGAGATGAAGGGAACTCTGTGCCCAAAGATAATTTAAACCAACAAAGAGATTGACATCAGCAAATGCCAAACATTTTTGATAAGTAAAAAACTGCTACTGTTGTCTTTGGATTTATAACACTGCATTGCAATTATAGGTTTAAAGAGATTTGCTGAAGAAAACCATAACAAATAAGTTTACAACCAGTGTTGCAGATCGTAGTTATATTAATTTCAAGAGTTAAAAAAAGGGCAAAGGCACCCTCATTTAGCTTGTTTTTCATGTTTTATTACTTTCTTGATTCTTATCACTTTATAGTGATGAACTAGGATAATTTAGTTTAAGTATTTTTTTGTAGATGGAGACCAATGTGTGACTCTGGACTTATTTCCTACCTAAATAACACATAGCTAATGGAAAAACTAGCCAAAAGAACGAAAAAGACAGATGACCGACAATTCTTTGGAGTTGGTAAGACACATAGTTCAATATGCAGCTCACCAGAATCTTAAATATTGATGTTTTTTGTTGTACAGTGAAATATGTATTGGTTAAGCACTTTGCTCTTCCTAAAGAGATGTTCTCCTCCACACAGCATCTCAACATCCTGCAGAATAGTAGTGCTCATTGACGTGATCCAAGTGTAACTTTTAAAAGTTGTAATGTTATATCTGTGTGTTGGTGTTGTGTACAATTTGTTTTTCTTTAACAGGTTTGACCATCTTTAAAGGTGTTGGACTATGAGAAGGAACTTTCCAAACCAAGAAGTCTGTAGCTTCTTCATTTTGTTAATAAGGCTCTTGAGGACCAAATAGCACCTTTTTTTTAATTATTATATTATTGATCTTATTAGCTGTTGGCTTTTTAGTTTGGACTGTAGCCTCTAAAGTTGAAAGAGATAACTAATTTGGCCATTCCTCCTGCTAAAATATACAAGACGACGCTAACTGTGTCAAGAACACCCAACTGTAGCTCATTTTGACTTTAAAAATGGAAATGTAAGCTTTGACACTACCATTTATTGAGACAAGTTCACAGTCAAGTTTAATTGACAGAAGGCAGCAAGCACATTTAAGAGACTAGATAGTAACTACATTACAGAGGTGTGGAATAGAGAATATTTTTGAATGACCACCAACCACCAGCTGTGTAGCAGTAGTTGGCCACCCTTCATGTCGCAGCGCCATGAGCTCCAGTCGCAAGCTGCTCACCTGCTGAAGCTCCATGTAGGACGCAGTCATATGTAAATTGTGCAATGCTACGCTTCAGTTTAGTAGTAGTACTACTACCATAAGAACAAGCACCGAACCATGCTACACAACAGTGTGGTAAGGAGCCGTCTTTTTGATATCCAGAGCCCAAGTTTGAACTAATTTTCATATTCAAGTACAAGTTTTTGAATACTTGGTACCATAGAATCATGGGAGTTGTGCTGTTGTGAACCCTGTCTAAAGCACTAGAGCAGAAATGATCTTCATGGACGAATTAATGTAGTTGCACCTCTACTTAGTCTATACCAAGACAGAAAACTCTTTATTAGTTTGAACATTGTCAACAGCAACCACAGCTTCGCTCTTTCTGTTCCTACTTTCACAGAGAAAGCCTTCATCTGCTGCATTACTGCTGACCAGGGAAAACTTGATGATCAAGATGAAACTCGCATAAATAAAACTAATACTGTAGGTTACTTTAATGTTTATTCAAGTGCAAGTAACGCTAGCTTACCATCAAATCAGTCGACAACTACCCATACTGCTACTGCAGCTAAAGTGGAGAGTTAATTTGTGTGGTAGCCTGCCGTTGGTCAGAAACAGTTACACGAAAACTTACTTGTATTTGTTAAGTGTTGATGCAACTTTAGTCTACTGTATGAATTAACTTGTTTGCTTGCATGAGTCATTTGTCATAGTAGCACATCGTAGTGGGATATTGACAGTTACAAAGCAAAAAAAATTACATTAAAGGAATACTAATGTTCAAATCAACTTCTCATGCCCATCCCTCATTAGAATAAGTTACTTTTATCAAATTTCAGTTACTTTTTTAAAAATGGCGCCAAGCACACAAACAATTTAGCGACTGTATTAAGAAGTTTCAACATAGTGATCTCCATTACTACAGATTCTGACTTTGTTATTGCATTATAAATTGAAACCTAACCTTTGATGCTGACATTTCCTCAGAGAAATTCAAGATTTGTTTTACATGGTGCCACTCATCATTAACAAACTGCACAGTAACATTGCAGTAATATTACAGGGACTTATTGCAGCTCATTTTTACGACATTGTAGGAATAAATGTGGAAATAAAGGCTTTGTTTTAAGAAAATTTCTTTGTCAAGGCATATCCAAAGGCAGACTGAACAGGCTACACAGTAACTATATTTCAGGTTCAGAACAAAACAGTAAACAGTCTGTTAAGTTACTATAATATTGTGCTGTTTAAACCAGCCATGTCCCCTAGTTAGACACGCTTTCACTTTGTCATTGGATTAATAATTGAAAGCAAATCGTAGACAAAAATTCTTACTCAAGATTTGGCCTCATTGCTGTTAAGCCCCTCATCTGTTTTTGCTCTTCGTGTGAAAAATTCCTGATACCCACTAGTACCTGACCGACCTCCTATTCACCACCTACCTGAGGCAGGAAGTCCCGTGCACCTTACAGTTGAAGAGAGGAAGCCGTGTTGTGCCTGTGTGGTTGTGTGTGTTTCATGTCTTTGGGTAAATGAGAGGTGTGTTAGCTGCTGTCAGCCAGCTTGTCAAAGACAGGCTGCCCCAGACCACAGTAGAGGCCCTTCTCTGCAGTTGGGTTACATTGACGATGAGTAGTTCTGCAGAAGTCAGTGGACAGTAAAGCCTGGACTTGTTTGCACTGCAGCCAGAGGTATGCTTACACAGATCAGCTGAACGAGTAAGGTAAGTGTCCCATCCATGTTTATAATGCAAGTTGCACAGGTCTCTCATAACTTAACTCTTCTGTCTGTCCTCTCTTCCACCACGTCACTGCTCACTGTGACGTTCACAGGGCTTCTGGCATCACACTTGAAAAGAATGGCATCACAGTGCAGATCTCTGTTCTTCAACCTTTTTGTGTGTGGATGTGGCAAAGCATTATAGCCCGTGCAGTGTGCGTGTGGTTGTAGTACTTTGGCTTTTCTGTATGTATGCATGAAAGGTACTATGTATGGACGGCTGAGTCACTGGTTCAACTCTACAGTGTCTAAGCAGAGGGGTGGGATACTATATTGTCGCTTGGTGAACACTGCAAATCAAGAGAATGGAAGGCTGTTTACCTTTTGCGTTGCTCGAAGTATTCAAGCAGGATATAAACTAATTTTGCAGTATTTAATGCATTAAAAAACTTTATCTTGTACAACTGGACACAATATTTCAGTTCCCTTCATTCAGCCTGTGCTGATGTCTTTTGCTGAACTTTTTTCCATATTTAATAGGTAATTAGCTTTGGTAATAGGCAGGCTGTGTGTAATAATGAACAGAAAAAACAAAAATGCCATCTCATAGGTGACATTTCTCTTATACCGTCTCTTTTACATAGTGCTGTGTCTGATCACAATTATATATATATATATATATATGTGTATAAATAAAATTCTGACTACATTAAGTAGTTTAGATTTATGCTTCTTCGGAAACAATAGAACTATGCAGGTCAATTTATTTCACATTAATTTACACATTAAAGTACTGTAGTCCCAATGTGAACACTGACTTATCGTACAATTTAGATGTTCGTACTTTAACTGAGTAGATATTGTATCGGTAGCTGACAGAACTGCTCCATCTGTCATCACCACTCCCTCTGTCTCTGACTGTGAAATATCTGTAAAACTACAACAATATTATTGTGGTCCTGGGTTGGGATGTCTTTGCAGCTTTGTAGAGAAACATGTCACATACTGCTTGGGTTCGTCTGGGTGGGACTGTATAAAATTTAAATCCCTATGTCAGTCATCCCATTTTTGTTATCCAGTTCTCAATGCAGCTTGCATTTGATCCTGACACCACAACCTTTGTGACATTTTGTTTGTATAGATGGAGTTTGGTGTGGATTTTTTCTTTCTCGTGAAAAATGCAAATATTTAAATTCAAACTTCTTATGACAAACTTTCCGAGTTTATGTGAGACCGTTTCTCTCCACTTTTCCTACAACCTCGGTCTATAAGTTCTCTATTTACTTTTTTCATGTACCTGGCTGTGCATTGTTTACAATTAGTCTTGTATGGGGAGAAACAAACACAATGGTATTTGTGCATCATAGTGTTCTGAAAATGTAAAGTTATTGTTGTAAAAACATTCGTGTGACTTAGTCCAGTCTCAAAAGTTAAAATAAGGTTAAAATGGATGCTTTTAGATTCAGTGTGACTTAGAGTTCCCGATAATCACATCTTTGATGTCTATCCAATTGCACTTTATGATTCTGCTCAAAAAACTCTTTAACTTACCCAAGAATCCTCATATTTTAGTTTCCATTAGTATCAAAACAATCCAGAGGTAGTTGTATACCCAGTACTCTTACTAAAACATGTTGCTAATTGCCAAAATGTAAACAATGGCTTAAGTTGCAACTTGCATCATAACTTACTGAATCACTACATTGTACTTCCTCCTTATATCCCCTAGAGCATCATGAGAATTATTTCCCAAGTTTAGAAATGATGATTCCCTCATCGAAGCATCAAGACAAAAGACAAGTAAAAAAAATCTATTAATCACTAATTTTTTTGTTGCACTATTTATTCATGTATTTGTAGACAGGGTGAGGGTCAGTACTGTAATCATGCTCTCAGCACATCGGTGATGATAAATGCACACAAATTGTAAACTTCTGATCCAAGTGTTGGTTGTTGATTTAAGGCCGGAGTGGTTTGTAAGACAGACACGGCAAAAACACATTGGCTTCAAGTTCCTGGTTGTTTGACATCCTCTTGAAAATAATTAAGGAAGAGAGACTGAGAGACATGTAGTTCGTCTGTGAGAACATTTTGCAGTAGTGCTGGACTCTATTGCTTTCCTTTCCTTTCTCCTCTCAGTACCTCTGACTGCTCATATTTTGTGACTCTTCCTGAATGCCCTGTCCTGCCAGTGACCAGCCAGTCATTGTGAAAACAGTACATCGCGAGTGTGGCATGTTCCTTCTGTAGCTCGTACGTAGGAGTTGTCTTGTAGCTGTAAAGGACCGTGTTGGGAGTTAATGGTTCTCCTTGATCAAGAGGGAACCGCACTGTGTTCAGCCAATGCCATGAATCGAGCCCTGGAGGCTGTCGAGATGTATCTATCTGCACTGTGATCCGTTTTCTATCAAAGTCCTTGGTCCTGATTGGCCAAAAATATTCTTTTCTATGTCCCGTCTCTGAGTGTGATGCCAGAATAACCCTTTTGGCCTCTAATGGCCTCATCTAAAAGGGCACTGCCCAAAGTCTGCACCACTGACACTGAAAATGACCACATCTACGTCTCTACCACCTTTACGGTGCAGCTCCCAGCTCTGTTTGGGGTTTCTGCAGTAACACCCCTGACGTGTCAGTACGAAGTCCACATGGCTTTGTAACAGAATTACCTTCCCCTGAGGTTTGCAACAGATCTGAACGTTGTTGTCATGAATTTGTCTCGTCTGCAGTTTCTAAACAAATGAATCTACTCGAGGGTGCTGAGATGCCTTTCTAAAACCTGTGTTTTAACTTTGTCACACAATTCATACAACATATTTGTACTTCTCCTCACATTTACATACTCATGAACAGTTACTTGCATATAATGCATGTTCACATAACATCATAACCTGTATTTAAAATTAGTTTCTTTTAAATCTCCACGGCCACACCAACACATGCACACACAAAACACACGTAAATGCTTGGAGGCTGTCATTTTTTTCTCTTTTTGTAAAGCTGGCAACTTTAAAATAATTGTATATCAAACAAAAAGTATCCTAGAAACCTGCTGTCCGGTTCCCTGCCAGGCTCTCATTGTTTGTTTTCTCGCTACAGGAGCCTCGAGCAGTCGAAGGAGGCTGAGAATCGACATCGTTAAACCAAGGTAAGATCCGTGCTGCTCCCTCTCTTCATTCACTGTGTAGCTCGCTCGACCACCACTTCTCCCTACCCACATCCACTTTTTAATCTGAGGTTGAGTGATCAAATTGGAATGCTGTTTAAAAAACAAACAAACAAAAAAAAATGCTACATATTATAGCTTTTTGTGTATTTTTTTCTTTTTGCATATTTCCCAACAAACATGTCGGCTGTTCAGGCAACTGCATGTGATACTTTGCACTTGACAGCTAACCTAAGCTGCTTGCTTCCATGAATTCTTCTTCCTAGCCAAAACCTGGGGCATACATTACCCACAATGCAATTCCAGTCTTGCTGGTTAGGTTGGAGGTTTAGGTGTGTTGTGCTGATTGCAGCTTGAGTGAGCAACAGGGGTCTAATTTCTTTCTAATTCCACACCTCCAGCTTTTGTTTTGTAACTTGTGCTCATAGTTATTAAATTAAAACACCACTGAGGTTGTGCAGGCCATTTAAAAATTAGTACATGTCATTATATTCTGCAGGTTAATTGTGGAAGTTGAATAACAGATTGTCTTTTCTTTTTGTGTTGTGTTGTGTAGGTTAAATGAAGACTGATGTCTGATGATAAAATACCAGAAAGCTGCAGGAGAGCCAGCAACCGCACTGTGGTGATGCCAGGACGACCTCCGAGTAAGTTCCCCTGCAGTCTAAAATTCAGATATTAATGTGAAAAATGGTAAACATTGTTACAAAAGCATAAAGGATAAAAGTTCAGTTCACTTATTTTTTCTGCTTCTCCTTTCAGAGCTGCAGGCTGCAGAGCTGTTGCAGTACCAGGAGGCGTCCAGCAGGAGGACAAACAGCTCGCAGTCCAGAGGAGGGATGCACTGTCTTGTTTTCTGCTTTGATGTTTTTTAATAAAATGTATTAAACCTGACTTTTGTTGTTTGTGTTTCAGTGCAGATGACTGCATGTTTATTTATTTATGGGTTAAGAGTCCATTTAAACCTGTTTTCACAATAAGAAGCTTTTAGGAGTTTATAGTATAACTGTACAACACTTACAACATCATGCTTGAGTTGCAGTTTGCAAAGAACATATTGTTAACAATTATATAAAAAAAAAACATGATTCTATTTTGTTCTTTCACCACTATTTTATTGGACAGATCTTAAACTTAATAATAAATAAAATAATCTTTTGAAAGATACCACTTAAGGGAAGACTACATTTTTTATATATATATATTTTTAATTGTACACAAGTATGAAAACAGAAGTAAACACATTTTATTAAACCTTATAGTTTTTATATTTTTTTTAGAATAAAAGAAATATGCTTACTCACAAATATCCACTTTTACATGATGAACAACCTATTAAAATGATTAAAAAAATAATTGCCCATTATATGTTTATTTGTTAAAAGGAAACAGGAGGTAAATAACAGTAGACACATTTAATATACCTAATTATTAAATATAAACACTGATATTGCTCCACAATAGCTGTTGAAGTGAGAAGATGGTTTCACTTGATTTCATTTGTCATTTTCTTCACACTAGGAGCTCCAGCTGAGCTCTGAGCAGTTGATTAACTACCTGCTCTGCCTGCTGACTCACCTCAGTGCTCCTGATCTGAAGCCGCTCTGGATACAATTAAGGCTAAAGGTTCACTGTTTCCGCTCCTGCATCACACGTGTATCTTGAGGGTTTGGCTGTCAACCCTGGAGGAGGTCCAGCCGGAGCGAGGAAGGCGATACGGAGGAGCCTGAGGGCACCAACGAGCCGGCTGAGAGAGGCCGAATGTGGGTCAGTTTGGTGTCGGCTCACCTGAGCTCCACTCTGGTACGATAACACTCTGTAAACAGACTTAGCAGCCAAACACAGACAGGTGACGAATTAAAGGAAAAACTGTAAACTTGATCCCAAATGATGTAGTCCATATAAGTGATGGCTTACTGGAAATGCAAATCTGATCTTAATCCCTGAAAGAAAACAAACAAAAGCTAATTAACAAATTATTTTACCGTCGCATATCAATTGCTTGCAAAAGCTATGTAATATCTTGTTTATTGTAGGTAAAATAGAGAAAGTGTTAAGTTTATATATATATACATATATGTATATGTATATATATATATGTATATATATATATATGCGCGTGTATATATATATATATATATATGTATATATATATGTATATGTGTGTATATATATATGTCAACATTTTGAGATACTAACTCATTATTTTTGCAAAAAGTCATTTAAAAAAACGTTTGTCATTATAATAAAGTTCCAAATAAAATAAAGTTCCAAGTTTTTTTTCTAAGCACTTTTGAAATAAAAAAAAGTAATCCTAGGAAAACTTAATTAAACAGCCTGCAGTTTACCATGCCATTTATGAAATAATAGTTTACTACTATATATAATAGTTATTTAAAGTTTGTTCTTACTAAATAATGTAGTCCAGTTAAGTGATGACTTACTGAAAATGCAAAACTGATCTTACTCCCTGAAAGAAAACAAACAAAAGTTAATTAACAAATTATTTTACTGTTGTATATTCCTTATTGCTTGCAATTGCAAAAAGCTTTGTAATATCTTGTTTATTGTAGGTAAAATAGAGAAAGTGTTAAGTTTCTGTGGTGGTTCCCAACCTTTTATAATTAATGCACCTCACACCCGAATCTGGTGAGCTCATGTGACATTTTGACCCCACAGACAGTGTTCAAAATGTGTTTTAATTTGACTTGATTATGACTCAAAATTGGACGTTGAAGTTGTTTTCAACGTCCAATTCATTTGTGTGTGTGTGTGTGTCAAAAGTATAAGTTCCAAATAAAATAATGTTCCAAGTTTTTTTCTAAACACTTTTGAAAAAATATAAATAATAATAATCCTAGCAGTCTGCAGTTTACCATGTCATTTAGTTTTTCACTATTTTCGTAAATAATAGTTAATAAAATTTTGCTCTTACTTTATTTGGAAACAGAGCTGCACAAACACAGAAAATGTAAACATACTGTTACTGAAGTGATCTTTAAATGTTGGAACATGCATTTTAATGTCAACCATTAAGATGGTCCCTACAGACTGTGTGATAATAATAGAAAGAAAAGTGGTAATGGTAAGAAAATACACTTGTGTACCAAGATACTGTGTTTTGTAAAACTATCAATTCTCAAAAACACCATATCGATTTTCAATTAAAAATGTAGATGCAAAGATTCATAGCAGACAGATTGTGATTAGATTAGATTATACTTTATTGATTTCACAATGGGGAAATTCACTTGTCACAGCAGCAAAAACAGAAGCAAAAGGTGTGAATTTAAATGAAAGGAAAAATGATCACTGTTCTGATTGTATTAAAAAAACTTTTGGTTTTTTTAAGCATGTGGCAGACTATTCTGTATACAATGACATTTCTCCGAAATTAGCTTTTAAAAACCACAATATTTCACCTTGCAGTATATTGAATCAAAGCCATGACCTGTAGCACATCACCAGATCCAGACTTATTGGTACCTTTTACAGTATTTAATAGTGTTATCTAATCCTCTACTGGTCCAGTTCAGCATACAGGAGATCAATCAATCAACCAGACTTTATTTCTATAGCACTTTTCATACAATAGAGATGCAACACAAACTGCTTTACATGAAAAAGGAGAAAGTAATATTAATAATAATAATAATAATAATAAAAGATAATATAAAAGATTAAGAGATGCTGGGGTCAAAACAAAAAAGAGAAGAAAGCTTAGTTTTTACAGGAAATTGACACTGGTAGAAGGTTTTCAGACGTGTTTTGTGAGAAACAACTGAAGCTTTCTCTTTGAAGTTTACTGTATCTCTGTCTCCACTTTGTTCACCAGCTGTTCTCTCTGACTGTAAGCCGACCTGGGGAAGAGGGAAAGGGAGAGAGGGAGAGGAGGTAAAGTAGGTGGTGTGCACCTGACCAGCTCCAGCCATGCATCATTAATGGACATGCATCATTGATGGCGTCCGCTGCCAACAGGTGGAGCGCTACAATCCCCTCTGCATTCACCCCCCACGCACACAGATCCTCCCTGCACTTGTCTTCTTCATGTCTATACGGTTGTCTCTGTGTGGTAGGATAACTCCAGTTTGAAGACATTTCTCAGGTAAATTCTCCTCCAGACGTGACACAAACTCAGAGAACAAATGAGTGGCACAGCTGGAGCGTCGCCCCCGACAGCCGTGCTGGGCCTGGGGCTGGACGTTAATGGACGGTGGCACCAGAGAGCCGTGCAGAAGAGCAGAGCCCTGGTCCAGACGTGTCTGCTCAGCAGCTCTGTGCAGCCTCCACCCACAGCAGGAGGAGGCAGCAGGGGGACCAGGAGCCCTCTGAGGCTGCCCTCACTGGTGGCTACAGCCAAGGGGCCTCGCAGGAGGAGCAGCATGGCTCGTCTCAGGTGAGCTGCATCTCAGATTTACATCACATCACACAACACAAAGAAACATTACATTACATTTCCAAACATCTCCAGGGATTAAACAACACTTTTAAGTGAGTTCCAGCATCCTTAAATAATTTTCTAACCATCTTGGTTAAGAAATATTTAGTTTGTTGCATGTTTATCCAGTTGAAGCTGTATTTTCTATTCAGGCAACCAGAAACCACAGGCCTCTGAGCTCATTTTGTGCCAAATATGAAAATTAAGTCATGATATTTTGTATGAAAATATAAAACAATACAATGTAATATCAACAAAGGTGAGAATATTACTGATTACCCACTTTAATATTGTTTCCCATTGTACAAAAACAGCACTGACAGCATTTCTGATCCCGTCTTTGTCTGGATTTGGAAAACAAATAATTTTATACATGATGAAATTTGCGTTGAAGGGAAATCGGTCATTTTAAGAAATATTTCAGTGAGTCACATCAAGTTGACTCTGACCCAAATTGTCCTGATGTGGTAAAAAAACCTGCAAAATGGAGCTGGTCGGTTCATTTTGCCACATTTAAACAGAGCCAGTCGCGCTGTTTCTCTGTTTTCAGTCTTAATGCTAAGCTAAGCTAACGGTAGCTTCATACTTGAGCTGGATGTTCAGTCCGAACATCCAGCTCAAGACAAGACAATGAATGTGTGTTTTTTCCAAAATTTCAAACCATTTATTTTAAGCAAAATGTACAATATTGCGATGAAATATTTTATATTTATTTTAAACAAATTATTTGTGTGTGAAGAGCATCTTCTTATCCAAACTGAGAGAAATATTCAACAGACTGGAAATCTCTCAGAAGCACAATAGTGATTTTGGGCTAAATAAATAAAACTTAATTTGACTATAAAAACTTTAAAAAAATGTTTTGCCATGAGAAGTATCTAAATAAGTTCATATTTTTTTAGCGTTCACGATTAAGGAGGTTTTTACCGGGAGCCAAATTATCCACAGAGGTCTCCTCCTCTTCAAAACAAGCAGACCAAGTGATTAAAACCAGTTAACATACAGAATAAAGCAGTTTCACGTAGAATCAGTGTTTCTCCACTGCTGTTTGGTGAACACAGGACGTCCTGGAGTGGCTGCCAGCAGAACTGACGTTGATATTCGCTCAGCTTGTTTATCTGATATCGTAAGAACCACACATCCTTCATCTGGTTAAAATATAGAGTGTATTATAAAAACGGTGCTTAAAAGTGGACTAAAAGTACATTTATGACAGCTTCAAGCAGACAACCACTATGCTGATGCATGCTCAAAGCGGATAAGACGGCAGTGATAGATGACCAAATAAAACAGGCCGTTAACCTTGATTTAAATTACAGATTTTAGATAGAGTTTGAAAATTGTTGGAACCATTTGGGACAGTGTAAGCACACAACTCGACAAAATATATAACCTAGGTCCAGTGGTGGAATGTAGCAAAACTACACTACACTACATTTTTCAGGCAAGTATTGTACTTTTTACTCCACTACATTTAGCTGCCAGCTTTAGTTACTTTTCAGGTCAAGATTTAACATAAAAAACATGATAAATTTGAAGTGATTAGACTTTTTTATATATATATCATTAAACCTCAGAACAGTATATTAAGTAGTTAAAATTAGCCCTATCCTTACTAAATTAAAACGGTGCTTCTATAAATGCATCACAAATTATAATCCAATAATATATTTAGAATATATAAAACAGTCTTAGTGGGTCCATTCTGCATAACTTAAGTAAGAGATCTTAGGGCAAAATTATTCATATTATACCTTTACATGATATTTATATAAAATGTGTATTAACTGACATATATTTAGAACACAAACAAAACAACTGTCTGATGAGTGTGTCTGTGATAAAAGGCAGCAGATGCAGATCGTTTGAATGTGATTAATCAGCTGTCTGTCATCTCCACTCTCACATCTCCAACGTCTCTATTCATGTCAGCAAAAGTGCCTGTCAAAGGTTCATCGCTTGACTGGAATTACAGTGTAATTGTTTCCTCTCCGGGGCGTCCCAGTTTGATGGCATAACGTGGGCCACTTCAGCGCTCCCCCCTCTGGTTTGCTTTGAGTACAGAAGGCCAGTGTGTCATAAATCTCAGGTGTGGAAGCCGATCCGTCGCCTGATGCAGCACCCACACTGGCTTCACTCAGAGGAGGGAGAAACCTGAGCGAGGCGCACACACACACACACACACACAGACTTTAAGCTCTTAAACACACAAACACACGCACCTCACTGTCTGACTGAGTATTTGATGGCCTCCGCTCACCCAAGCAGAGCAGGTTTTGAATAACCATCAGATAAATGAGAAGTTCTGATGTGTTTTTATTTGACTCTTGAGCTGTGACATCATCAGTCTGTCCATCAGGGAGTCCACTACTTTGGTCAAAACTGGAGAATATTTCAACAACTATTTGATGGATGGTCATTTAATTTAGTACAGACATTGATGGTTCCCAGATTATGAATCCTACTGTCTTTATGGATCCTCTGGCTTCTTGTCTAGCTCCATCATGAGGTTGACTTTTGTGGTTTTTGGACAACTATTGGACAGGTTGGTGGTTCCCAAACTTTTTCTGCAGGTTCCCAGTTTCCGACCCTGTCATAGTCTGCTCCAGCCTTTCCCCATGGACTCAGTAATTTTCCACTGCTCTACTCTCACCACACCCATTGACTGATCACACACCTGCTTCCACTCACTGATCACACACACCTGCTCACACTCACTAATCACACACCTGCCCTCACTCACCAATCAGCCCCTCCTGCCTGCTCAGTATATATTCTCCAGCCTCACACTCACTCAGTGCCAGATTGTTCTTTGCCATGCGAGACTTTCCAGCGTTCATCTGCCTGTCTTCCCGGTTCCGACCCTGCCTGACTTCAACCTGCCTGTTCTGCCTGCCGCCTGGTAAATTACCTCTACCCTTTGTTCCTGACTACGAGCTCTGCCTGCCCCCCTTCGGATTGTTCGCCTGGACTGCCTGCCTTCTGGTTTACGAACTTTTGCCTGTCCTGACCAAGCCACCTGCCAACCCATTGAACTGTGTGTTTGCCGGATTGCAGTTAATAAAACCATTAACTGACCTTCGTTTCTGGGCCTTGTTTGTACTGCGTTTGGGTTCGCACAATACCGGTTACAGACCCCACCTCCCAGCTGGCCAGCCAACAACACATTGAGCTCTCTCTTTGTTCTATAAACCAGTCGAATCTCCTGAGCTCACATTTTATTTGCTGTGGCAGATTGTGCATGATCACTCTCCCACTCAGACAGCTCTCCAGCTGGCTTGGACCAGGAAGGTTTGATAGGCTGACTGATATCCAAAGCAACTCAAACTCAGATCCAACTGTCAATCTAGACCAGGGGTCAGCAACCTTTACTAACAGAAGAGCCACAAACCTTATTTTGCACCTTGCAATGAAGGTGAAACAGCCTACAAAGTCTAAATTAGCCTACCAACATTACTAATAGGTCATAATGAGCAATTATTAATGTGCATTAATGCAAAATTTAGAGGTTAAGGTGCTGGGCCGTAGACTTTCTAGCCTCAGGTTGCCTATCCCTGGTCTAGACAGTGCTGATCAAATACCAATCAATATTCTGTCACTGCGTTGCCTATTTATTGCCTTAAAATGTTTTCATAAAAAATATTTTAGCAGCTGTTTAGCTGTAATTGACCTGGACACCCTTGCTCTGATTGGTTGTGGGTCTATTCAGAGACATTTTGGTCTTTGCCTGTCAATAACGCCCCTTTAAAAAGAGGCTCCAGACTAATACTTGCGAATGAGTCTGGTGATGGCAACTAGTCTCTCTTTAATGAAGCCAATAAGATTAAGATTTAAGATTAAAATGTATCCTTTATTAATCCCACAATGGGGAAATTCAACCAAATTATCCAAACTAAGTTAGCAGGCCAAACTAAGATCCAAAACATCAGAAAGTTGACATTGTCATTAATCATGTTGATGCTCTTATAGGCCACACTTTGTAATAGACCTCCATCACTCTGCATTATTACCACAAGTGCAGTGCCCGTAGGAAGTATGTATTCGTACATTACATGCAAACCACTACAATGTCTGCAACTCCATAAAACACTTACTTTTCATAAGGTACACACACCATCCAGCACATACGCATTGAACATTGTTATTCGATGGAAACTATTCGAATATTAATGGAAAATCAAACCTTCTAGCGCACTTTAAAACTCCTAAAGATAGGTAGGCTAAATAGACTTGCAGATGAGATGAGTCAGGGTGGAAATCCAGAGTGAATTGTGTTACTGACCAGGTGTAGGCCTATAAAACAATGGGGCCGAGCTCCCCTAAAAGGCGTCCGATCAGAAACAGTGCAATGCCGCAACACGTCCTACGTAAATAATAATATTTTGAAAAATGAATTAAAAAATCTTCAAAATTGAGGATGCACACCTTCAGGTCATGCGTAAGCCACATATGAAATCTGAGGTCAGTCTGACTAACGGTCAGTGAGATATGCCCTAAACACACACACACACACACACACAGACGCTTCTTGCTTTTATAGATAGATGTATATCTTTGCCAAAATTGCAACTTTGTTCTAATAAAGATACATTTTGCTGCCTTAGCCATTGTCCTGTAACAAAATTTAGTTTAAAGCCTCAATTTGGTTAGGGGGCTCTGTACCCTGCAGTGTTTGTGTAATAACAACATATAAATAAGACATAATTGATGTTTATCACATTTATGCCTGCAAAAGGTAAACAAAATCTAAATTTAACAGCCTAACATTTGTTGCCTTCTGCCTAGTACCAGGGGTTAAATCTGAAATGCCTCCACATCTGAAAATAAACTTCATGGTCTATAGAAACCATGGAGAAAGTTTCATGCTTTAGTCATCAAATGCACAATACCTTCCATTTATGAGCTTATCCACTGTTAACTAAACCCTCCATTACTGTCTCCACAGTCTCAGTGAGCCCTCTCTCCTCACCCCGAATGAAAACCTCCCATTTGAGGGATTCTCCATCATCCGTCGCCCTAGTGTTGCACAGAAGCGACCTCCACCTCCTCCTACGTTCTCCAAGTCGTCAGTCCTGCTCCCCTGCAAGACCTGCCCCCCATCAGGAACCAGTCAGACCCTCCAGCAGGTCCAGAGCTCCATCAGACCGGCCTATATCCACTTCTCCCACGCCATCCAGCCCAGCTCCAAGCCAAGACCGGCGAGGCGTCATTCACACAACCCGGCCCCGAGCGCAGAGATGGTACAGGGTGACCTCCGACCTTTGGTGATGCAGTCTCGCAACTCGTCCTGTCAGAGAGAGCCTCTGTCTGTCGTTGGGAAGCCGTGTCTCCCGAGCTGCAGTGAACGTCCCACTCTGGCAGCTGCTGCCTCCGCCGCCGGTCCAGCTCGCACTCAGCTCCACGTGTTTCTGCCCACAGAGGCCGAAGGCGAGGAGGTGGACAGTGAGTCTGTGGACGAAGGGTTCATGGACGAGTTGGACAATAAGATAACGTCTCTGAAGCTCCAGCAGGGAGCGCCAAAGACACTTACATACCACTAATACTTCATCTCCTAATGTAATACCATATGGCCAAAAGTATATGGACACTGTTGTTTCCTTGTTCAAATTAGGGAGCGTCTTAAAGAGATAGTTGTTTCTTTTGTGGGATTTGTATGGGATACTTTCTATATTCATAGTCAGTGTATTACCTCCAGTTTATGGCGGTTGTACTGCTGTGGACAAAAACCATTAAAATAAATAAATACTCTATATATGTCTGTATTTAGCCACAGTCTTGTTAAGTTAACGTGGAGGAACTGAAGCCGTTCTATGCGCTCTTCAAAGCCACCAGACTCCATTACCAAAAACTGATGGAAGACTGCCATGACTGGTTAGTTTGTTTATGTTGTTGTTTGACTTTGGTGAATCTGAACTAACCTTTTGAAACACCAAAGTCACACATTAACACAAACAAAGTAACGGTAGGTAAAATTTGTGTTTTTGTTAATGCAGTCTGGTGGCTTTCAAGAGAAGAAACGGCTTCAGTTCCAGGAATATCTGAAGGCAAGGTAAATCAGTAACAATAATCTAAATATAGCATGCTCTTAAAGTAATACACATTTTTTATCTTTTATTTAGTAGTTAAAATACATTAATATTCTGTATTAAAGACATTGATTTAGAGCCCTGACTAAACCCCATCCAACACATTTGAGATAAAGCAAATGGTAGCCAGTCCTGGTGCTCTTGTGTCTGTAGGGAGTAAACCCCTGCAGCCAGGATCCAACATCTGGTGGAAAACCTTCTCAAAGAGTGGAGGCTGTTATTACAGCATGTTTAAGTCCAGTGTTTTAAAAATAGTGTTTGGGTGTCCACATACTTATGGCCATATAGTTTCCTTTTAAAAAAAAATGTGAGCCTGGACATGAGCGTCCATTTACACAGAATAATAGGCTACTATGTGTAAATATGCCTGCAAATAGATGAATGGATCCTTATTCCATTAGCAACTCCGTGGATATATGCTCCCAATAAAATCAAAATCAAATCAAAATTACTTTATTTATCCCCAAGGGGAAATTCAGTTAGTCTAGGTAATGGAAAAAATAAGTCCATTTAATTTAAGTATTCTAGGTATACTTTAATGTGCACTTGATCAAGAATGTGTTATTTTCAATGTACTATCATCACTAAACTAATGAAAAATCACAAACAGTGTTGGGAAGGTTACCTTTTTGTAAATATAGCAGGTTACAGATTATTATTATTATATCACCTGTTAAAAATCTGTTTAATTTACTTTATTAAAGTAATATAACTTATTACAATCAATTTCTTTTAGATCACTTTATTAAAAAATATTTGAAATTGTTTTCAGTGCCTGTAAACAAACAAACACTTACATTTTTTTCCTACTACAGGATTTTTTGGAAGGGCCTGAAATAATAGTTGGCAGTATAGTGGTGGAATGTAACACAGTACATTTACTCAAGTACACGTTTGAGGTACTTGTACTTTACTTGAGTGTTTAATTTTTTTCTTACTTCATACTTCTACTTCACTACATTTTCGTGGCATATATTGTACTGCACTACATTTAGCGGACAGCTTTTCAGGTCAAGATTTAACATGAAAAATGTGGTCTAAGTGAGAAAACTTAGAAGTTCCTGAGACATACGACAATTCTAAAGAAAAAAATGGTGAATAGCATTTACGAATATTCTTAGGAACATCTTGGGTTTTTTAAAAAAAGAATTTTCTTAATTTTTTTATCTTAAGAACACTTTTGTGAATCCTGCTCCAGGTGTCCATAATATACATTTGGCCACTTGGCTAATGTAAAGCAGTACACACGTTCCACCGGAGGCGGCGGCAGAGAGCTCCTGAAGTTTGGCGGCTGCCTCAAGAGTAAACAAGAGAAGAAGACAGACGCTCTGCAACAAGCTAGACTGAAAGCAAAAGATGTAGAAAGGGACACAAATAAAAGTGTAACACAGGTGTGCTGCTGTAGAGTTTGTGTTAAAAGCACCGAGTGGAATTTGATATTCAAACCCCTAAACATCAGGAATTTGGAGCAAACATGGCGGCCACCAATCAAGTGTCGTCTGTCCGAGCGGCTGGCGCGGTAATGTTGTGCACGCTGCTACGGCTCTACACACCTCACAACATTCACACATGAACACGTCCATACATTTAACATGTGCAGAAGGTTATGTAATAAGCATGGTTGTTAGTTCTTGTGGCGTGTGGACACACTGATAAAGGCTAGCTAACCGTAACGAGCTAACGGGCAGGTTAAGAGGCAAGCTAGCGTTAGCCTAGCAAAATGTGAGCTAATAGTTTGTCTTTTGGGGAAAAAGGGCGTGTAACTAAACAACTAATCATCACAAACATGACTGAATCCAAGGACGCGACTCTAACGGAGGTAACCACACCTCTCATTGCCAAACTTGCAGCTATGCAGCATTGACGCTAATTGTGTTTACATTGCTCAGCAGCAAGCTAACTTGTCATGTTTGCGTGGTGAGGATGCACCAATAAAACCATTAAAACTGACACTGTGTGTGCTCATGCAAATGTTAGTTTATATTGACAACCCGTGTTTTACTATAGTTTGTTTTTATACATGCATGTCGGCTATGATTACATTGAATCTAGCTCCATTGTAAAGTTGAGTGTATTTTCTGCACGGGCATTTTGCAGGGCACGGTCCATTAAGGCATGCAAAATGAGCCTTAAAGGGATAGTTCGGATTGTTTTGAACTAGGGTTGCATGAGGACGCCACTTATCACTTACAATAAATGGTCATCAGCGCACCCGCTTTGGAGGTAAAACCTCAATAAAACATGCCACTACAGTATCTGTCTCATAGGGTAATAAAACAGTAATATATAATGAAAAAGCCACTGATAAAACAGCTAGTATAGCTATGGAGCCATTTACAGTGAAAGAAAGTTATGTGTGAGGCATTTGAGTTATTGTTTTCACAGAAATAGCTTTGCTTGTCCATAGTCAGTGTACTACCTACAGAAAATGGTGTTCAGCGCCCACAGTTTGAAGCTTAATCCTCATCAAAACATATCATCACTGTATCACCTACTTCTAGTAATATATATAAAACAGCCATATCATCCATAGAGTCATTGGAAGTGAAAGAGAGTTATACAGTAGTGTTCAAAATAATAGCAGTCCAATGTGACTAACCAGATGAATCCAGGTTTTTAGTATACTTTTTATTTCTACATGGCAAACAAGGTACCAGTAGATAGTGCAGTAGATTCTCAGCAAACCAACAAGACCCAGCATTCGTGATATGTACGCTCTTAAGGCTGTGCAATTGGGCAATGAGTTAAAAGGGGTGTGTTCAAAAAATAGCAGTGTGGCATTCAATCAGTGAGGTCATGAATTTTGTGAAAAAACAGGTGTGAATCAGGTGGCCTCTATTTAAGGATGAAGCCAGCACTTGTTGAACATGCATTTCTCTTTGAAAGCCTGAGGAAAATGGGTCGTTCTAGACATTGTTCAGAAGAACAGCGTACTTTGATTAAAAAGTTGATTGGAGAGGGGAAAACCTATAAAGAGGTGCAAACAATGATAGGCTGTTCAGCTAAAATGATCTGCAATGCTTTAAAATGGAGAGCAAAACCAGAGACACGTGGCAGAAAACGGAAGACGACCATCAAAATGGATCGAAGAATAAAGTTACCTGTAAGTGCTGTGACAGTTACTGGGGATTTTTTTTTTACCGGGCGCGGTACGGCTCCGCCGCGTTTTTGCTACGTCGTCTGCCTGGCGTCAATTCACACCGGGCGCGGAACGGCAGCGTTGCGAGCCAGCCGTATGCACGCCAAATAACGAGAACACGCGTTAATCCTGAACATACGGGAGACCGCGAGATCCCGTGATAAACTGTGTGTATAAAGTAAACAACAACAAAGGGCTTACTTTGCTTCTCCGACGTGGAATATTCGTTGACCTGACCATCAATCCTTATAAAGAGAATGTGTTATGTCATAAATGATTGTATGCTGTTCCACTTCAACAATCAATATCTTATCGTCCATGTCGCCCCTCTGAGACCCTTTGATTGATTGATTGATTGATTGATTGATGATCTGGTGCCCCCGGTCATAACATAATGTTGATGTGAAGTAGTTTTAGGCTGCATGAACTGCATATTGTGTTTTATTTTTAAAGGGGTGGAAGTGTATTGCATTGATTCTGTGTCGGATTTCCTGTCTGGTGCAATCTGCTCTGTTGAGATTTTGGAGGTTTAGCAAGACGTCTGTGTGAAGCTGATCTATTTACAAGAATCCCCCGCAAAGTCCCTCTGTTAAAAAAAAAAGGCATGTGCAGAAGAGGTTACAATTTGCCAAAGAACTGGCCTAAAGAGAAATGGAGGAACATTTTGTGGACTGATGAAAGTAAAATTGTTCTTTTTGGGTCCAAGGGCCGCAGACAGTTTGTGAGACGACCCCCAAACTCTGAATTCAAGCCACAGTACACAGTGAAGACAGTGAAGCATGGTGGTGCTAGCATCATGATGTGGGCATGTTTCTCCTACTATGGTGTTGGGCCTATTTATCACATACCAGGGATCATGGATCAGTTTACATATGTCAAAATACTTGAAGAGGTCATGTTGCCTTATGCTGAAGAGGTCATGCCCTTGAAATGGGTGTTTCAACAAGACAATGACCCCAAACACACTAGTAAACCAGCAAAATCTTGGTTCCAAAACAACAACATTGATGTTATGGAGTGGCCAGCCCAATCCCCGGATCTTAATCCAATTGAGAACTTGTGGGGTGACATCAAAACTGCTGTTTTTGAAGCAAAACCAAGAAATGTAAATGAATTGTTGAATGTTAGAGAATCTTGGAGTGGAATAACAGCTGAAAGGTTCCACAAGTTGGTTGACTCCATGCCACACAGATGTGAAGCAGTTATAAAAAACTGTGGTCATGCAACTAAATATTAGTTTAGTGATTCACAGGATTGCTAAATCCTAGAAACAAAAGTTTGTACAAAATAGTTTTGAGTCTGTAAAGTCAACGGCAGACACTGCTATATTTTTGAACACACCCCTTTCAACTCATTGCCCAATTGCACAGCCTTAAAGGAACACTCCACGTTTTTTTCATATTAAAACATGTTATTCGGTCAAGTAAGACGAGTTGATACAGACCTCTTGCGTCTCAATGCGTGCACTCAATCGCCCTGGTGCGCGGCGCCACTTGGCTAGCACTTAGCTTAGCCCAGTTCATTCATTAGGATCCAAACAGATGGACAGTTAGAAGCGACCAAACTCCTCCACGTTTTCCCTATTTAAATACAGCTACACGAGTAGTTAAACGACCAAGTATGGCGACACAAAATAAAACATGGCGCTTTTCTAAGCGGATAAAAAGGATAACTATAATGTATGGCGGAATAGCACTTGGGAGCACTTCGACTCGGCGCAGTAATATCATCACTCCTGAAAAAGGGTGTAGTAGTTCGAGCAGAGCTGACGAAGTATCAGGTTGTAGGAAGATATTTGTGAACAATCATGGTTATAACGTGCATCGTAAAGGGTTGCGATAACAAGCAGAAGGTATATAGTGCCGTCATGTTTCACAGATTTCCAACTCACCACAAACGGCGGAAACCTTGGTTAGCTGCTTTGGACATGGATCCAACAACATCGGTGGATATTCTGAAGAACTGGCGTGTTTGCTCCGAGCATTTCACACAGGAGGACTATACATCCACAGGATTACGCCTAAAGGATGCGGCCACACCGACAATACTCAAATCACGAACACAACAAAGTGGATCACCCAACACTGTAAGTATCCTTTTGTATGGTATTTGGTTGTCCTGGAAGTGGCCATAACATAACGTTAGCTTATCCAACTTGAGTGTTCAGCCCGGGGAGAGGGGGAGAAGATTTTTCAGGAGTGATGATTATTACTGCGCCGAGTCGAAGTGCTCCCAAGTGCTATTCCGCCATACATTATAGTTATCCTTTTTATCCGCTTAGAAAAGCGCCACGTTTTATTTTGTGTCGCCATACTTGGTCGTTTAACTACTCGTGTAGCTGTATTTAAATAGGGAAAACGTGGAGGAGTTTGGTCGCTTCTAACTGTCCATCTGTTTGGATCCTAATGAATGAACTGGGCTAAGCTAAGTGCTAGCCAAGTGGCGCCGCGCGCCAGGGCGATTGAGTGCACGCATTGAGATGCAAGAGGTCTGTATCAACTCGTCTTACTTGACCGAATAACATGTTTTAATATGAAAAAAACGGTGGAGTGTTCCTTTAAGAGCTGCATATCACGAATGCTGGGTCTTGTTGGTTTTCTGAGAATCTACTGCACCTACTGGTACCTTGTTTGCCATGTAGCAATAAAAATATACTAAAAACCTGGATTAATCTGGTTAGTCACATTGGACTGCTATTATTTTGAACATTACTGTATGTGAGGCATTTAAGTTATTGTTTTCACTGAAATATCTGCATGAGATACATATCTATAGTCGGTGTATTAACACTGCCAGTTTGGAGAAGTAGGCAGGACTACTGGCACAGAAGGTTTTTAAGTCACCTATAAGGCCCGCCTTGAAAAAAAAATCAATATAATTTTATGTGTTTGCTATATTATTAAATATAAGAATATTTTCACTGCTTTACCATGCTGCCCTTTCCTTTGGCTCTACACTTTCTCAGCCCTAGGACTTTACATTAATTAGCTGTCTGGATCATAAACTAGTGTTGCTGGATTAGAAATAAAACTTCACTTTACTAGAGATTTCAAAGATGGTGTGTGTGTGCGTGCTTATCCTGGCTGTGCAAACAAAGAAGTGTCCTGGTCACTGTACCGATTTCACCGTCTTCTGTTGACTGTTGACATTAGACGGCAGTGGCTAGTTGTATTGAATATGGACCTGGACCTTCCACGCAACAAAGTGGCACAGCTCTGTGTTTGCAGTGATCATTTCACTGAAAAGGATTATTTTACACCATGGCCTGATAAATCCGATAGATGTACCCAATTACCCAATTTATTATTCATTTTGAATATACCAGTGCAGCACAAAAACACAAACCCGCATAAACAAGTACAGCTTTTCATAAAGATCTGAAGTAATGTGGTAACCAAGTCTCACTCCTGGCAAGCAATATCTCTGAGTTTGTGGTGCATGAGCTTATAGTTTATAAGTAAATGTTTGACTTTTGCTTTTCTTAATGGGTACACATTGTGAGCTCCTGTGATTCCAAGCCCCATTGTGGGAAACAAATCTTTGCGTTCTCTAAACTTTTATGTATGCTGTTAAAGTCATTCATGAGTTACATCATAATCCAACAACCACTTTAACAGGGTCATTTAGAGTCACTGTTCAGGACTTTTACTCTCCCACCACTGTGTGCAGGAAGTGTTTTTGTTGGAGGCAGCATTAAATCACTCTGCAGGTGAAGAAGGGCTGTTGGAGAAAGAGAAAATACTGTATTGTAAATATGTGTAGAAGGTTTTCAAAATATATCGAGGTTTCATATTTGTATTCAGTGTCTTGTTCCACCGATATTGTTTAGCTGCACTTTGCACAAGACAAACTTTCAGTATGAAAACTTTCACAGCAAAAGTAAATTTTCTGGCGTACAGAAAATGAAATGTTTATTTTCTTTCACAGGAAACAGACGGGACAGACGGAGAGTCCATGGAAGTTGTTTTAGAGCCGGGAGCATCAGCGGACGCCGGAGACACAGAGCTTGTTGACACAGCTTCCCCTAGACTGTCTGAACACGGAGAGGAGGATAACTTTGTTGCTGCTGAAAACGAAATGGAAAGCAAAGAAATTGAACCTAAAGAGGAAGAGACTGACAGCACAGTTCTGGTTCATGTTGGTGAGCCAGGTAACACCTCGGAGTGTGAAAGAGAAGAGGGCGCTGAGGTGAAAACGGAGGAAGAGTTTGAGTTAAATGAGCAAGACAATGACACTAAGGAGGACAGCGGTGCACAGGAGGAAGAGGAGGACCGTTGTGTAAAGGAGGAAGAGGAGGAGGAGGAGGAGGAGGAGGAGGAGGAGTCTGATGGAGGTAAACTGAGGGTTTCTACTACGGACGACCTGGATGAGATGATGGACATTGGGACGGTGGATCAGGTGGAACAGGAAGCTCAGATGAAAGATGAGCAGCAGCAGAAAAGTTTGAAGGACGTGGAATGCAGCCGTTCATCTGTTACTTCAACTACAGGTGAAGTGAAGGGTTATTATAAAGGTTTTTGTGTGTATTGATGCAGAGAACTTCTTTGATCATTTATTTGTATAAATAATAATAATAATAATAAGGATAAAAAGGAGACAACAAGGTCTCCACTTGCTGTACCGATTGGACTATCAACCTCTCTTGTCCGCTCCCCTCTGCTCTGTGTAAACAGCTTACAGTAAAGTCAAAGTCTTTCTGACTATTCTTTACTTCCTAGTTGCACTGAGGAGCCTTGAATTTAATGTTTTTAACAGGATCTATTTTTTGCAAACTGTTTATTTTTAGGGTTATCTTTAAATGTAAATTAATGTGATTTTTGATGAGATATCACTATTGTGAGCTTATATTTGGTCATTTTTTCCTCCCGGAAGCGTTCGTCACACATAATTCTTTTAAGCACTGTTTCTGGCTATGCTAAATGGAGTAAGTAGGGTTGATAACCTTTTCTTTACATGCATTTTTTTTAATGATTTTTGCTGTGCATGCATTCTATTTTTCATCACTGTGTATTTTTTAACTTTTTATGTAAGAGGCTTTTAGGATCACAATAGTTGATAGAAGTGAACAGTTTGAAAATGTTGTTTACAGAGCTGTTTATTTAATGAATCTTACATTCTTATATATCGTTGAAACATCGAAAGCCTCTTTGCTTCATCTTCCTGTGAACATAAACAAAAAGCTGCTCTGTGGCATCCCCCTCATTTTTGTATTTGAAATTGTCCCTCACAGCCTCAGCGGGGGAGGACAGTAACTCTGTCGAGGAGGAAGCTGATGTAAAACCCATCGTGTTACCTCCTCCTGCAGACGAGGAGCAGGTAGAGGACGTCAAAGTGGCTTTAGACTTGATGCAGTCCAGCTCGTCTCCGTGGTCTGAAGCCACGGCCAGCACAGGTTAGTGACCTCAGAGCTGTGCTGCTTTGGATGTTTTCCTCAAAGCAAAATTCTGTGTTTTGCAATCAATGCAAGCATGCAAAATTTAACAACCGGTTTTAAATGGCCTACTCCTTAAAAGAAGACTCTTAAGCACTTCAAATGAGATTTTGGAGCAAGATGCGAGATATTTTTATTCAATCGACATCAGTAGGGATTAAGGTGGTCACAATACCTGAATTTTAAACAATACTTTGTTAAGTAAAACACATTTATTATCTCTTTTGGTACCAGACAGCCACAGTTTGAGGAACAGTTGATTTTTTTTCCACAGTTGTTTCTTCTGTACAGCCTTGGATTGAAAATCTAATTGTTAATCTACTTTTTACTTAAATACTATTTTTACTATTTTTTGCATAATTAACAGTTTTAAACATGTGATGTTGAAAAGTATTAAATTATTTTAATGGGTTTTTAATATTATTAAAAACCCTTAGAAAAGTTAAATTATTATTATGCATTCTATATTAAAATATGTACCTATATTAAATTATTATAAAAATATATTTTATTTTCAGTGATTAATTTACAAAAATAATTATTTCAGTAAAGAATGTAAACTTTCTGCTTGGGTCAATTTTGAATTGGTCAAAAACTGTATGATTTCCTCTTTTTTCCCCCACATCACTGTTTTATTGCAAAAGGTGATTTTAAAAAAAAAAAGTTTTTTATCCACTTTTTTAAACCTATTTTTAATCCTTATTCACATGTTTATGTTCCTGTAGGAAGGGACAGCTCGTCACCAGGGACACTAATGAACGGGATGAAAGTAGTAAAGCTGACGATACCCAGATTAGAGGATGTAAGTATAAGTAAGAAAATCATAGTAAAAAAAATTAAAATGTGTGGTGATAACATGTTTTTGGAAAGCTAAACAACAATATATTTTTTGTTTTATTCCTGTTGTAGGAAAGTGTCTCTCGGCCGATCAAGTCGTCTCCTTCGCCCCCTCTGGTCAAAGTGAAGGATGAGCCTATAGACGAAGAGTACGACCAGGCTCTGATGTCCTCCACGGCTACAGCAAGCGTCAAAGATGAGCCCAATACTATGAAGGTGACATCCTCGTACATAACACTCTCTTTAACAATTTCACTTTTAAAGTGTCACCAGTTTGCATACAAGCGAGAGGGAACAAGGAAGCACACCCCTCAATAAAACCATGCAGAAGCAGGTTGTAGTTTTTAAATTAGGGCCGGGACTTTAACGCGTTAATTAAGATTAATTAATTACACAAAAATTAACGTGTTAAAAAACGCATTTTATTCACACTTATTTTTGCACCATGGAACGTTTCTCACTGGATGAGTTTCAGGCGGACCGATTATACTGAAGCACCAACTAGCGTTCATGAGTTCAGACAACAACAAACCACAGTGAACATGAACGAAGAAGCTGGTGAGACTGCTTTGGTTGGCCCCGTGGATGATGGGACATTTTGTTACAAAAAACCAACGGATGGAAGCGTCGATAAGAGCATGGTTGTGTTGCTATGCAACAAGGAATTCACATATCACCGCAGCACATCGAGCCTCAAGTATCACCTCAATGCAAAACATATAGCAGCTAGCGGCTAGTGTGGTAGCTAGCGTGGATTGTGTTTTACTTAAAAAACCAAAGTATTATAGTTTACAGAAGGTCTACCTACCTATAGGCTACCTGAATTTCTGAAATGTACTATATTTCTAAATATGCTATTGCTACACTTAATGGCAAAAATTGCACTGGTCTGTTGGACTTGAACAAAAATAAAAAAATTTTTTGTTGCTTAAGCTTATGTATTCAGTCATTATTCAATAGTATACTAAAAATCCATGTGAAAAAAATTACTTCTCACTGTTCTCAGGTCAAATATTTATATGTGATTAAAATGCGATTAATTTCAATTAATTAATTACAAAGCCTCTAATTAATTCGATTTTTTTTTTTAATCGAGTCCTGGCCCTATTTTAAATATAAAGGGTGACAGATGGTCATTTAGCAGTCAAATATACATTGCAGATGCATTAGCAAACATCCAAACCAACAAAACGACAGATAAGCACAGCACAGCACAAAGAACCAGTAATAATAATACTAAACTACAGTCACACTTAGATCATACTACTAAATTTGCTGCACATTTCAGCAACACGCACGTCAAAATATAATTTGTCAATTGTATAATTGTTATATTCAGTCTCCTGACATATGAGAGGAATAGCTGCCAGGTCTTGTAGAATCACAGTGGATCTAACTTTTTCCAGTTGCAAAAACTCGATTACATCTCTAATCCAGTGAGTGTGAGTGGGTGGTGCCTCATCCTTCCATTTAAGAAGAATCAGAGATGCAAAGGCATGACTTCACTTTTTCAAACATAATAATCCAACACGTCAAGATTTGACCCTTTGTCTCCCCGTTCGGTTATTGACAGGAGGATTTGCAGATCGGATCAGTCTTCTCTGTGACCCCGACTGCCGAGACGCAGACGCCGACTGTTATCAACCCCTCGTCCCTGAACATGTCCTGCTCCAACTGCAAGAAGAGTCTGATGAAAGGACAGACTGCGTTCCAGAGGAAGGGCTCCCCGGCGCTCTTCTGCTGCACCGACTGCCTCACCACGTCTCTCCCCACGGCCCGAGGAGTCACCAAGACCTGCCACAACTGCAATAAGTGAGTCCAACAGAAAACTCTTTACAAACTTTATTGAGAATTTAGATTTTCTGTGTGAGAAAAGTTGCTGAATTTGGATTTCTTATCATTGTTACCCCAGGTTGATATTTCGGCCTCAGGACGTCATTCTGGCTCCAGATGCTAAAAGCGCTATGAAGGAATTCTGCAGCCAGAACTGCCTGACCGCCTTCAACTACAGGAAGTCTTCCGCCGCCGCTAAAAAAACACTACCGCCAATAGCACCACAGTCACTCTGCAGCATGTGCACCAGATACTGCATTGTAAGTCAAACCGCATAAGGCTGCAGTTTATGATTATAATCAATAATCTGACTCTAATATATTTATTATATAAGAACTGTTTTGTCTGGAAAATGTCACAAAATAGTAAATTTAGACCCCTTGTCACTCTAGTGCCACACACGATTCCACACGCATCTTGGTTTCAGGAGTCGGCTTGAATACTAGGGGAGTTGAAAATAATTGTATCATTGATGCATCGCAATCCAGATGTTGATGATTCTGCATCGTTGCAGTGACAGTCCATAATCGATAATCGGTAATCAGACAGATAATGTGGGTGGTAGACTAGGCCTATACTGTTTATTTTGGTTTACAGAAATTTAGGTTATAAGGAATGTCCTTAGAGAAGTAGGAAGTTGTTAGGAGTTACAACTTTACTCCAAAAGTTGGCTATACATTTTGTAGAGCACTTTAAATATAAAAAGTGAACCCACATTTATCAGACCAATAGTATTTATTGATGAAAAAGTAACCATGTGTTGCAATATAGTAAAATCGAGGATTGTAACATTGTTACACATCAACTCTAAACACTGCGTAAAAACTGTTTTCAAGAAATGCAGTCTTTGTCGGTCTTTCCAACACAATACAAGAAGTCATCTTCTTTATCCACACATGTATTGAGGGCACATCCATTTTTTTCCAAATCAGAGTGATCATCCTCCTGGCCTGCAGGAGTCCAAAGTCAATTAAAGTTGACTTTTTAGGATTGAAAATAATGTTTTTTGGATATACCATGTGTACATATGTTTGCCTGGTGAGGTACCTAAAGTTCTAAACGCTCAATAAATAACCACCAAATACTTCAATTAATTGCCTTAACCTTTTCATGTCCCCCCCCTGTGTAAACTTCACTTAAAGTTAAGAGATCCGTCTCTTCTTGTGTCCTGCAGAGTAAACACGAGGTGATCCTGAGCGGCGCGGTCCACAAGCTCTGCAGTGACACCTGCTTCAACCGTTTCCGTGCGGTGAACAACCTGTCGATGGCCGGCTGTGCCAACTGCGGCTCCTTCTGCCTCAACAAACCGCTCATGTTGAAGCTGGAAGACAGCAGCAAAACTCTGTGCAACCAAGAGTGTCTGGCCAAGTACAAAGAGGTACGAGAAGTTACAATCTAATGAGAATCTGTTTGGGTCAGGCTAATTTTAGAATCAGTCCATATTTCTGCCAGATCATTTGTAATCTGACATCTAGTCTGGACGCCAGATAAATTGCCAGAATAATCAACAATCTGGCTCTCAGATGAACAGTTGGATTTAACATTCTGTCTCTTTTTAAATCTCACAATAGAAAACAAAGATAACCAAGCCTTGTACGATGTGTCGCACCACCCGGTTAATGGCAGAAATGGTCGACAACAAAAACAGAGATGACACTGTGAATCTGTTCTGTAGCAGCAGCTGTGTGATGGCATTCAAGGTCCAGACTGTCAGTGCATCAGGTACAACTAGTTGTACTGTAAACAGTCTTTTATTTCTTAACTCTTGGACATTTAAAAAAACCTTTTTGTCCCTTCCTCAGGTGCTCGCTTGAATTGTGATAGTTGTGGGAAAAACACAGTACCGGCCTACCACCTGGCCATGTCCGATACCTCCATCAGGAACTTCTGCACTCTACCATGCGTCATGTCTTTTCAGGTAAGAATGATAATAATAACTTTATTTATATAGCACCCTTAGCACCTTTTAAAAATGGCAGCTTACACAGAGAGCAGTTAATTAGAAAGAGAATGATGCCATTAGGCTTAAAACCATTCTTACATTATAGAAAAAAACGATAAAAAACAGAGCAGAAAAACCACAAGACATTCTCAGATACACAGAAAATATAAGGTAAAAGGAGAAAAACAAATGAAGAAGTAAAAAAGAGTTGTAAGATGGAAAGCCTTACACCAAAGCAAGTCTATGAAAGTGGGTTTTAAGAAGTTACTCTGTGCGCCTTATCTCCTCGGCAGTAATGAGGATAACTGATTGTCAGAAGTAGTTCATAAGACGTATTATCAGATCATGTCCAAAATAGTTTTTTTTAAATCATTGTTATTATTGTTCATGCCAGTTAAATGTCTAAACTTGAGCAAGAAATGTATGTGTTGTCATTGAGATTTTCTTGTGTAATATAGCCCTGATCGATCCAAACGCCATTCAGAAAACAAGCATTTAAGAAATTGTTTGCTTGTCTGTCTTCAGAAAGACCTTACAAAGCATGAATTGAGTTTTTTTACACTTCTGCATCATGATGTAGTTATTTCAGCATACTTTTAATTTGTGTATTGAACTTAAATCACAGCAAACTCTTGAGTCATCTACTTTTAGAGGGCTTTATTTTAGACGACAGTTATAGCTCAAATTGCATATTTGTAATGAAGTTATAATCCTTTGTCGTCAACACATTAAGTGCTGCATCAGAAACTGTGCCTTTTTTGTGTAGATATTCACTCCTTTACTGGTTTTTCTGTTCCATAGGAAAAGTTCAAGAAGTCGCAGAAACAGGTTAATGTTTTTACCAAGTTACCAGTCGGATCCACCCAAATCCAGTCTGTCTCTCCAGGCCAAACTCTACAAGATGTTCCCAAAGGACCTCTGAAACTGAACTGCAATCAGTGTGCCCGCATCATCACTTTTAAACCTGAACTCATCCAGATCAAGGTAACCTGTTTTAAATGGGAGTTTGTTTAGTGTCAGACATTTTTACATATAGTGTTGGACAGGAAGAACGTATGTGAGTAGAGAGACACTGTGTGTGTGTGTTAGTTTTAATACAGTGTACCAAAAAAAAACAAAAAACAAAACATCGTTGTCCCTGAGGTGTCTAAAGTTAAGAAATTGGAAGATAAAAAACAAACAAAAAAAGTCATATAATTTTGTTTGATGAGAGAAGCAGACGGCCACCAAAATGTACAGAAATCCTCATTTTACGAGAGGACACTATTTGACAGCCCTTGTTTATATTTTGCCCCAAATTTTATCAGTCTTAGCCTTGGGAGTTGACAACATGTGATGTAAATAATGATTTATGAGTAATTGTTTGTACCTGTGTGTGTGCAGGACAAGCTAGTTTTCGTGTGCAGCGCGGACTGTGCTCACGAGTTCAAGAAAGACAACTATGTGACGAACCTGTGTGAATACTGTCAGATCGAAAAGATCACCAGAGACGCCAAGAGGATCAACAACAGAGACTGCTTCTTCTGCAGCGACGGTAAGGAGACAGACTGGTTCAGCTTCTTTAGTTTTAGTTTTAAATCATTTTGGCTTTGTAAGTGCATAGAGAATACGTTATTGCAGCAGTTGTTGCTTTTTTGCGTGTGTTGGATACTAATCTCAGCTCCTGTAATGAGTCTATAATAAACTGTGTGTCCTAAATACAGACCCCTAAGGACACAATGAAACCCATTAAAACCACAATTTTTGATCCCACGGATTTTACTATTTTCCATGATGTAGGGGTATCTGGTTCAGATACACATTGCCTCCAGCAGGGGTACCAAAATATTTAGAGGTAAAGCTAATTTAGGTCAATTTTGCTATCGGAAATTGACTAAATTAATATTTAATACTTTAAATGAATTAAAGTTACTCGAGGGGCACCACCTATTCACTTAGGAATAGGAAAAGATAGCAAATCATAGTTAATCAGTCTCATAGTAGTTAACAAATTATCAATTTGGAACATTGATTATTAATTATAAATATAATTATAATCGAATTACCTTATTAATATTTAGTAACGGTTGAAGGAATTTTGAGTTCTTTTCCATAGCAGAGGTTAGCAAATCACTCATTCATGTGCAACATTAAAGGGAGAAGCATATTAATCCAAAAACATATTTATTCTAAATAAAACAAAGCAAACAGAACACACAATAACTAATCTAAAAGACTATTTACAGTGGAAATGTGAGTGAGAAAAAAAATGTGTAACAAAATGGCTGCCGAAAGGCGGTCATTTAAATAAATCAAAATGGCGGAAGCCCTTTTGTTCTTGAAGAACAATAGACCATGCGGTCTTGAAGGTCTGTGTTTTGTAGGAAGCCAAATTAAAGTATATTTCATGTGGATTAGTGTGTGAGCAAATCAAATGAGTTATAGTTAATTTACATGTACAACTTGAGATATGTAGAGCAACATTAATCATACAACTTCAAATGATCTAGCTACACAAAATATCCCAACAAATATACTTAAACACACAACAGATCAACACCATTGATTAAAGCTTAACACACTTGTTCTTGCTTACTAACTGCCCAGTACTATACCACAAAGTCCAGAGTTGAAAGGGGAAAGCAGCACTCCTTTTGAGGAAGAATCTGGTTCCTGGTTGGGTTTTGGTGGTTGTAGCGTTGTTTGCTGTTGGCTCCAGAAGCTTGGTGAGGGTCTCTGTGATTATGTCCAGGATAGATCACAGGCAGGAAACTTAGAAGCGTGGTGGTGGGCCCACTTGGTTTGGGCCTCACGGCCTTCCCTTAGAGCTGGAGACAGAGGGGGATGGCCTGGTCTTCCTCCTGGAAGATCAGACCAGGACAGCAGGCATGCTGTTCCTCAGGGAGTCGAGAAGAGAAGAGAAAAAAGGGATGGCTGCACAAGGCTTTTGTGTCCCAACCTGGAAGTTGTATTTCCTGTTGGTATCAGCCAATGAGACGCCTTTAGGTATCTCCAGATACCTGTGGGGGTGGGGGTCGTTTGTCTTTGTTTGGAGGGGGACAAAGAACGACCTCCATCTTGAAGCATGGAGAGAATTTGTTGACAATTCTCACTGAATTCAGTCTTTAATCCAAATGAATCTTCTGGAGTAGCTGTGAGCCCTACAATGACAATGAGCCATTTTCTCATGCTATTTTTTCTAGTTTCTGACAGTTATTGATGTTGTATTATAGAGTACTGCAGTGCTTGATGCATCAGAATTAATGCTGTTGCTAATCATATATTATATCCCAAATTATTTAATGTTCAGGAAATGTATAATTTTTCCCATAACAGTGTTATGTAAACAAACATAGACATTTAAAGGGGTTACAATTCTAGAAATTAGCAATGATCAATGATTCAAAATTTTAACTTGATTGAAGTAAAAAAAACAACAACCCATAAATAATAATATATTTTTATGGCAGTTTTTGGATGATGAGATTGTAGACTCGTGGGTTAAACAATACATAATAATAATAATCGTGCCTCTCCCTCCAGGCTGTAAGCTCCTCTATCGACGGGAGCTGACTAAAAATTGGGGTCACTGTCACTCCTGCGTCTACTGCCACAGCGTGTCCAGGAAGCTGGTGACGGCTCAGTACGGCGGCTCGACGGAGCAGTTCTGCTCCGAGGAGTGCCGGTCAAGATACACCATGCTCTTCTGCCATGTAAGCACACCTCAGTGCAGTTATTACAATCATTAATAATCATTATAAGGCCTTTACACACTGAGAGTGACACGGAAAAACGACACGAAATTCTGAGCTTTTTGGGCCGAACATGTTACAGTTTTGTGAAAATCTTTACAAATATTTGTTCTCAAAACACACACTATGTACCCTCTCCTTCACTTTCTGCCTGATCCAACAACTTCCCTCAATCACTTAATCAATATCATTTATTTAACCAGGTAAAAAAGACTCATTGAGATTTAAAACCTCTTTTCCAAGAGTGACCTGGCCAAGACGGCAGCACAAAAGCAAAATGGTTACGTCAAAGTCAAAAGACACAAATAAAATACAGTCACACATGACAAGAAAAACGGGTTGGATTACATGATTACACAGAGCAATCACAAGATCCAACTGAGCTTCATTCTCTGTCTTTTAAAATGTACTTGAATTCCCCCAGAGTTACAAGATGAGTCAATTTCGAGTCCTTCTGCACATCTTTCCGGTTAGAAGGGGCAGAAAATTTAAAAGCCTTTTTGCCCAGTTCAGTTCTGACTCCCGGGACACTCAGGCCATATTGGCTGAGGTTTCTACTCATGTGTAAACACAAATATGTAGGCAGAAGTCCAAGAATAGATTTATAGATAAAAGTCAGCCAATGAGAGAGTCTACGGACGGACATACGAAGTTGGACAATGCCCCCTCTATGTGCTATTGACAACACCTATTAACTAATTGGTTGGTTTAAGCAGTTAAGAGCGACATGCATATTGCATATTTAATGATTTACCTCCTGAATTAACTGCACTGGTCAAGGATCAACTTGATATTAATGTGTTTCCTTCTGTTTTCCACCTGCCTGGCCACTCCTTACAGCATTCTCCTCCACACATTTTCTTTATTTCTTTGTAAGTTTTTATTTTAAAGTACTGCGTTCTGTCACTTTAGACTAAAAAACAACAACACTGTGATGGTGATCTAAATGCTGACTTTTGTTTCTCTCAGGTTGCAAAGTGTGACACCTGCGGCCGCAAAGGGAAGCTGAAGCAGAGCCTCCCGATGCTCGGAGAAGTCAAACACTTCTGTGACCTGAACTGTCTGCTGCAGTTCTGCTGTGATAAAGTGGCCACGCAGGGCGAGATCCTCAAAGGTGGAGATTATTATTCCTGTTTTACTTTTTTATATTTCTGTATTGTTTTCTCTAAGTGTTTATTTACTTTTTTAGCACAAAAACAATCATATTTACATTTATGCCTGCTGTGTTTTACATTTTGAAATAACAAACAAACAAAAAAAATCATGATAAAGTGTAATAATAATGATGATAATAATACACTTTAGAACAATGAATAAAAAAATATAATATATTAGTTAAAAAATAAATAGATGGTAATATTGCACTTTAGAACAATGAATAATAAAACAACAAAGTATAATATATTAGTTAAAAGAAATAAAATAATAATTCACTTTAGAACAATGAATAATAAAATATAATTTATTAGAGAAAAAATAATAAACATTCAGCTTGGATTATCACTTGAAGTTGTTAAAGACAAATCATGTACCCATATGGAAAAGATGATGAATAAAATAATAATAAAGCAATTAAATGGAAGAATGATAAAGGTGAAATACACGATTTATTGTAAAGTATTGAATAAAAAAAAAAATCCAAACTGTCCCTTTAAACTGTTCTAGCCCAGATCTGATGCAGATTGATGATGTATGTATGTTTTTCCTACTAATTCTCAATATTTTTAATTAAAATATTGTGAACTCTATCAGTATTCTCTCCTGCTGACTCCTCCTGGGTGTCTTTTCTGCAGGTTCGGGTCAGGCCACACCGGTCATCGCCAACGTTATCTCGCTTGCAAACCCTCCAACAGGGAAATCAAATGCTTCACAACATCGCACAAACACAGGTATTTTTTTCATGAACTGTATGTCGAACAAATAAGCGAGAGACTGCTGTGTGCTCATTCAGTGTTGAATGTGAAGTTTCACACTCTGTCGTTGTCGTTTGTCTCCACAGGCACAAAACCACAGAAATCTGGACATGTAAGTATATTATATGTGTCTCATAGACCGTAGAATGAAAATTAAAAATGATAATGCACAAAATATCATATCTATAAACAGACAAAAATATATTTTTATAATTATAATAATTAATGTTGCAAATACAAAATGCATTTTTGGTACAAAAATAATAAAATCAGTTGTTTTTCCAGTCCATTGGTGCTGAGTTAAGATGTTTTATTTAATTGTATTTTTATTTGGACTGTATAGACTCTATCACAAATAGTTAGAAGACAATCAGTACACTTCAATATAAACAATTTCAGCTGAAAAACAGTAATAAATCAAAAATAATTTCAATATATGTACTCTGCATATTGCAAAATGTTAGAAATTACATAAATATGGTATTGTGATGATATTATTGTGTTGTTGGGACTCTGGTGATTCCCACCCCCAGTTAAAAAATTAACAGAAAATACAGACAAGTTACAAATTAAAGGATAAACATGCATAGATAAGTGACGATCTCCTTATGCTCTTCGTGTGTCCTTCAGATCAGCGTTCAGACAGAAACAGTGAAGGTTCATCCTCCTCCCGCTCCCCCCAAAATCCTGAAGAACAAGGCTCTGCTCTGCAGGCCGCTGGTGCAGAACAAAGGCGTCTCGTGTCGAGTGCAGACCGTCGATGTGGAAGCACAGACAGGTAAAACCAACAGCCTGACACTGGTGTTACTATGGTACCAAGGTTATAATAGTTTTAGTTAGTTAGTTAGTTTAGTTTTAATTTCGTAGTCAATTTTTGTTTTCAAATTCAGTTAGTTTTAATTAGTTTTGAGAGTGAGTTTGCTAGTTTTAGTTTAGTTTTTATTTTTTGAACGTGCTTAGTTTTAGTTTAGTTTTTATTAGTTTTAGTGTTAGTTTTTGTAATGGGGTATTTGTTGGGTGCGAGATTCAAAAAGGTCACAATAAATGTTGCCTTTATTTCCTTTGTCTTATCCATCTCAGCCCCAATAAGTATTAATTCATAAAACCAAATAAATGAAATAGGTTTCATATCAACCAAAAGGTTTACGTATGAAAAAAGTTGACAAAGATGAAAACGAAGGACATTTTCACTATAATTTTAGTTAGTTTTCTAACCACAAAATACAGTTTCAGTTAGTTATCGTTTTTTTAAAAACTCTCGTTTTTAACAAAAATGTTTTTTCAATTCTAGTTTTCATTATTTCGTTAGGTTTCTTTAACTATAGTAACCTTGTATGGTACAGACACCTTTTGATCTACAGTCTAACCAACAAACAACAAACTTTACACTCATTTAACCATCTGATCAGTTTCAGGGGTTTTCTGTATTCCTGTATCTCTTTGACAGTTGTGCTAGAAATTGGCTTGCAGGAATGTTTTTACAGGATGATTTACCCAGTTCTAACTCCTAAAAATTTGAGAACTCTTGTTCTTTTTTTCTCCCTCTCTATAGATGACATCTTCCCTAAAGTGATGATGATTCCTGTCCCAGTGCCGGTGTATGTTCCTGTTCCCATGAACATGTACAGCCAGTGTACCCCCAAACCTGTCGGCCTGCCATTACCGGTACATCAAACACCACCACCACCTCTGGCTTCAATGTTTGGTGCTCAGAAGTGTGGAATCAGATCAAAATGGATAATAATATTAAAATGCATATAGCGTCCTCGTTACAGAGTGTTTGAGGTTGTTATATTCTTACTCTGTCCTCTGCAGCTGCCTGTTCCCATGTTCCTTCCCGTGACGATGGACAGCGCCGAGCGCATCGTGGAAACCATCCAGGAGATCAAGCAGAAGATCCCGTCCGACCCGTTTGAGGCAGAGCTCATCCTCATGGCCGAGATGGTCGCAGAGCAACACGAGGAGACCGACAAGGAGGAGAAACCAAAAGGGAAAGTTGCGGAGAAAGAGAGAGACCGTCAAGAAGCAGCTCCTCCAGATGGTGAGAAAAAGAGTTTGAATGTTTGTATTTTTACTGTTTTATAAACCGTGAAAAGAGGAGACAGGATGACTAAAATAAACCCTTTTTATTGTTCAGCCATGAGAAGTTAAATGGCTTAGAAAAGTTGTTAAAAAACAACAAAATTGAGCATTTTATCTGCCTATTAGTATTTATATATATTTTATATATATACATATATATTTTATGTCGACATTGTTCATGGCTTTTCACTCCTCTAGCATTTAACATCAAATTTCCCACAAACGTGCTCATGCTGCATGTCTTTTAGTATGTGAAAAATGTTTATTTCACAGAACACGCCAGTAATTTCAGTGACGACTTGGACACAGAAGACTTGGCCAGTTTCCTCAACAACTGGGAGGAAGCCTCGCCGGACGCAGGTCCCAGGTCTCCTGGTCGACCGTTCGGTCAGGAAAAGCTCAACCCGATCCTTGACATTCCTGTGGGCATGAGCAGCGAGCCGTTCTACGAGCCCTCGCCTCCAGCGCCGCCTCCCATGGACATCGAGTCTGACTTCACTATCGGTGAGCAGATGTAGAGAATGTTTTAAAGTAGATGAAGCTAAAAAACACATTCTTTGGAGCGCTCGATCGAATGTTTCATGTGGCGTTGTTGCCAGGAACTCTGGAGAGGATGTCCCGGCTCCGAGATCAGTCCCGGAGGTCACCGAGCCCGCCGCCCGCCACCACACGACGACGACAAGCTCACAGAAAAGCCAGAGAGAAGAAGGTAGCTGAGATAATATGCTGCTTGTTCATTTCAGATTGCATCTGATTGCACTTGCAAAAAATAATTTGTCGTTTTTCTTCGTTCTCTCTCTCTCTCTCTCTCTCTCTCTCTCTCTCTCTCTCTCTCTCTCTCTCTCTCTCTCTTTCTCTATCTCACTGTCTGTCTCTTTCTCTCCGTCTCTCTGTCTCTCGTCTCAGGGTCGTAAGTCTCGGTCGTCTAAGGCAGCTGAAGGCTCGTCTCAGAAAGCATCTGCCATCAGAGCCGTGGCTGCAGAAGTTCCAAAACTGAAGAGTCAGTATGGAGTCGATGCCTGGAAGCGATGGATCCAGTGGAGACAAACTCAACCTAACCTGGAGAAGCCGCGCTTTGGTTGTAAGTCTATATGTGCAGTTAACCCATTTAGGCCTAAAACGCCTGGAAAAAATGCGTGTAAAACCTCTGGGCGATTTTAAAATAACCCCCTAAAACATGAAGTTTTTCTGGAAATTCAACAGAAGTGTCAAGGCTTCCTACTAAATGATAGATTTTTCAGCCTCTGTAGCAGATAGAAATTAAATTCAAAAAGTATTTGAGAGCTTATAGCTGTCATATCTGAGCTCCCTCCACTATAGTCGTCTTCCGCCATGATTTCAGTTCTGGAAAAGTCCCATGTTGCATTGCAACACTCCCACATGTATTCTGATGCATTTCATTGGCCAAGAGACCAAAAATAGGTGGAAAAAACTACAAATACTACAAAACGACCTATCCACTTTCCCGGCTTTAATGGTAGAATAACGCAACAGCGCCCCCGGTTTATGCTTTCCCAGCTTACATGGGTTAATACAACTACTAAAGCTCACCGTGATAGTTTTTTTAAATTGTAGGGCAGCTGTGGTTTAGATGTGAGATGTACATTGTGTAACAACCTTTTAGAGGAAATCAAAAAGCAAAACACAGTCACAGGGAATAAAATCTTGTTGAACTGTTCCTTCTATTTCATCGACTTCAACTTGCGTCTTGCTTTCAGCTCGTCCCATGGAGTTGAAGGAGGATGTCCTTCGCTCCACCACTGCTGAGCTGAGCTACGGCCTCTGTTGCTTCATCACTGAGGTGAAGCGACCCAACGGAGAGCCGTACTCCCCTGACAGCCTGTTCTACCTCTGCCTCGGCATCCAACAGGCAAGGCTGTTCTCACACATAGGAAAAAGATTGATCAGCGCAGAATGTGTCCATATCTTGTTCCACCACCAAGGAAGCTCTGCCAATTTGCTGGAAAAAACATTACATTTCTGATCACTCCTTCACAATAAAAGCATCATGCTAGTTCAACAGTGGAAAAGCAGCAGGAAAATGTTATTCACACATCTCACACATTTGACTGAAAGTGATCGCTAAACAGTAAAATTAGGCAGAAGAGCCTCAGCAAATATCCTGTTGGGAAATAAATGAAGTTATAATGAACTTCTTTGCCTCTTTGTAGTATCTGTTTGAGAACGGTCGTGTGGAGAACATATTCATGGATCGGTTCTACAACAAGTTCTCTACTGAGTTCACTAACATGCTGAGAGGATTCAAGCCCTCGATCACAGCAAGTGGTGAGTTTTTTGGAAAATTTAGATTTTAATTTGTCTGTTTTACACGAACAAACCCACGTTTCACTAGATTTCTGACGGGTCCCTCTCCTTTTCTCTCTGCAGGTTATATTCATTCCCGTGTGGAGGAGGAGTTTCTGTGGGACTGTAAACAGCTGGGGGCGTACTCGCCCATCGTCCTCCTCAACACGCTGCTCTTCTTCTGCTGCAAGTACTTTGGTTTCACCACAGTGGAGCAGCACCGCCAGCTGTCCTTCGCACACGTCATGCGCTGCACCAAAACCAACCCGAACAACACCAAGACCACCTTCCTGCGCTTCTACCCCCCAATATCAATTAATGAGGGCGAGTCAGGTACCAGTGTGGCTGAGGGTCGAAATTAAATACCTTTTTGTTTCTTAGATTTAAAGATGATGATTTACACGTGCGCTTAAAATAGATTTTTTTTAATTTTTACATTCACAAATTTGCTTTTTTTGAAAAAGTCAAGCAATGTACATGCAGGAATGTTTTGCAAAAGATCATTCACATTGTATTTTTGTTATTATCGGATCTTTGTCAAATCTACATTTTCTGAACCATTTTTGTTACTTAAACAAAAAAAATGATATCAAAGGCCAGCACAAAGAAAAAAAGAAATATTTGCAGCACAAACTGACCTGGATATTATGAGCCTAAAGCTGACCAGAATTTTTACCATAAAATATGTGTCCCATTCAGAAAAATCTATTGTTTTCACAAAGCTGAACTTTTTGTAGTATTTTCTGTGAAAACAAAGTAAATTGAAAATTTACTTTGTTTCTGTTTGTGTGTAACAACTGTAATCAAGAGCACGTTTATAAACAGTGCATCTGCTACTAAATGGTGCTTCCCCAACTGTGAAATTTATTCATAAATTCATAAATGTTAATGTGCTTGTGTCCCCTTCAGATTCAGAGGTTCCTGTGAAGAGGCGTAAGGAGGAGGAAACTAAAGAGGATATCCTGGAGATGATGGAGAACACAGAGAACCCTCTCCGCTGTCCAGTCAGACTCTACGAGTTCTACCTCTCCAAGTGGTGAGTGAACTGAATGCTTATTGACAGGTTAATTCGATCATGCATGGGTTGTCTGTTGCTCTCTCTATCTATATTTTAATATATATGTGTGTTAACATTATGCACATTAGGGGTTCAAACTCAAAAATATTACAGAATATTGCTTCTAAACCTGTGCATACTTTGGATTACTCTCTGAATATGCATGAACTAAGAAACGCCTTTCTGTCGGCACAGAACACAGATAGAAAGAGACAAATGCAGATTGCCTGTGACAAGATATAGAAATTTCAGTTAGGATCTTACATGATTAAGCTCACCGTGTGATACAAAATATGTAACTTCATAGCAAAATGAACGTAACTTTTGAGGCTTCAGATAAACAACTTTGGAATGTACTTTTGCACAAAATGAGAACTGTGTCACACATTAGAAAAGAATCTTAAATGTCCGCAAAAAAATTATATTTTCAGCTTCCAAAAAACTGTTTAAATGGGCAGACTTAAAGAATTACAAACTACTTTTTATTGACATGCACCGGCTGCTGGGTCCATGTCTGTTGTTCAGATTAAAATGAATCTTTGTGCTGCACATTAGTCTCATGAATCCACTGATCACCATGGTGACATTAACTGCTGTCTTCCAGCTCGGAGTCCGTCAAGCAGCGCACCAACCTGTTCTACCTTCACCCCGAGCGCTGCTGCGTCCCCAACAGCCCGCTGTGGTTCTCCTCCACCCTTCTGGACGACAGCACCATGGAGGCCATGCTCATCCGCATCCTCACCGTCAGAGAGCTGCATCTCAGAGCGAGGAAAGACGGAGGAGTGGAGGGGAAGACCCCCGACGATCCACCGTTTATACCTGAAGAGGAGGAAGACGGAGATTCAGAGTGATGAAGCGCAGAAGTGACCTTTTATTGGTGCAGCAGCAGCAAGCAGCTTTTGGTGTAAATGTTTGTAGATAAACTGTTCATTGAAACATTGCCCAACAAACAGAAAAGGACAGAATGAATCCCTCACATGCATAGTAACTACAGTGTGCAAAGAAAGTCATACTTCCTTATCCACATGTTGTGTAGGTGGGACTTTGGAGCTGAGATCTAAGACTCAGACTGTTAACTACTGCTCAGCAGGACACGTAGCTGTCCTTCTGTGTTTGTCTGTTGAGTGGTTGCTTCTACTTCTTTTTCCTTCCTCCCACACATTTCATTTAGCCCTTCTTTTAAAAATGGCTGAAATGAAAAGCAATTTTGATTTTCCTGTTGGTGTCAGTGAGTAAACGTCCACCCCAGAAGCCAAACTAACAGCTTTCTGTGATGTAGATGTAAATCGCCAACCATTGTGTTGCGTGAAAAACCTGCAGTAGAAGTTTGATTTTCAACAACACGTCAATGCCATGAGTTGGTGTCCGTCAAAGAGCACATGCTTGTTTCCACACCCCAATATTTTTGCACAGTTTTTGTACCCTGATGATTGTTGGAAAGTCATTCATGGAAATGCACATGATGACAAAATATCTCCTGAAATAAGAGATTTGATCATACCAAAAGTGTAGCATGACCGGATGCCTGCCTGGTACAATAGATATTCCAGAGGCTTCTTCCACTTTTACTCTGTTAAATGTGAAAGATTAATTCACACACAAAAAATTGTGATTATCTGATTTTGAACGGTTCGGTCACTTGTGTGATTATAGAGTGACTTTTGATTTTTTCTTTAACGTTTAATGAAAGAATCAAACGGTTTGCTATATTTCCTTTTGCCTTATCAATAGAAATTGATATATTTTGATCATCAGTGTCCAAATGATGGGATTAAAAGTGCTTTTGGAGTTGATACGAATACATTGAAGAAAAATCATGAATGTAGCTGATAATGCTGTTTAAAAAGACAGACAACTTCAATGCAGTTTGGGGAAAAAACTCACGATTAAACCTTTTGTTGACTGAACACTAAAATGAACAGAAGAGTTGCATTATATTTCATCCAAAGCATCATCTGAGACTTTTTGCATAACCATGACCCTGCTGTCATATTAAAAAAGTACAGAAATACTGTCCCTTCATGTATATCTTGGTTATATTAACCCCCAGTCCTTAGAGTATGGCTGCCAAGGTTCTGAGTATTTTCTATTGTATGTTGTTTTTCAATAAAAATCACTTCAAAACGTAGTTTGTGTTTCTTATTGTGTGTGTGTTTGAATGTGGGGACATTTTATCCCCGTGTGTCCCCATAAACCACATATGTCAGTAATGCCGTGTGTGTACCAGCTTCCGTTGATTGGCTGCTTCTGCTGTCACTCAGTGACGTTGCAGTCAGTGATTGGCTGGGAGCGGCCGCCGCGATCCGCAGCCGTCGGTCGTCATGTGGTCCCTGTAAAGACGAGAGAACAGAAAACATGGCTGCTATGCTGTTTTAGCAGCACCAGTACCACTTCTTGGAGATACTTTAGGATATTAAAGCAAAGGTAAACGTCTTTGAAAGATTTATTTATTCAATTTGCATGTATTGAAGGAGCAGGGGGAGTGTTTACAAACCACTACTAGCTTCCTCATCACTTGGCAGGTAGTGTTAGCATGCTAGCAAGGCATGTGTACTGCAGGAAGTAAACAATAGTCAGAAACAACTTTATCTCAATAAAACTGGTTTGATACAAACATTTGGACAAATGCCTTATTTAACAGATAACAGCCAACTTAGTTAGCTTTACTGTCATCTTTTTTCTTTCGTCATAGTTAAAATAAAACTTTGTTTTTCCACATTTACAGAAGCACATGGAGTTCAGACATGTTTACAGACTGCATTTGTTTATAGAATTGACAGCAAATAGAGACAGGAACTATGTGTTTTAATTAATTTCACTAAACTGTGGTGAATGTTACATTTAAGTAACAGACATGCTGCTAAATCAAGTGCAGAGCTGAACAAGGTAAACATAAATATTTCATAATTCAGTAAAGACATAAATATGTATATTAGGGTTGAGACATCAAATAACACAATGGACAATAACATTGTCAGTGTCATCCCAGCTGATCAAATCATATGGGCTCAAAATCCACAACAGGAATTATATCAACCAATATGAATAAAATTATGTCCACCATCTGATATATCCTGATGTTCTTTGACAGCAAATTAATGCATTCAACAGACTGTAAAAAATAGTGCATTTAAATTCTAATTAATTTGAAGTGTGAACTATTTGTCACTTAGGCCTACTTTATACACTTGATTTTGGGGGAAAGTGACAGCCCTTTTTGCTGTACTTGCAAAATAAATCTGGGCACCATTGATATATCAGAATTGCTACTTTGTAAGCACCCAATGGAAAATAATCTGACTGGAGTGGGGTTTTTAAATCACAATGGTTTGTCTCACTGTGCGATGGACGGTAGTATCAAGCATTGGCCCAACCCTAATGTATGTAAAACAAACAGCATCTATATTTCAAAAAGAAAAAATAGTAAAAAAGATAGTAAAATTACATTTGTAAACCATAAAACAGTGGCACTGAATTAACCAGGCTGGATTGGTTTCTGCCTTTCATGTTTTACATACAGAATATTCATGTATATTCTATATTTTTGGACCTTTTACACATGCTAATCACAGTATTTCAAATTTTGTAGCCCAAAGTTGTCTGTGTTAGCTGACTTACCTGTTACTGCAAAGTGATGCTGTATTTGTAGATTGGTAAATTATTTAAAATACTTCAATAACATTCAGCTAAGGCTCTAAATTGTAGGCTATGCTCTATATTTACAAATAGCAGTGTGCTCAGCAGATCTTATACCACCCAAACCTTAGGATAACTTAGTATCTCTGGAAAATGTTTCAGCTGTCATGGAGATGCAGAGAAGACAGCTGACTCCAGAGGAAGATGCCCTGGAGCACATCGTTCCGTGCAGGGACAAACCCTTCCTTGAGGAACGCTTTATCGACTCCTTTAAAGGTAGGAGGGACATTTCTGATAGCAGTCTGTACTTTGATAATGAAGGGATGTCAAGTATCGCAGAATCATGATACCATGCATATTGTTGGCAATGTATCACAATAGTTTCCATACCTATCAGAAATTTCAATATTTAACGTTAATTTCTGTTTTTACTGTTTCTGGCGATGGTGAATTGACTTATTTTGACTATTTCTTTCAAATGAAATGTCCCTTTCAAATCTGCCAGTGGGTTGCAGTGGTTTATAGGGTTAAAGAAAGACTTTTTGGTCAAATTTACTGCAATGCAGACTGACGGGAAGTTTGAATTTCTGCATGGTAAAAAAAAAAAAGGATTTTTCAAAAACTTTTCTTCCAAGAGTAAATTTATTTGATTGGTGAAACTAAAACAAAGTTTGTGCTAATTTGTAATTTCACTAGAAGAATGCTTTGATGTTATTTTTTGCTTTTCTTAGGTAGAGGAGTGTTCACCCACAAAGCCATCAAACCATCTTCATTTGTTGTTGAATATCGGGGGAACGTCTTTCGCCAAACAGACGCGCCTCAGAGGAAATATGATGAACCTCTGAACAATTATTTGTTTGAGTTTACATGGGACGGGGCACAGTGGTGGTAAGTTTTTTTTCTCATTAGATTATCTTCCGTGTGTAGTCATTCAGTCAAGTGAAGTCATTTTAAGAGTGGTTGAGGATTATTTTCTTTCAGTGTTGATGCCTCCAAAGAGGACAGGAGCCTTGGTCGACTTGTGAATGACAATCACATAAGTCCCAACTGTGAAATAAGGACAGTTGTCTGTGAAGGGAAACCACACTTGTGCCTGTTTGCAGTGATGGAAATATCTCAAGGCGAGGAGATAACTTACAACTATGGGGACTCCTCTTATCCGTGGAGATCAATGGTACGTTTGTGTTATAGAAGGAGCCTTGCTTTTGTTTTTTTTGTTAGAGTTACAGTTTATTCGGTAAACTCAGCAAAAGCTAACAGTCCTGCAATAAATTTCCCCTTCATGGGGTGGACAAAACATAAGACAAAGGGAATACATAAATTGAAGATATAAAATAAAATGGTAATAGATGTAGGTTGATATGAGCTTTAAACTCAATTTCGTGTGAAATCTATGACAGTTGTAAATCAGAGCAGAACTTGTGATTTGTGTGGTCAAATGGCAGAAACAGCAAGGACATATACTGGTAAAGAGATGGATAATTTCAAGGTTGATTGTGATTCTGGCCCTGTACAGTGTTTATGTTAAGTCCTGCCGGGGATTTCTGATAATTAAATCATAATTTGATGGTGTTTTATACTGAATAGCTCTTTCTGGAACATCTTATCATATATCCATTAAATTGTGCTTCCTGTTCATTCTGACAATCCCATAACTAGGTCCAGTTTGTTTTGATTGACAAAAAAGGGGCATATTTTGTGCTTAAAGGTATTAGATCAATATTAAAAAGCATATAAATATTGTACAGTCCAAAATAAGAATTGCTATAATGATAACAAAATTACCTGCTAAAAATGGTTAGTCTGGATAGAAGCTGGACGAAAAACATTTAATTATGATCAAATTTTAAAATGTATTGGATTATCTACAGTTTCATGTTTTTTAAACATATATTGGGTGTGTATTTATTCATGTGATTCTTTATTTAATTATTCATTTTATGTTAAAGACGTCTATATATCTCACCAACACAGAACATTTAAATTAAGGCATTACACAAAGTGAGTCTGACTTGCTGTTTGCTGTGGATAAAAGTGTCAATTTTTGATCTGACTTTTCTTTTTTACAGGCGTCCTGCGAAGGATCGAGTACTTCATACCCAGACTTTTATACTGCTTCATCAACACCAAGAAATGAAAGAGTAAGTGATTATAGTACTAGTGTTAGAGTGTTATGTACTATTTTTTTAGGGTTGTCAAAAGTTTCGATACTCAATAAAGTATTGATACTAAAACGTTGTATCCGGATACGATACTCATTTTCAAAAGTATCGATACCACTACCTCAGACCTGAAGCTTGTTGTCATAGTTGCAGTTTCCTTTTGCACAACTGTTTTTTATTATAAATATTTAACCTGTGGTTCTGTAAATTTTTACATGTTGCGTTTTTCTTGTTATTAAAAATATTTCTGTAAAATTTTGGGGTCTTTGTTTTTATTCATGTGGTATCGAAAATGGTATTGAGTATCGAATATTTTCCTGAGTATCGGTATCGAGTTGAAAATCTTAGTATTGTGACAACCCTACTGTTTTTACAGGCAGATGTTGTTCTATGTGTTTGTATGAAGTTTTGTACTGTATGTATATGATATGTCTTTTTTGTCTTAAAAGCTTCAAGACTCGCCAGCTTCAAGCTTTGGAAATTCCTTCTCTGATGAAGATGACTACGTACAACCAGACAGCGAACCGAGTCGTGACGGTGCCAGTTTCGCCGACATCAACACTCAGTTAGATTTCAGGGACACTTCACCTTTTGCAGACTCTTCTAAAGAGATGATGGGGAGCTTTGTGCTGCCACCAGATGAAGCATCGTTCACCCAGCAGGAGGATGACGTCAGTTCAGATGGAGACGAGGGAACCAGCGAGGCGACAGCAAACCCAGATGCTCGCTCTTGGACCAGTAAAAATTATTGTTACGTTTGCGGGAAAGGGTATAGTAAACTTGCTCGGCATTTTGTAAAGCATGCTGATCAAGAGCTGGAAATCGCTGAAGCTTTGGCATTGCCTAAAACCTCCAGGGAGCGAAAAAAGATACTTGACGAATTACGCAACTGGGGGAATTACCTGCATAACAAGGAGGTGTTGAAGAGCAAAAGTGGAGAGTTGAAACTGAAAAGACGACCGAAAACCGGGGAAGTCACTACGAAAACATTTGTGCACTGTCTGCATTGTAAAGGCATGTTTCGCCGTAAGGAGATCTGGCGGCATGTATCCAGATGTCCTTCGAGGACATCCGGAAACTCTGAAACATCAAACTCAGCAACAGGTGGCCATAAAAAAGTCCTAGGTGAGATCGCTCTTGCAGAGTCACCATACACCAAAAACCTTCAGCCTAATGTGAGGGAGATACTCTTAAATATGAATCAAGATTTGATTGCATCCGCAGTTCAAAATGACTTCCTTCTAATTCAGCTGGCACAGTATCTGTCTGAGAAGTACGGAAATGATCCAAGTAAACATGAATATGTGAGACAGAAGCTGCGAGAAATGGGAAGACTTTTGCTCGCACTGCATGAGAAGTCGATATATAGCTTCGAAGAGGCGATAAAACCCAAAAACTTCAACAAAGTTGTTGATGCTGTGAAAGTTCTCGCTGGTTTCGATCAAAAGATGCAGGGCTACAACAAACCGAGTCTTGCCTTGAAAATAGGACATTCGCTGAAAAAATTAGGCAACATTGTCCTCAATGGAGACAATTGCAACGAGAGGAAGATGAAAGACACAAAGACATTCATGAAACTGTGCACAAAAGAATGGTCTGAACAAATCTCCCACACAGCCCTCGCTTCATTAAACGGACGGAGAGTAAACAAGCCGTCGACCATACAGTTCACACGTGATGTGCAGGCGTTTTTCAGGTACCTGGAAAAAACATCAGCATCTGCAGTTGAAAGCATGAAGACTTCTGAAAGCCAGCAGGTCTACACGGCGCTCTGCAGAGTGACACTTGCACAAGCCACAGTCCTGAGCAAATGTGCACCTGAGGTCTCAAAAATGACACTGAAGACGTTCCAGGAGAGAGACGACTCTACTCAAGTGTTGTCCAAGCATTTCCTCAGGATGAATATTGTGTTCAAGAGTGGCAAAAACGTTGCCGTCTTGTTGACCTCTCAGCTTGTCAGTGCACTCACGCTGCTTGTGAGCAAGAGAAGCACATGTGGTGTTCACGACGCGAATCCTTTCTTGTTTGCAAAGCCGAACTCTTCTCCTGTGAGCCTCTTCCACGGAGGCAACTGCATCAGAGCTTTCTCAAGTCTGTGTCGTGCGAAGAGTCCAGAGCATCTCCGGTCGGTACATCATCACAAGCACATTGCAAGAATCTTCCAGATTCTCAACCTGGAGAATGACGAGCTTGACCGCCTCGCTAAGCTGTTGGGCCAAGACATCCGGGCCGACAGGGACTACTATCGGCTGCCGGAGGCCGCGGTGGAGCTGGCAAAAATATCAAAGCTCCTCCTGGCGATGGAAAAGGGTTCTCTTGAAAAGTTCAAAGGAAACTCTCTGGACGACATCGAGATTGAAGGTACGCTTTCAGTGTAATAAACGTGTCTCACCTGTCAGTGCTTTCAGGCTGAAACAAATCACTACTTAATCTAATAAACACATACTGTAATTTTACTTTTTATTGAAGATGAATTGGAGCCAGATGTGGAGCAAGTCATCCCTGAAAACTGTTACACAGAGGACAACGAGGAATCAGAAGACTTGGTTCAGCAGAGCGGTACGTCAAGAAAAACTCCTTTTAACCATTTATTTAAATTTAAATTAAAGTTTCTTTGCAGAGATTAGCCTGAAGTTGATGGTACACATTGCTACATTTATGACGTTTACATGCAATCTAATATTCCCCTCTTATTCCAAACATGACGATATTCTGAATTTGATGCGAGTCTTGTAAACAGCATTTGAGTATTCTGAAAAAGGCCTTTTGTTCTGAGTTTAGCATTTTCTGATAAAGACGTGGGATGTGCCAATGTTATTCTAGTTTTATGACATTTATATCTGTGAGACGTAGCTGAGATGAGAGCCAGCATGGAGCCGGTGCAGACATCTCCAAGGATTAAAAAATGAAATCGTAACTGCTTCGTGAGACATGCAAATTAAAAAAAATGCTTCTATAACACTTCTCACCACCTTACCACCTTAAATATTGTACGTGCCCTTCAGTTTCTAGTAAATAAGTCATTCAGCTAAAAAAAACCCATTAAAAATGACTAATCTTAGAAAAGAAATCTTAGTTGACTAAGACCAAAGCGACCATTATCTTGACTAATTAACTAAGACGGGGCAGCTTGCAGGATGTTTTGTTTTGTTTTGTGTTTTTAAATAAAGGCAAACTATTTTTATCAGATAAATTAATACATAAATATTGGAATATTTTGTGCCTGTAAACATAGTAATCGTCTCAGACCTAATTCCATTTTGGTAAATTTATTTTTAATTTTTTTTTTAAATATTCAAGGTCAATATTAATTACTGAAATATCAGATTAAATAATCATCATGATGAGGCAACAAAAATATAATTGATTGCACTGTAAGTTCAAAACTGCAACATACTTCTAGCTGAAGAGAAACAGATTAAACTAAAGACTAAAACTAAAACTAAAACTCATTCTTTTTTTAAATAACTTCTCCAGATGCTGCAGAACAACAAGGCAATCACCCGACACCTGAGCAGGACGCCTTGGAGCACGTCAAGGCCTGCAGGGACAAACCCTTCCTGGAGGAGAGATTTATCGACCCCATTAAAGGTTTGTTTATTTCTTTTCTTTGATATTTAACCCTTTATCTCAAGTAGAGCTGCAATGATTTGTCACCTAATTTATAAGTTGATCAACAAAGAAATAATAACTATTTTGATGAGCGATTAATAGTTCAAGTCTTTTTTCTTGCAGAAATGTCAGGAAATGCTTTTTTTCCTTTTTATATCATATTTAAGTATTTTGACTGGCAAAAAAAGACATTTAATCTCTATGAATCAGTTAATCGTGACAATAATCAGCAGATTAATTGATAATAAATATAATCATTTGTTGCAGCCCTAATCTCTCTTTGAGTCCTGTGATAATTGGATGATTTTTTCATTTCTTCTTCTACAGGGAGAGGTGTGTTCACCTGTGAAGCCATCGAACCATCCAGCTTCGTTGTTGAGTTTCGGGGGAACATCTCGCGGCACAAAGAAACCATGAAACAGAAGCAGCAAGATGCTCTGAACGATTATGTGTTTGACTTCTCGTGGAATAAAACGTTCTGGCAGTGAGTTTACTGCTTCTCTTCTTGGTTTAGTTCTTTATTGACTTTTGTTAAAGGGACCATTTAACAGTATTACAGATTAGGGTTGCAAAGGGGTGGAAAATTTCCCCTAAACTTTCCATGGGAAATTAAGCTGGGAATTTTGGAAATGTTCCATATCGGAAACTTGTGAAAATGTATGGGAATTAACTGGAAATTGGGGGTAATTTAAACAAACTGTATCATATCCAAACATAAATATAAACATTTTGTTTTGTCATAAGCAGACATCCATGCAAAATAATACAATTAAAAACATGGGGCTGCACGGTGATGTCGTGATTGGCGCTCTTGCCTCACAGCAAGAGGATCACTAGTTTCGACTCGACACTAGATTAGTAGTTTCAAAGTATTTTTGTTTCTGTTTACAGGATTGATGCTTCCAGCGAGGACGGGACCCTCGGGAGGCTCGTGAACGACGATCACATCAGTCCAAACTGTGTCGTGAAGACAGTTGTCTGTGAGGAGAAACCACACCTCTGTCTGTTCGCAGTGACGGAGATCTCTCCAGGCGACGAGATAACGTTCAACTACGGCGACTCCTCTTACCCGTGGCGCTCAAAGGTCGGTCATTTTCAGTTTTTAACACAAAAAAAGGAGTTTTTTTTCTTCATTATATCATATTTTGACATCTATTACAGACATTTGTTGTAAAACCTGACTGATAGTGAAACTGATTTTAGAGAGTGAATTTCACCAACACGATGGCTGATGTAATTCATTTGTAAGCTTGAATGAAAACATTTTAGTTAGTTTAGGGACTTAGAAAGCTGCTCTATGCATAAATAATGTTATTAAAGAATATTTAACATTATTATGCATCATGCATTTAATGTATTACACAGTCACCCAATTCTACAAATGAAAACTGAGAAAAGAAAGATTAATAAAAAATTTAAAAAATAGCTAAAATATAATCAGAACCGTCACAATTGCTGATAATGTTAATTATTAAAGAATTATATATATTTTAAAATTAATTAATTATTATATATGGACACATTTATGTACAGGGTGTAGTTATGCAGTTTGATATGTCATGCTGTTTTCATTTTTTCTTTTTAAAATATATATTTTTTCTTTTTATTAGGAAAGTCGTAAAAAGTCCAGAAGGTGAAAATACAATTTGTTATATAGTATTTTCATCAGGCAATATACATTAAATACATTTTGATACAAACACCAATCCAACAGATGTACTAATCCATACTAAGCTTTTCTTTCATCAGTTGCTTTACCATTTTATTTTTATTTTACTTTAATGTTAATCAAACTACGAACAGCCGAACAAAAGATGTCACACTGACTCTGTGATATGAGTAGATCTTCTTAAAAACAAACAAACAAAAGTCTCTTCAGCAGTTTAATTAGTTGACATGCTAACTAAAGCAAATCTGGTCTCCTTGGTTTAATGTACTGGACCCATTTTGTGCAGAAACCTTCAACTTTCCCTGATTGCATTTTTATAGAGTGTCAGTTTCTCCATGATGTAAATTTCATGTACAATTTTCAACCAATCTTCCAGGGCTTTCTTCTGTTTTCATGTTTTCCTATTTCCTAATGACTTCTCCCTATTTTTAATATTAACAGGAATGCACCTCGGAACTAAATCCATCACCAACAGAAGAAAACGCTGCAGCATCTCCACCAGAGGATGAAAATGTAAGTAAGAGTACTTGATTACTTTCGTTACATCCTGGGATTCGTCTTTGTTGCATATTTTGTATATGGAGTCAAAGAATAGGAAAATATCTACAGTTAGAGAGTAAATAGCAGACTTTGGAGGTCCTGGATTTGCATTGTTTTGTGTTTATTAGTAAAGTGTGTAAATGTTCTCAGGCTGAGGACTCGTGCTGTGATGACGACTTCGCTCCTTCTACCAGCAACCAGCAGCGTCAGAGCTCCTCAGAGTGCGACTCCTCTGACGACTTCAACCCAGACGAAGAGGTCAAGAACCCTTCCTTCACCAGCAAGAACTATTGTTTCGTCTGCGGCGCGGCTCAGTCTAAAATATCTCGCCACCTCCTGACTCACAGGAAGGAAGTGCCTGAAATAGCTCAACTGTTGAAACTACGCAAAAACTCCAAAGAACGAAAGCGGCTGTACAGCAAGCTGCGAGATCGAGGGAATAACAAACACAATCAGGAGGTTCTGAAGAATCGCAGCGGAGAACTGAAAGTGAAGAGAAGAAAATCAAACAAGCATGCCACTGCTGCAGTATTCAGGCCCTGTCGGTACTGTCAGGGCATGTATACTCGTGCAGACATGGGGCAACATCTGAATAAGTGTCCTGCAAGGCAGTTCTCAAGATTTCAAACACGTGGCAAGACTCAAATTTTAGACTTGGTGGATTCTGCCGAGTCGACAGACCCACAAAACATGCCGGCCGACCTGAGGAAGATGTTAGAGACGCTGAAGGATGACGAGATTTCATCTGAAGTCTGGAACGACTCGCTCATACTGCAGCTGGCTCAGTGTTTGTACAAAGCAACTGAAAAAAAAAATACAAGATGTGAAAAAATCAAAGACAAGGTGAGGCAAATGGGACGACTCCTGTTTATACTGAAGAAGAAGTCGATATGTAGCATGGAAGAGGCCATCAAACCGGAAAACTTCAGCAAAGTTGTTGAAGCTGTGAAGGAGCTCACCGGCTTCAATGACCAGTCAAAGTCCTGCGCCAAAATCTCCGTCATGAGGTTTGTGGGATTCTGTCTGAAGAAAATCGGTGACATTAACTTCGCCAGAGCTCTGAAGGAGAACGCCGACAAGGAGACGATGAACAAAGCTCAGGAGTACATGATGCTGTGTGCCAAAGAGTGGAACTCGGCCCCTTCGTCTAAAGTCAACACCATCCCATTCGTGCAGGACGTGCAGCTTTTCTTCCAGTGCTTGGAGAAGACGGCAGTGTCTGGAGTCGAGAGTCTGAGGATGTACGTGTGCGCTCCGGTCTACACGGCGCTCCTCAGAGTTACGGTCGCACGAGTGTCGGTGCTGAACAAAAATATGCCCGAAGTTTCAAAATCGACGCTCAAGTCATTCAAGGAACGAGATGAGGCCGAAGACGCAGCTGTCAGTCAGTCACCGCTGGAGCAAATACTCAACAAACACATTGTGAAAATCAACCTCATGAACCAAAGCGACCAAAAGATTCCCGTCACGTTGACCTCTGACCTCCTCACTGCAATCACGCTGCTTGTGGATAAAAGAGAAGCATGTGGCATCCATGCGGAGAACCCCTTCTTGTTTGGACGACCTGAAGCCTCAAGCTCCAGCTTCTATCACGGACACCAGTGTGTCAGCGTTTTTGCGTCACGTTGTGGTGCAAAGAACACGTCGAACCTCCGACCTCCGCTTCACAAGCACATTTTAAGAGTTTTCCAGATTCTCAGCCTGACGAACGACGAGCTCGATCAGCTGGCCAAACTGTTGGGACGCGACATTCAGACAGACAGAGAGTTTTATCAGACGCCAGAGGCAGCTGCCGACATCGCAAAGATCTCAGAGCTTCTGTCAGCAGCCGAGAACGGATCTCTGGAAAAGTTTGAAGGGAAATCGCTTGAAGAAATTGAGATTCCAGGTGTGTGTCCAGTTCAGTACTTTAAAAGGGTTTTTTTATGTAACAAAATGTATAGTCTGGCAGCCGAGCTAAATAAAGGGGACACGCCAGACAATAAGCACCAAATTCGATCACCATAAGTTTAAATCTTTGATGGGAGCGATTTCATCAAGATTGCAGATTGAAGATGGCAGCCATATAAAGTCTATGAGAACCAATTTATCTTCCAAGCCACTTAGAAGGTCAATCTTGGGATCAAAATATACCTTTTCTGGGTCAAGGAATCCATTAAAGCTATTGAGAATAACACTAGATGATTATTTGATCAAATAGATATGTTCATTTTGGACATGTATAATTTACAACTCAATTCCTAAGTGGTTGGACATATATTAATATAGGTCATATACAGTGCATGTTTTCTGAAAAATTGATAACATGCATACATTTAATTAAACTTAGCTTCACTTTTATTATTTATTACATATAAAACTACAAATATCTGTGCAATTATGTAAATACTTGGCTTGGAAGATATATTGGTTCTCATAGACTTTATATGGCTGCCATCTCCGATCCGCCATCTTGATGAAGTGGCTCCCATCAAAAATTGAAAGCTATGGTGATGGAGAGCATGTGGAAAAAAATGGTGCTTCTGTCTGACGTGTCCCCATTCTTCTCAAATCTGGTCTTAAGCCCTCGATATGTTTTTAAAAATGTGTTAAACAGAGCAGCCACAAGAAGTCCTTGAGCATGAAGTCATTAATGAGCACAAAAAGCATTAAACTGATTGGTCCAGTGGTGTGATAGATTAGCTGCAGACAGACAGACAGACAGCTAGTGTCTGCTAGAGATGTTTATTAAAATGTTTGTCATAATGTCTTTTACATGTGCATTGATTGCAAACATATCACCTCGTCCTTCGGTACTACAACTGTAAACATCTCTTGTTTTCCTGTGAAGATGAGCTGGAACTGGATGTCGAGCAGCCAAATGAAGAATCTCTTCTGCTGAGCGGTACGCAGTAGACACAAACCTCTTAATATACAATACCAGTCAAAAGTTTTAGCCACACCTTCTCATTCAATGCTTTTTTTATTTTTATTATTATTATTTTCAACATTGTAGATTAATACTGAAGACATACTATAAAAGAGCACATACGGAATTATGTAGTAAAAAAAGAAAACGTGTGAAACAAACCAAAATATGTTTTATAATTTAGATTCTTCACAGTGTCTACCTCTTGCTTTGATGACAGCTTTACATATAAATACATTTTCCGCTTGATACTCAATACCATTTTCGATACCACAAGGATAAAAACAAAGACCCCAAAATTTAAAAAGGTTAAATATTTATAACAAAAAACAGTTATGCAAAAAGAAACTGCAACAAGCTTCAGGTCTGAGGTAGTGCAAAAAATAAATAAATACAATAAACAATAACAATTAGAACAATATTTTGAGGTCGTATGCTGTGCACAATATTAGGCAAGCTTGATAAGTCGACTTTTCTCTGCTTCATTCTGGGACTTCAAGAGAGAAAATAACACTTTTCAGTCACCAACATTTATGTAAACGTATTAGGCTGATTTATTTATTTACGTTGTTTATAATCATTAACATGACATCAGCCTTTAATTGCTAGCTGCGGCTAATGGCTAATAATAACACGGCCAACATTAATGTGGGCCACCGGCCACGATAACATCAGTAATAGGCAAGTTTGAAACGAAAGACACTGTAAATGCCAGGGTGTCGCTCCTTAAGATGTTTCGCCAAGTTTGAAGTACTTGATATTGATACTTCTGAAAATGAGCATCGTATCCGGATACAACGTTTTAGTATCGATACTTTTTTGAGTATTGATACTTTTGACAACCCTAAAATATATATATATATATATATATATATATATATATATATATATGTGTATATATATATATATATATATATATGTGTGTATATATATATATATATATATATATATATATGTATATATATATATATATGTGTATATGTGTATATATGTGTATATGTATATATATATTCATGATTTAGTCACCTGGTTTTCATTAACAGGTGCACTTTGTCAAGAGTTAATGTGTGGGATTTATGGAAGGAATCACCTCAAAACCAATTAAAGATAGCCAACATCTGTTCTTTGAATCATGTGTGACATATTTTGCAAAAGAAATCCAACAGAAGCAAATGAAGAGGAAACATTTGACTTGTCGGGCTGAATGTAGTGTAGTGTTGATAATCTCCTCACAGAGCTGAACTCCTGTCTCCTCTGCAGGTCTCCCCTTCACAAAGGGCACTGCTTCAAAACCAAAAAAGAAGAAGAAGAGCCGGAAAAAGAAGCCGGAGAGCGAAGACGACGACTTCTACCTGGATGACGAGGTGAACACGGAGAGAGACGACTGGTCGGAGGAGCAGCTGGCTGGCAACGCACCTGAGGACACGGCGTCCCGTGGCAACGAGGACGCCACGAGGATGTCCTTCAGCGACGGAGATGACGACATGAACGTGGACTTTGACGTGGACATGGACACCGATGAGGACATCAGGAATGAGGAACGTAATGGAGACACGACAAAGGAGAACGATGACAGCAGGGCTGCAGACCCTGAAGACGTAATGGACTTTAATGCTGTGAACAATTCAGAGACACAAGATCAAAAGAAAGGAGCCGAGCAAAATAACTGGATGGATGTGAACAGCAGGAGTTCCTCTGACAAGTTAATGGAAGGTAAAATAAATACTTTGGCTCTAAAGGAAGAATCAGGAGATCAACTAAGTCATTATACAGTGATGGAAAAAATTATTAGACCGCCCTTTTTTTCAATTTCTGGTTCATTTTAATGCCTGGTACAACTAAAGGTACATTTGTTTGGACAAATATAATGATAACAACAAAAATAGCTCATAAGAGTTTAATTTAAGAGCTGATATCTAGACATTTTCCACGGTTTTCTTGATAATAACCAAAATCATTATCTAGAAAACCATTAAAAAATGTCTAGGTATCAGCTCTTAAAATAAACTCTTATGAGCTATTTTTGTTGTTATCATTATATTTGTCCAAACAAATGTACCTTTAGTTGTACCAGACATTAAAATGAACAATACATTGAAGCCAACAAGGGTGGTCTAATAATTTTTTCCAAGACTGTATATATATATCAATTGTTTATTCAGGCACAAGCAGAAAAACAATTGACTAAAACCACAAAATTGATAGTATAACAAACATGACTGGCAGAATGATTCAGTAGTAAAGTGAAAGAATAAACATAATAACAAGCAGGTTTACTAAGAAATAAACGTGAAATATATAAAATGTCAATAAAATATAAATACAATTAAATAAGTGTATGACACATCATCAGACAACCAGGAATTTCTGTACAGTACAATTAGTTGTTAAACTATTAAAATAATGAATAAGTGGTTAGATAAATACTGAAAAAAACAATTAATTTTATTATTATTATAACTATTATTATTGTACTTTATTTTCGAACCCCTGCAAATGCAGAAATAATAAATATAGATGTAAAAACGTTTTTGAATTAAATGTATTTATTTATATCCACTTAATTATTGACTTTTATTTATTCAGTAATGTATGTATTTTATCTCAATTCTTTCAGCTTTTTTTTTCAGCAGACGTGCATTTTTTTCAAATTTCAAAGTGAATATCTATAGAACTGCATGGGAATCATCATTACAGTGTTGTGTTTGAACTGTATAACAGAAACATGGTGTTACACTCATTTTTGTTTCTTTATTATTTACAGAAAAGAAGAAAAAATTATTAGCTGCAGTGGCCGGAATGAAACAAGCAAAGATATTACTTGAAAAACTGGACATTGTGAGTATCTAATTCCTTTCTATTTTGTCTCATAATTAATTAAATATTTATTATACTTCTTATCACCACTTCATACCTTGATTGCATGTAAATTACATATCAATTTACAACATATCAATCCACAGTATATTTTTTCCTCTTCTTTTTTTGTGTCTGAATGTGTTTTTATGTTTGATATACACAAAAGCTATGTTTGAATATTGTATCTGCATTTTAAAAGTATTTTAAAAAAAAATTAAAAGCAGGTTCAAAGTTTGAATTAAAATATTATAAATGCTATGGAATAAATGTATAATCAGACTTTTAGCAACAGATCACATTCTGTCTAGCTTTTGGTAGATAAAAGCTTTAATTTTTTTATGTCATGTACATTTATTATATCAGAATTAAACTGTAATTAAAAAAAAGAAACATTAAGAAGAAAAGTGCAGACAGTAGAGTGCAGACTGTTTGGATTTTAATCACAGTTAGTGAATATAAAAGACAAGAATATTTTCAAAACAGTTCCATTATCCGAAAAGCAAATGACTGTTTTGTTGTTTTTGTTCTAGGTAAAATATCAGGCTTCAGTCAAGTCGCCCGTCCAAGACGACAACAACCTGCAGAATCGAAGATCCTCCAAACACACAAACGACAAGCAAAGCTACGCGAAGGTAGAGCAGCACGCTTCTGATACGATGTTCATCAGATTCACGCTGCATTTATAAAGGATTAAACGTATGAGACAACTTAGATGAAGTTATTTATAAGATAAAATCATCTGAACTGAGTACACGTCATCTGCAGTTTGAAAGGAAACTTATTCAGAGCATGAAAATGTTGCATCTTTTGCGCAGAAAAAGATAAAATTATATTTAACTTAACTGCAGTATTTATTATCCATTACTTTATTTGTTTTTAATTTGTTTATTTCCATTTTTTAAATAAATTCCTGTATTTAAATAGTTTGCTTCTGTTTTTTTCCTGTATTTATTACATACATTACTTGCATACATTTTACATATCTTTTTTCTTTGATACTTCAGCCACTTTATGTCCTTTTTTTCATACACTTAACACTAAATCAACAAAAAATAGAAAAAACTGTCAACAATTTAAAAGAAAACAAAAAACAGGTATATTTCTATTTTGCTAAATGCAGTTCTATTTGAATGTCATGTGTCTTGGTATTACTTAACTTTATTTACAACTAAGATAAATGAAATAATCTGTGCTCTTTATTTTCTCGCTCTAACTTCAGGCGACGGAGATGAACTGTTCCTTCTGCAGGAGCATCATGATGAAGGGACAAACAGCCTATCAGAAGAAAGGATTCACAGACGTCTTCTGCTCCAAAAACTGCCTTTTCCAAATGTTTCCCATTGTGAAAACAGTCACAAAAACGTGCCACTACTGCATCAAGTGAGCCTATGAGAAACAAAACCACTCAAAGTAATGTAGCAGTTTGAGGTTTTTACCGTGTTCTGTTTATCTCCTCGTCTTGTCAGGTCGATCTCACAGCCTGCGGACCTCATCATGGCTGCAGTGGACAATAAGGGAACTATGAAGGATTTCTGCAGCGTAACATGCCTGATCTCGTTCAAGTCCGACTCCGTTCCGACTACCTGCAGCATGTGCAACAAAGCCTGCACTGTAAGCAAAAAAAGCACCAATTTACTTTTTATCAGCAAAACTATAAACTCCCTCTTGTACTCACTGCTCCTGCATCATTATCTTCTGCAGAGCACATGTGAGTTGATCCTGAATGAGACGGTCCACCCGTTCTGCAGCGATCCCTGCCTGCAAGATTTCCACAGGGAAAACGTGGACGTCTGTGAGAACTGCAGCTTGTCCCTCCTCAAACGCCTGATGCTGAGGCTGAAGCTGGAGGATGGGACCAAAGCCATCTGCAAACAAGATTGTCTGGACGAGTTCAAAGAGGTACAGAAACATCATAGTGATGTTCATTTAAAATGGGAAAAAACATATAGCTTTAAAATTGGAACATTGTATATACAAAGTGCATGCCCAAATTCTTCATTAAGTGTCCAAGTCTTGTGCCAAAAAATGGTTTTCTAGAAAGCTTACTTGACTTAATGCATTATTTAAATATTTAAACACTTTTAGAGTTAGATACATTTCAGGAGCTTAAGGTACAGTTCAATCCAAAATGAAAGAATAGCTTTTTCTCCTACCTGTTCTTGCCATTTATCAATCTACATTGTTTTGGTGTGATTTGCAAGTGATGTAGATAATAAATAGATAAATACATCTATGAGTAAATATGGGAAGGTGGAAATATCTAAATACATACAGAATTAAATAAATAAAAATGATAAATAAACGCTTAAATAAATACTGAAATGAATACATGCATCAATAAATAAAGTTCAACAGGACATACATTAATAAATGCTTTGTTTTTGACAGAGGTTAGGACCTACTACCTCCTTAAGATACAGAAATATACAGAAATACAGAAATGAATACATCTATTTGTTCAAAAATTTAGAATTTGGACCTAAATATCTTAATATACTTATAAATCAATGTGTAAATGAATAAATAAAAGTGTATATCTCTTTATTTCAGCATTTTTTTTTATGTCCATATGTATTTATTTATTTTCCTCTGTATTTATTTTTTAAATTAATTTTTCTTTCCTCCTATCTTTTCATTATTCATTATGTGTCATTTGTTTTTTGCCTTGATTAAACGGTTAAAACACTTGCCCCGTGTGAGGCTCGAACTCACGACCTTCAGATTATGAGACTGACGCGCTGCCTACTGCGCCAACGAGGCCACGTCCTTCGGCTGCCACGTCATTGAACCAGACCACGATCGGAAGTTTTCGGTTGATTTCGGAAGTGTAATGTCGGCATAATTAGAAGTCAAACAGTTAATGACATACAACATCCTACAGCCATTTTGGTGTTATATCTTTATCGTCTGAACTGCAGTGCTCTTGTTACCAAAGAATCAACTTGCCCAATATAATATAACGGTAGTATACAGTAGTATATTTTAGTTTAATTGTGGTTATTAATGAGGGATGTCGGAGTTTTTTGACGTTCGCTTTTTTTCGCGGTACATTTTGGCTCCTCGCCGCACCCGTCCTTTTTGTATTAGATGGGCAACAGAATTGACTCCGCGCTACTAGACTGCAGTACGGTAAATGCAGGACCGACTCACATTGTTTACTTCGTGAATAAGATTTATTATTCCTTTTGAAAAAACATCTCAGGTGAAAACATGTGACATAAATGTTGGAATTACGTTTGAATAATAGTGGAAAGTAGCAAAGTGAATTTTACTGTACTTAGAAGTACTTTATTGATTTAATTTAATTTAAAAATATTTTTATTAGTATATTTATCCAACTTAAAAAAAAAGATCCACACACAGCACATGATTCAGATTCAGACACTTGTATTGTTATAGATGGTAAGTGCCTGACAAATATAATATATATTAGATACATATTCTAAGTATTATATAAGTGGATTTTCTCAAGTGCTGTTCTTGAAAGTACTTCATTCATTTAATTAAAACATTTTTTTTTAAATTATCATTATTTTACTTTTTTACTCCACACACAGTACATGATTTAAGACTGCATGGACGACAGTTTTGTAACAGGTGTAAAGAGCCTGAAAAATATTTATATTATGTTATATTATATTATATTATATTATACACACTTTAAAAATATTTTGTCCCACTTCAATTTATTGTTTGAATGCCCATCAATGTAACATAAATTGATAACGGGTAATATATATTTATAAGACATTAGATAAATTATAACAATAAGCACAGTAACAAAATGGGAATGAGGTAAAATTTTAAATATTACCAAATGATAAAGCTGGGGTTTTCTGCATTTTTGTCATTATCATTCAAATTCCTTAAAAAGGCCACTGAACAGCAGTATTATTACAGATGTAGAGACGGTGGACTCATCATTGTAATAAGCAGAATCTGACAAATATATATTATATATGCACAATTTATTATATTTCATTTTGTTCCACTTTAATCACATTACCTCAGACCTGGCTTTGTATCACAATAACAGATACTTCCTCAGTGATTAAAAGTTTTTCTGACTGAAATAATAATTCTGCGACACTCCTGACATTCTGTTTTCTTTTACTGTCATTCTGCAGAATATAACGACGCCCCACCAATGCACCATGTGCCACAGTTTGCGACCAGTTTCTAACATGGTTGGTTACAAGAACGAGGAGAACATTGTGACGCTCTTCTGCACCCGCAACTGTGTGACGTCTTATAAGCTTGGGCTTGAGTTTGCCAACAAGTCTACAGGTACGGAACAATAAGATTGTCAAGATTAAGCTTTTTTTTCTTATTCCCTTTTTTTTACTCCTCTGTCTTTTAGTGGGTATTAAAATACATGAGGCGCAACCACAGCTACCAGTGTAACAATAAAATATGATGCAGGAAGTTCAGATTGACTAAAACATCTGTGAATTTCAAGGTTTATCCAACTCTAAGACACTACACAGTGGTTGACAATAAAAATATTAAATTAAAGTCTCATTCTGTTCAGTCTGACACAGATTAGAGAAAATGTTTACTTTGCTCGTAACACTTTTATTCCCTATCGTCTAACATCTATGAGACGTATATATGTGTTAAAATGATTGTTTATAACATTACATCATGTAGTGTTTATCAGTGTATTTGCCAACAACTAAACTTCTCCCTTTGTGCACCCATTAGTGGACATTGTTGTATGAACAGATCAATAATGAAAATATAGTGAAATAATATAAAATATGTCTTCATAGGAGGAGTTATAATTGTTGGCAGATACTGTAAGTTAGCCCTCTGAACCCAAGGCAGTTTCAGGTCATTTTTTGTCATATTTTACTCACTGTAGCCTCGTTTTTCACTGCAATAAGTTTTGCACAACTATGGGAACACAGTCATGGCTGGAAGTAGGGAGAGCAGGCCTTTTTTTGCAGAATTACACAGTTTATAATGCCTTAAATCATAAGAAAAGTAAAAACACAAACTGAATTTCCTCGATGTATTATTTAAAAAAAAATTAGATAAAATGGCATTCATACTAACAACATTTTTCTAAGTGACCAATATGGGAACAATGTGGCGCCTTCACATGTTGACCTAGTTTTATTTTTACAACCGTCATTTACAGTCTCTTGTCCTCTCTACTCTGTTTTGTGTAAACGACCTTCAGTTTAGTTGAAGTTTCACTGAATTTTTGTCATGTGACTGTTGGTCTCAGCTTAGTTGTTTATGGCTTCCCAGTTGCGCTGAAGAGGGCATCATTTTCTGTTTTTTAGAAGTTACAGTTAATGAAAAACGGTTTATTTTTGGCCCAAAAAATTAGTGAAACATGAAGAATAAAATATTAAGCTTAGATGTTATTTATTTTTTCAGATGAAATAGTTTTGTGACACATGACTGGTTCATGGTCTGTTGGAAATTTAGAAATTCAACAATGCTTTTTTATATATTTTTTTATATTTTTATATTTTATCTCTTTCATTCTATTTTATATAACTGTACTTTTTCTTCCAGTTTCTATCTGACGATTGTAATTTTGGAAGACATGCTTTTCAAACCGTTCGGTGGGTTGTGGGAACCAGTTAAAATGTTCTTTTTAGAGCTCCATCCATCAACGTTATAGGTTATAACCAAGTCTATTAAGTGTTTTTACAGTGCTTATAAATGCTGAATAATGAGGTGATAAGGTAAAGTCTCAGTTTTTTCTTTAACAGTAAACTGAATCCTATGTTTCTGATTTTTTTTCCCTTCAGATGAGAAAAGCTCAGGTACGATGAGCAAGAGGAAAAGAGGCAGGCCAAAAAAAATCCTGAGTACTGTGGAGGAGTGTGGAGAGGAGACTGTTAATACTGTGAGTGTGTTACATTTACATTTAATCTAATCAGTGGCAGTTAAATTTGCTGCACACAACAGCTACGTGAAGAAAAGATAGTATTTGTTTACTTGCAGCCTTTGTTATAATGTTTTAATTCAATTGATTGATGTGCAGCGATAAAGCAGAGAGACAAGTTTTTACTATTAAATTCTAGCCAGGCAGATCACCGTAACAAAGCTGTGCATCGTCCCACAGGAGAATGAAAATATCGTGACAGACTCGGCTGTGAGTGAACACGATGCACCTGCAGCTGTCATAGCCACGTCAGACACGATCACACGCAGATCGGGGTCCTTCTGCTGCAAGTGTGGAAAGCATCTGCCGGATGGAGAGATGATGTACTGTCAGAAGAACAAGAAGGACGTTTTCTGCTCCAAAGAATGCGTCTTTGAAAAGCAACAAATGGCTAAACTCGTCACCAAAACCTGCTACAACTGCCTCCAGTAAGTCCACCATGTCTGTTTTTTATCCCCTTTTTTTCTTTTTTTTCTGTGTTTAAAAGAGACTGAGAGAGAAATTGAGTCGGTAAACAGTAAATCATCGGTTGTTTATTGAAGATTGATGGTGTGTTGAATTTAACTAACTTACTATTAGAATAATTTAGTCCTGTGCAGGTTGATTAGGGCAAACACAATCTTAATTAAAGAGACTGAAGCCAAAGCTTGAGTCACAACAAAGACCACAATGTAGAGCTGAGTACAAGTTTATTTTGTCTCATTTCCCCTCAGGGTGATAACGCGGCCTCAGAAGTTGATCATGGCTCCGGTCGATGATTCAGGAACGATGAAGGAGCTGTGCAGCAGCGCGTGCCTCTCTTCTGTCAACTCCAAAAGAAAGGCGACTGCCCTCAAAGCCAAGTGCAAGATGTGCAGCAAAGTCAGCTCTGTAAGAACAAAAAAAGTTTGAATGACATCAGTGCTTTTAATATATTATGTTTGCAAGAAAACATTTGTGAACCCTTTGAAATCACCTGGTTTTCTGCATTAATTTGTCATAAAATCTGATCTGCATCTAAGTCTCGACTATAGACAAACACAACGTGCTTAACCCAATACCACACAAACAATATAATATCTCATGTCTTTATTGAAGATATCCATGAAACATTAATAATGCAGGTAGAAAAGTAAGTGAACCCTGAGACTAAGAACTAATTGGAGTCAGAAGTCCTAACAATGAATTGAGATTTGAGTGATCTGATCCAATCAGGCGGCAACCTCTTGGTCTGAGCATTAAGGCAATCCAGGAAGTGCTTTAAGCTGCATTCTACAGAAAATTCCGACAGGGGGTGCTGATGGCGGCCGCAGAAGCATTTCGGTCCATTCATTTCAATACAAAATAAAAAAACTTCTCACTTGATTTATTCATTTTTTTTAGGACAACACTGGTCTCAATCGCTAGTAAAAAATCTTCCTCAAAACAATTTGATGTTAATTGTGTAAATAATGGCCCCATTTACAAGAAAATATAAGATAAAGAATCATATGATTTGGGGTGTGGCTACCTTTGATTGACAGACCAACAAGGTGAGCCATCATCAGCAGAGAAGAAAAGCAATGCATATCCACGGCAACGTGTCAATAAAGTTATATATATGTAAAAGTATGTTTACCGGTTTGGTCTCATAACTTTGACCCTTTCACACTGTATTTTCACTTAACATTTTGTTATTAAAAATGTCTTGTTCAGCGTTTGGTTGGACTAACAGACACTTTGCGTTTGCATGGTAATAGTTTAAAAACATTGTGTCATTTGTCTATACTTGAGACTTACAGTTGCAAGAAAAAGTAGGTGAACTCTTACCTGGTTTTCTGCATTAATTTGTCATAAAATCTGATCTGATCTGCATCCAAGTCTCAATTATAGACAAACACAATGTGCTTAAACTAATACCACACAAACAATTATAATATTTCATGTTTTTATTGAACACAACAATATAACAATCATAGTGATGGTGGAAAAAATAAGTGAACCCTTAAGCTAATGACTCCATTTAGAGCTATTAGGAGTCAGAAATTGATTGATTGATTGATTGATTGATTGATTGATTGATTGATTGATTGATTGATTGATTGATTGATTGATCCAATCCAACAGAGATGCTGTGGAATGACCTCAAGAGAGCTGTTCACACAGACATCAGAAGAATAAAGCTGAGCTGAAGCAGTTCTGAAAGGAGAAATGGTCCAAAAAGAGGCTCAGCCAGTTATTAAATCAATATATTTCAATAAAGACATTAAATATTATAATTGTTTGTGTGGTATTAGGTTAAGCACATTGTGTTTGTCTTGAGACTTGGATGCAGATCAGATCACATTTTATGACAAATTAATGCAGAAAACCAGGTAATTTCAGATGGTTCACATACTTTTTTTCTTGCAACTGTATATTTCTATGAGACCAGCATTGCTTGTGTCTCATCCACATGCTTTTTTTATTTCCGTCCTCAGTGTAAATCCAGAATGACAGTGGACGGCTCGCTCCACATATTCTGCAGCAACGCCTGCTTCATCCACTACCACAGAGCCAACAACCTGCCGGTGTCCCTGTGTGACGTCTGCAGCTGCGTCATCCGCGACAACAACACCAATCGATTCATGCTGAAGGCGGACGACGGCACGAAAATCATCTGCAGCGACGAATGTCTGGTCAAGTACAAAGAGGTGCAGGAATCAAACTTCAAAATCACAGTTACAGTATTTAAGACCATGCATATTACTGAGGTATAAATAAATGTAAATGCTTACGTTCAGGCAGCATCAAATATCTATCGAATAAACTTACATTTTGCACAGTTTGTATTGTGTTGCATTGATTTAGAAATAAGGAAAATATAATTAAATATGGCTCAGACACAATGCAAAACTATGAGCCAGTGAAAGATGATAAAAAGTAAAATAAATAAAGTTTATTCAAACAGTGGATTGATGGTTCAAGGAAAAATACAAACATTTTATTTATGTTAATTTATATTTTGATTAGTGTGATAATCTCTTATTGCCTTTTGTCAGTTTGGGGCCTCCATTGGGGCAGCTCACTTTTGTTTACAGAAGTTTAAAAATCAGGTCACAGTGTCATTAAAAACGTATTCATCAAAAAAACCAAAATGCAGTCATTTGTCCGAAGATATGATAAAATATTCCTTTATTAGTCCTACAATGTGGGACAACAGCAGCAAAAAGTGGACACGAAAACTAGAAGAAGCATCAATAAAATAACAATAAATAGTAAGTAAAGCAACATAAAAAATATGAAAAAGTTTTAAAAAATGAACAGTTCAAACAAGAGTGTATTAAAATTAGGTACAGTTTATACAATATAATCAGACCACTGCACAGATAAATCCTGAAAGTCCTGAAATAGGTGTTGGGTTTTAAAGATGTATAAAGAAGGTTTTGGAAATGTAAACATGGAATGTTTTTAAGGAATAAAGAGGCATTTTTATGTCTGGTAAAACACAAAATATTTGCAGATTGTATAAAAAAAGAGAATAAAATAATTTTTTTTGGAGAGAGGGAGGGATTCAAAGAGCAGCCTTGCAGCAAAGCCGATTGGTTGTTATGTAAATTTGAAAGTTCACAGAATTTAAACACCATTATACTGTTATTCTCCCATCTGATCTAACACTGTTTCTCACAATGTTTCCCTTCTGGTTTTTAACACATTTTCAGAACATTGAGGCGTCTCGGCCGTGCCCCATGTGCCAGACGTCCCACCAGCTGTCAGACATGGTTGAAGGTGAAAACCAGGAGGGCATGCTGGACTTCTTCTGCAGCAACAGATGTATGATGGTGCACAAGGCTCAGTCCTCCTCCGTCTCCGGTAATATCTGCCTCCTGCTCTCACTCTACGCTGCCTTTATTTATATATGCATTGCTTATGTCATTTTGCATTAAATTATTATTGTGCAGACTCAAAAACTTTCAGAGTTCCCTTCCCCTAAACCTGCCGGTGCAGCTGGGTGTGCATTTACAAAACTAGAGTTTATCAGTTTCAACATTAAGCTCTTAGTGCATAGTTTTGATGCATTTTGTTCTATTTTTTATTACTTTATTGCAGGAGTTACAAGAGATTTGCATTTGTTTACATATTATGTTCTTCATACTTGTAGCATTCCTGCAAGTTCATATATCTTTATAGTGAGTAAAATTAAAGTAAGCAATCAGGTCCATAAGTAGATAAATGAATAAAGAAAATAGCAAATAGTAAAAATTAGACTAGTTTGATGTTTTATGTTCTTAAATACACTTACTGTACATAGACAGGACTATCACATATATACATACCTACATAAATCTACATATACATCTGCACACTGCATCTTAAAAAGCAAACATTTCAGGGCTACATCCTGTAATATTATTTAATTGTGATTCTCATATCAAATCCATTGATTCCATGGCTTCAAATATTATTTTTCTTGAATTCTGATTCCTTAGATTATTCTTTCCATTTCTCAGATACTACAGTCATGGAAAAAAATATTAGACCATTGTTGTCTTCAATTTCTTGTACATTTTAATACCTCGTACAAGTAAAGGTACATTTGTTTGGACAGATATAATGATAACAACAAAAATAGCTGATAAGAGTTTAATTTAAGAGCTGATATCTAGACATTTTCCATCGTTTTCTTGATAATAACTAAAATCATGATAAAGAAAACCATGGAAAATGGCAAGAAAGCAAGGAGAAAACAAGAGTGGTCTAATCATTTTTTCCATGACTGTATTTACTTTAATTTTGTTCTTATTTACATTTTACACGTGTCCCAACTTATTTGAAATCTGGGTAAATTTGTGAATAAACATTGTATTATAACAGATTAAAAACTAAAAGTTTTGTTTGCTCTTGGGCATGATTTATGCAGAAGGATGTAGTTCAAAATATTGGTTATTGGTCTCCTTGATTACTAATAAACATTTTATCAGTATATTGGAATTTCCCCTGAAAAACATATTGTTTTATCCCTGATTTTAACTTGTTTCTTGTAGGAAGGAACAGCCCACCATCTGAGAATAATGACATTAAAGAAGTGAAGCCGTCTCCATCATCTGAAGAGTTTGACTTTAAGGAAGGGAAACCGTCTAAAACATATTTGGACTTTGTGAGTATTAAAGAGCTGCACCTAAGCCTTCAAAGCTTCATTCACAACTTTAACATTCAAATCCAAATGCTGTGCAGCTTTTCTTTGCATGTCTGTTCATTCTCCTTAAACCCAATAAATCTGCAGATAAATATTGTAAATAAGACGACAGGCGTCCAAACCTTCAATTGAAAATCAAGGCGTACCTTTAAACCACAGCATGTAAATGTTTTATACAGCTTTTGTAGTGATGTGTGTGATACAGGTACAGAAGATTGAAATGCAGAACTAGCAGGATGAAAAACAGCTTCTTTCCCTGAGCTGGCAGAACTCACAACACCCACACAGGATTAATTATTTAAAAAAAAATCAGGATACAAATATTGCATTCTAAATGTCCATTGTGCAATGAAACTGATATGTGCAAGACAGACTTTCTAAGATTTCCTTCATTAGTCCCACAACGGGGAAATTTCAAGAATTTCTGCAGCAAAGTGGAAAGCAAAATAACAATGAATAGTAAACAGCAGTATAAACTAGAAATATAAGAGGTATTAGCAAATAAACAAGTAAAAAATATTAAGTATTAACAATTGAAAGTATAAACAAGTAGAAATATAAATATAAAAAGTATTAACAATTTAAACAAAAAAAAACAGAAAAACTTATGAACATTATATACAACGTAGACAGAGTCAGCAGTTGGATATGGACCATAGCATATTGCACATATAAATTAAATTATCAAAAAAATGAACAGTGTTTATAGTGATTTTCAATGTCTATAGCAGTGCTATTTTTAGAGTTTGTCTGCTCTATCTCTATCTACCTCCTCTATAACATTCATTTATTTATTTATTTTTATATTTATTTATGACATTACACACCCTTGTCCTTGTTTTAGCTCAGTATTCTACTGTATTTTAAAATGTTTTTAACTGTTTTACGTGTGTTTATTTTGTTGTTATGATTGCTTTAACTATGCACCTTAAGCAGTGGCTCTCCCAGTTGTATATCAAAACAACTGATTTTGTCACTTAACCCTTTGATGCACAACATGGGTCAAAAATGACCCTCATTCATTTCCCATGTTATTTAATGCTTGCTGTGTGTTTCTGTCCTCTATCTTTTGATATCAAGTTATTATATGATTGAATATTCTAGTATTCTTTAAATATCTTGTTTTTGATAACAACAGATCATTATTTCCATTTTGCCTTTCATACTTTATGAAGAAAAAAAGTTTTTGTATTATTACATAGCTAACTTCTTGGCTAGTAGCTTGTAAAGCTAACTTCTTGGCTAAGCTACTCAGCCAAGAAGTTAGCTAAGTAGTAGGATGCATGATGATCAAAAACAAACTACTTGAGGAAAACCTGGAATACTGAATGATGAAAATAATTTATTGCAAAGATATAGAACACAAAAACTCATACATATCGGGTCACTTTAGACCCATGTTGTGCATCAAAGGGTAAAAAAAAGTAATAACAAAAGAAAATTAGACAAGTTTCCTCTCAAAAGCGTGCACACTCTTGCCAAATAAGACACCAGACTAAATGTTACACAGCTAATCCAGCTCTCTCTCGCTTCACTCTGCAACAGATCAAAGAAGAACCGGTGGATGAGGGCTACAGCCAGAACCCCCCGTCCTCCGTCTCCACAGAAAACATCAAGGACGAGCCGAAGGCTGGAGACGATTCGACCAAGGTAGGACAACAGCAGATTAATTATCACTCTGTTTTACAAGCAAGAATAAAGCATTTATGATATGTATTTATTACTGCTAGGGAGATGTATGAGATCAAATTAATTACATTAGAGTCTTTAAAAAAGTTAATTTCAGCTAAGTTAAACTATGTAGGTGTTACGGTCAAAATGTATCAAAGTAACAAAAGTAAAAATAACTCATCATCCTCCCTTTCAGAGGATTATTATAAGTGATAATAATAATATAATAATAGTAATAACTTTTATTTATATAGCACCTTTTACAAAACAGCAGCTTACAAAGTGCTTCGACAGAGAGCAGTTAATTACAAAGAGAATGATGCCATAAGGCTAAAAACAATTGTTACATTAAAAGACAGAGCAGAAAAATCACAAGACATTCTCAGATACACTGAAAAATAAAAGGTGTAAAAAAAGTGAAGAAGTGAAAAGGAGTAGTAAAATAGAAAGCATTACATAAAAGCAAGTCTATAAAAGTTTTATGAAGTGATTTAAAAGAAGTTACTGACTCTGCGCACCTTTATTTATTAGAAGTGATGCATTAGTATTTGAGCTAACCTGCAAAGATTCATACTTACGAAGCCATTTATATCCGTATCTGAGTCCTAGAAATCTAATTTTGTAGCACAGAGAGAATATTTCAATAGTAAAGTAACTGTATCTTTAAATAATAAAGAATAACAGATTACAGTATGAAAGGCTGATGTTAGACAATTAATTGAACACTTTGAGGAATTATTTAAGACTTAATGTTCCTAATTTTTTTATGTTATTTCTACTTGTTTATATTGTAAATTGGTAATACTACTACTATTATATGTTTTACTTGCAAATACCTTTCATATATTTCTAGTTTATACTGCTGTTTACTATTTATTGTTTTTTGCTATCCACTTTGCTGCTGTAACTCTTGACATTTCCCTGTTGTGGGACTAATAAAGGAAATCTTAATCTTAAATAGATTGATATGGAGGAGTTGTTTGTCACTAGAATAACCACGATGTTTTAGAAACTGATCAGATGTTTGTATGTAAAACGAGACAAGAAATATGCAAAATAACTTGTAAGAACAGTTGTAACGTAGTAGATAAAAAAGAACAGGGTGGGGGAGTGGCAGAAAATACAAATATTTAATTAAAGAACAAGTACTTCACTTATTTTGTTCTTAATTTACATTCTTCTTATCATCCATAATAGTAATAATGGACATAATTGACACAACAGTCGACATTTAGAAATGTATGTAAATGTCGAGCAGGTTTCTGATTGTGCATCATCATCAGCAGTCCAGTTCTGCCCTAAGGCATAGGTTACAGTAGTAAGATGTGTAAATAGAAAGAACATCAGATTTAATAGAACTCTACCCAGAAAAACAACAAACAAACAAATAAATAAACACAAACAATCACAAATTTCTCAGACAAAATACACCAATTCAATGTCAGAGGTGACTGTTATATTCCTCTGCGCAGGAGCACTTTCAGTAAGTCGGCCTGGTCAGTAAGGAGTGCAAGTGTGTGGAACTGAGTACCTGAGGAGGTCAAACTGCTTACAACATACAAGGCCTTCACAAAAAAATTTAAATTGTGGCTTATCAACACCTACAGCTGCCAACACTAAAAGATAAGCCTGTTGTGTTGTTTTGATGTTATGATAAAATGTTATGTTGTGATGTTGTATTTTTTCTTAATTGTATCATAAGTGTTTGTATATGTATTTTGTATATTGTACGTGTTTTTTTTTTTGTTTGTTTCGTAATTCTCTGCTTTTTTTTTTACATCATGGCCAGGGGGACTACAGATGAAAACTAGCCTTCTGGCTTTTTTAACCATGTGTAATCATGTGTTTGATGAAATTGCACTGTCCCCTTTTAAATAAACTAATAATAATAATAACAATTAAAAGGTTTTCAGAATCAAATTTAAGGTCCTTCATTGTTCCGTGTTGTAGAGTCATATTAGTCACCGTGACTGTTTACAACAGTTAGTGCTCAGTCTTCTTCTTCCGCTAAGTCCAGGTCTTTCACAAACAAAGTAAACATACCCTAAATCTTCTCAAACTAGCCTGGTTTCCCTCTCTGAATATATGTTATTTTTTCCAGAGGTAGAGCTGTCAGCATCTGCCTAATCCAAAAGGTCACATTTGGTCTACTCGTATTTTTCCAAATTAAGGCAATTGATTTATTAGCATGTAAATGGCACAAATCTATCAATATGCGTTCATTCAGTGAATATGTGTGACCCGTGGGATAGGATCCTAAAATAAAAAGGGGCAGGGTTCATCAAGCAATCTTTTGAGATAACCTTTTCGATTTACTTTTCTCTTTTTCTCCAGGACGACTTGAAGATCGATTCAGTCTTCTCCTTGACGGGAGGCTCGTCCTCGGCCACGTCCACAGCTCAACTTCTCACCCAGGTGGATTTTCCTGCACCTTGTTCCAACTGCAAACAGGTCCTGCTGGACGGAGAGACGGTGTACCAGAGGAAAGACCACGCTGACATCTTCTGCTCCACTTCCTGCCTGCTGACATTTTACCAAAAGACTCAAGTTAAGAGGACGTGCAGCTTCTGCCTTCAGTGAGTCTTTTTCTCACCATTTCTCCTTTTCCTATGAAAAATTATAATTCGTTTTAATTAGTTTTTATTAAAGCGTTAGCAACTCGTACGGTCATTTCACAATTCTTCTGCTGTTTTTCTGTTGATCATTTAGGAAAATTATAGTTACCTTTTGTGAATTAAAAAATGATATGTAGATGTATGAAAACAAATACAAAAGAGTATTAATAATGTTTTTAAATAGACAATGTGTGGAAATTTTAAGGTGCAGGATCCTATAAAAAAATTATTAGTGGATTCACGATATCCAAGATAAGATAAGATGAGATAAGATAAAACTTTATTAATCCCGAAGGACGAAATTCTGGTTCCAGATTGCTCCAAAGCCTCCAAAACAATAACAAAAACAATCACAATATAGCATAATATAAGAAAAGCAATGGACAAAATAGGTAACAATAACAATATATAATATAAATATAAATTTAACAATATTTTTTTTTAAAAGTATCTAAGGAGTAAAGTGAGTAAAGTTCAAAAGACATGGCAGGATGTAATATACAGATATATTGCACATGATAATGAAGGTAATATAGTCCGTGGTGGTAAAATTTGTAATGCACATGATGTTAATATTACTCAGTCCAATATTTTAGCTTTCCTCCCTGCAGAAAGGGGAGGAGTTAAACAGTTTGATGGCCACAGGTAGAAAAGACCTCCTGTGGTGTTCTGTTGTGATCAAATTATATTCCATCTTTATTTATTATTCTGAAAGCTCTTTTCTGAAGTTTATTTATAGGGTCTTTATTTGTTTTATATGCATTTCCCCACATGTATGTGTGTTAAAGTTTGCAGACTTTGAACTGATCTCTTCCTCCCTCGTGCTCTCAGAGGGATGTCGCAGACTCAGGAGGTCCTGCAGGTCCCGGGGGACGAAGAGGGGACGATGAAGGATTTCTGCAGCGTAACCTGCCTGTCCTCCTTCAACTACAAGAAAATCATGTCCACCAAAATACAGCTGGCACCCGTCACGTCACAGTCACAGTGCAGCATGTGCAGCAGATATTGCATAGTGAGAGACAAAAGATCAAATGTATTATAACAAACTGTATCGTCATATAGTATTTAAATATAGTCAGCAAATGTTTTCCTTGAAGGAGCCTTTCTGTAAATATTACAGAGAAAAATAAAATCATCTCACTGCCCCTTATGGAAGAGGATAAGGGCCAGGTAGGAGGAAAAAAAGATTATTTTGCACTTAGAGAAAAAAAGTCGAAATGACAAAAATAAAGTCAAAATACAATGTTGAGAAAAAAGTTGAAATGTGAAGAATAAAGTCAAATTTGAGTTTGGTAAAGAAGACTGCAGGCTACAATCTGATTTCCTCAATACGTCTAATATATGTCTGAAAAAATCACATAAATTGCATAAAAGCAGATTTCCGAAAAAAATATTTTTAAGCAACCTTCTACCAAGAATATCTCATTTATGTGTAGGGGGACTTTAGTTCTACTACACCCTTAGACATTACACATTTTATAACATTGATGAAAATCAGGTTGTGGTTTGCAGTTTACATAACTGTTCAGATAGAAAACAATGTTCCTCTGATGACTTACTGATACAGGAACAATGAATCTGTGAAATCTTTCCAACTTTACCGAACACAAAAAGTTTCGACTTTATTCTCAAACTGCTTGACGGGAAAAAAAATCCTCCTCTCATTATTTTTTTTCTCCTTCCGGCACCAATTCTCTTCCCTAGTTTCCCAGCAGGTTTATATGAATTATTGTTCCTTCTTTTATCCTCCTGCAGAGCAAACGTGAGATCATCCAGCAGGACTCCGTCCACAAGGTCTGCAGCGACCCTTGTTTCCTTCGCTTCTGCAACCTGAACAACCTGACGATCTGCGAGAACTGTCGCTCCTGCTGCGACTCGCCTCTCCTGCTCCGCATGGAAGACGGCTGCAAGAAACTCTGCAGTGCAGAGTGTTTGGCCAAATTCAAACAGGTGAAAAAAAATCTTAAAAACATCCGTCAAATGATAAAGAATGTATTTTTTAAATATTTAATACATTCCAATACAACAGAATTTCTTCAAGTAAAATAATAGAATATAATCAGATAAAACAGAAATATAAACAGTGATTTCCAGCTTGAATTAACCCTTGTATTGTTTCTGTATACACCACTTGTCCTAAGGGTAAAAAATGACCCACCTTTACGAAACCCCTTAAATAAAACAGTTTGATTTGAATTTTTAAACCCAAATCTATTTTGCATGAGGAACCAACATTTCATTCATCATAAGCTTTGTGAATATCTAGGTTTTCCCTCTTTGCAGTGCAGAAAAACTGGATTTAATCAGTTTAATCTTTACTGTTTTACTCAAATAGGGGTTTGTTTTTATTATTTTTATTGCAAATGGTACTGCATAAGTGTAAACAGTAGCAATTTTTTACCAAATGTGCATGCGTACATGTACTCATGCATGCTTGGGTTTTATGTTTTAAGTTGCCGGGTCAGAAATGACACCTAAGACAAGATTTGGACGCTGCTGGTGTAAAGCTGTCATGGAAATATGAACAAAGGCAATGTTTAACTTTTTTCTAATGTTGGGGTCATTCTAGTAAAAGTAATCGAATTTCAAGTTGAAAAAAGATCATTAAGAGGGTTTTCTCTGCTGTTAAACATAGTGGCGGGTCATTTTTGACCCCTAAGACAACACAAGGGTAGAGTCACAGTTGTATCTGGTTGTGGTGGTGGCTTTTCTGCACTGCTGCACCAGAAATTATGTTTTTTTTTTTCTAGGAAGCATCCAAGAAAAGTTTCTGAACTGGTTGCATCATCTCCTCTGCATTAATGTTTCCTCTGTGCCGTCTTTGTTGCTTTGCAGACGATCAAAACACTGCAGCCGTGTGCGATGTGCCGCATCTCGTTTTCAGTGCCGGATATGTTTGAAAACAAAAGCAGCGAGGACGTAGTGGAGCTCTTCTGCACCAGGAGTTGTGTGATTGCATCGAAGATTCAGGCGTCAGGTACTGAACGTGCTGCTCTGAGCTCTTTTCTATGAATGTAGATCGACAGGATCAGTCCCACGAGCCTCGCATTCACTCTGAGCTGTTTCCACAATTTGGCCCAGTTTTTACCACGACAACTCTTTTTTTCTCTGCAGGAACTCCACTGAGTTGTGACCAATGTGGTAAGAACCAACTACCTGCCTGCCACCTCGCCATGTCGGACGCCTCCATCAGAAACTTTTGCACTCTGACCTGTGCCATGTCTTTTAAGGTAAAACAACCTACAACAACAGTGTTTCAGATTCTGTGGTGATGTCCTGTGACCGTACCTTTCCTCCTGGAGGGAAAACTCCCTCAACCCTCCTGTAATGTTCGTTTCTCAGGAACAGCAATTATGTCAATTTGACCCACGAACATGTTTAATCATCCTTTTCATGTTGAATCATCCAAAAGTGTCAGGAACTGAAAAAAAACCCAAACATTGTTTATATTTCATTAATAACTCCATTACTAACCATCTCAATCAATATTTAGTGCAGTGGTGTTATTTACCTCTCACTGATGGTTCAATGAGGATAATTCACTTGTTTTTCATTTAAAAAAAAATGCATGTTAAAACTTTTTTTTATGTACATTGGAAAGACCTACATATAAAATTAAATGGTTTTACATTAAGTTGATTTTTTTTTCTTATTATGAAAAAATACTTTAAACTATTTCTTTTTTTAACTTTAAAATGGGTCAACTTGACCCACAACATAACAGGGAGGGTTAATACATGAAGTCTGAGCCCACTACAGCCTCCGAATGTGGCTCGATTACAATGTATCTGAAAATAGTTGGAAATATTTGGGATAATATATGTACACAACTCAACAAAATATATAACAAAGCTCAAGTTGTTTTTAGACATTTTAATGGGGAAATGTTACATTTTCTACTTCAAAGTGTTATAATAGAATATAGATACCATAGTTATGTTATTCAAGTTTTAAACCTTTGTATGTTTTTGTGCCACAGGACGCCCAAAAGGACACGAGTGCTGCCACTAACTCGACCGGAGCTGCAGACCAAACACAGAATGACTTCCACAAACCTCCAGAGAAACTGCCGTGTGCTCAGTGTCAGCGCGCTATAAAAGCTGCTCCCAAAGTCATCCAGAGAAAGGTGCGTGGGGACTCGGTTTCATGATAGATTTTTACCTAAACTGCCTGCTCTATGAGCCTGTGTAGGTGTGACATTTGAAGAAGAAGTTATTTTATATTCATGTACAATTTTCACATTATAAGGACAGAAAGCAAAAAGGGAAAAACAAGGAAAAAGACGGATTTAAGGACACAGTAACAACCCTGATTCCAAAAAAGTTGCTGTGGGAAAACATTAATAAAAACAGAATTCAGTGTATATTTAGGAAAAACAAAAGTTTATCAGTTGGAAATTAAACATGTTATCTTTGTCCAGTTTCACGTGGATAATAGAAATTAAAAAGACAAACTTTTATTTATGTTTTAGATTAAATTAGAGGGTTTTGTCCATTTAATTTGTGTGTTTTTTTATGATCTTGTTGATTGACCTGTATAGCTAAACATTTACTCACATTATGTACAAATTTGAGGAACTTGTACTTTATATGTAAATATTATACTTCTACTGCACTACAGTTAGCTGCCGTCTACAGTTCCTGTTCAGGTCAAGATTTAACATGAAAAAATGTTTAAAGTGAAATTAAGCCTCATAACAGTATATTAAGTCATTAAAATGAGCTCTAGCTTTACACAATTCAATTACAGCAAATGGATCAATGCAAATAATCCAGTGATATATTTAGAATATATAAAACAATCTGAGTGGCTCCATTCTGCATAACAAGTACTTTTACTTTAAGTAGTTTTACATACTTTAAGTACATTTTGATGCTGATACTTTTATACTTTTACGTCAGTAAGTTTTGAATGCAGGACTTTTACTTGTAGGGGAGTAATTTCACAGTGTGGTATTAGTACTTTTACTGAAATTAGGGATCTGAATTCTTCTTCCACCACTTGTTTCTGCACAGGGCAAGATTAATTTTGTGTGCAGCGTGGCGTGTTCTGAGGAGTTTAAGAAGGTCGACAACCTCTTGGGAAAGTGTGAATATTGTAAGAAAAAAAAGATCGTCAGTGACGTGAAGAAGGTCGACGGCAAAGAACGCTACTTCTGCAGCGACGGTAAGAGGAAAACTTAAACTATGACCTTAGTCAGAAATTATGTTGAAACTAGGGATGGTAGTAATTAATCGATGATCGATCACGTGGAATTTTTAATTGATTTGTGTATTTTTAGATTTTAATTTTATCTCTGACTGCGTATCAGTATCACTGAACTGAACCACAGCGAATTAAGTTGGATAAAGCTACAGTTTGTAAACTGAAAGTTGCAATGACAATCATAAAACACAGAAATTCAAGACTATTAATTTGAGCAAAACTATCTTACTGTATCAAACCTTGCTAGCATCAATTACTGAGTTTAATTTGATCCAAAACTTATTTAAACACAAAACACATTTTTTTTTTTGTAATTTACTTTTTATTGGTTTTTGAAATAAACAAACAAACAATCAACATGAAGACCTATAGACAAATACAGAAAATATCAAAGAAAAAAGTAAAAGTGTACAAAAGGGGATTGGAAAACACCCAAAATTAAATGAATAAATAAAATAAAATAAAAAGGGGAAAGGTACGAAGAAATTAAAGTATTCTGATCGTCCAATCTGAGATTACCTGAAATCCGGTTTTATGGTAGAGACATATGTAATCCATTTTTGCCAATTTTCAATAAATACCTCTTTTTGTGTTCTTAAATTGAAAGTAATTCTTTCCATTACAAAGATACTGTACACAATATCGATCCATTCATCTGCACTAGGTGCCTCCCTCTTCAGCCATTTCTTTGTTATCGATTTCTTAGGCCACCAATAATATTCTAAGTAAATATTTGTCTTTATTCCTCCACTCCAGTTCCTCTAGATCCACTAAATATAATAAATTGAAACAAAAAGTTATTTTTGTTGAAAACACAGTCTCTAGAATTTGATGTACGCTCAACCAAAATGGGGTCACAACAGGGCAACACCAGAATATGTGATAGTGATACAAAACACATTTAAATATGCAAGATTACTGTGAAAACTAACCTCATGCCTCTTCAGGGGCTAAAACATAAAATATTAAATTCCTTAATGTTATCTTTACAGTTTAATCTCAGTTTTATTTAGTTTCACGATCGACAGGAAGTCTCTTTTCGTCCTTTCAGAATAAAAGCGTCCATTATCAAAAGCGTCCATTATCAAAATTGCCAATGTATGCAGGTTTTTACCATAGACTGTATACATTTTTACATATACTGGAGTATGTATAAAAACATAGTGATTAATCGATTAATTGATCTTTAACGTTAAAGATGCTGAGTTGGCAGGTTTCTTCCAAACACCCATCACTAGTTTAAACTATGCAACCACTGAACTCACACACAGCTGGTGCAGCACAGTGCAGGATGGTGTTGAGCACTTTTAGTATTCAGATTTATATATAAACAAAGAAGAAAAAGAAACCACTGAAATCCCTTCTCCTCGCTGCAGGCTGCCTGGTGCTGTTTCGTCGCAAGCTGGAGAAGGAGTGGGGCGACCACTGCGGCTCGTGTGCATACTGCTTCTGCATCTCTCGGACGCTGGTGACGGCGAAGTGTGACGGCGCTGACGAGAAGTTCTGCTCTGAAGAATGCAGCTCAAACTACAGCACGCCCCACTGCCGTGTGAGTACAGGAGGAAGTTCAGTCAATGCACCAATAACCTGATAACCTGACCAGTGTGGACAATATATTATTCAACTTCCCTTTCATGTTTTTATCAGTTCAGGGTGACAAATGTAGAGCTCAGATTAGATCATGAAAACCATGCTTTAACCCATTCAGACCGCCACAAAAAACACCTCTAAAACCTGAGCATTGTGTCAAAACAACCTCCCAAAAGCCTGAGTGTTTTCTGAAAAGCAAAATAATTCAGCCTAAACCATTGGCTTCAACTGTGCATTATTGCCTTTGCCCTAAATTTAAGATTAAAAAGAAAAAAAAAAAAGATAAGATGAGATAAGATATGACTTCATTTATCTCACAGTGGGGAAATTAAGTCATCACAGCCTCTCACACAGATATAGAAGACAGATAAAGAATATAAAAAATAAGACCTATACATATACATACATTCTATACATACATTTCTGCTATTTGGCATTTATTAATAATATATATTTTTGTGTTTGTTTTCCTGAAAGTAAGTGCATTTTACAGATATTGCGCATTTGAGAAAATATATTTTATCATGTTAAATATGTTAAATCAGTTGTTACATCTAGTGCAAAAAAGGTAAAATCTATAAATATCATAAAAAATATGAAGAATTTTCAAAAAATAATAAAAATTGTATTGCTTCCACACGTGTATTACAGTGAGTTGTGATGCATCTCACCGGTTATGTGTCTTAAAAAATAGGAGATCTTTCAAATCATGCAGATGTCTTCAGGTCTTAAAGGTCTATACATACACGCAAATCTAAACAGATTTTTTTGTGAATGTATTTGTGCAAAGTTCCACAATGATTGTGTAGCACCACTCAAAAGAACAAAATAATCGTTTTTTTAAGTGGTGCATTAGCAAAGACGCAATATTTGTTACTAAATCCTGATTTTAAAGTCATTTTTAAACCAAAAACTATAAATATATTCAGCTTCCAGTTTTTCTAATGTGAATATTTGCTGGTTTTCTCAGCCTTTCAGGAGAAACAATTGAACATATTTGAGTTTTGCACAGTTAAAAATGTCACTCTGAGCTCTGAAATTACAATAGACCAAATAATGAATTAAGACAATAATCAGCAGATACACTGATACTGTAGACTACTGTAAGTTGCAGCCGACCTGCATATAAAGGTTGCTTTGTCTCTTTGTACTGACGACACGTCTTCTGTTTCCTCTCAGGTTGCAAAGTGCGACACCTGCGGCCGTGACGGTAAACTGAGGCAGCGGCTCCCCCTGCTGGGAGAAGTCAAACACTTCTGTGACCTGAGATGTCTCCTTCATTTCTGCAATAAAAAGGTCCAGATGGGCAACACAGGTATGCAACGTTGTGCGATGCTTACAACCCTGACACAGAAACAAACCAGACATTTAACAAGATTCCAGCCTACAAATCCAGCCAGATACTCCTCATTGTTTTTAACCCACGTTGGACACTTTTTCTGATTTTGTGGATTTTTTTGTTCCTGTGGTAGGAAAGGCATATGTTGATTTGGTTTACCTGTTACCAAGAAATATCTTTTTCTGAGATGGATTGACCTCCGATCAGCTGTCAGAGCTGTCAGGTTTTGAAGGGATCTTCCTAAAAATTTCCTGTTAATGTTTGTTTTTGACATGAGACTCTCTAACAGCTGCTGCTGACTCTTTGTCTCCTGCCTGCAGTCTCTTCTCCTCCTCGACCTTCAGACACGGTCGACTCCTCCCCCGTCATCGAAAACGTTATCTCACTTGCTGGCGCTTTGGCGATGCGGCCCGGAGCCTCTGATAGCTCTACACAACATGGTACACACACACACACACACACACACACATACACACACACACACACAAACACAGACACACACACACACACACACACACACACACACACACACACACACACACACACACACACACACACCAGAAAAATATAAAAAAATGGGAGGCCAATCTGAAAGTGTCTAAAACCTATGAAGCCTAGAAGTCTATGAGAAAGTGACCGTAGTTGTAACTTGATTTCTTACATCAGTAGAACTTCTCATAATTACTTTATGGTCTCAGTCAACAGGTTCAAGTCTTGATGAGGCTAATTTAGTAAGTTATAGTCCCATTTAGAGTAAAGTAGATGCTCTAACTTTGTGAGCAGCGACGTTGCTCAATGGAGACCGGAGCCAGGTGCAGCCAGATCCGCCCTCTGGGTCAAATATTGTCACTTGTAGCTTCAAGAAAACAACAATTCAACTAAAAACATGTTGCTCACATACTAATGGGAGACGTCATGGTGGCCACATCCACTCCTTTACACAGTCTATGACATGCAAACAAAAACATTATGTAAGCACACACTGTAGAGACTAATATGAAGATGCTTTATGCTGTGGATATTGATGTTTTATTCTGACTCTTATTTCCCTGCAGTCTCTGACCCCGACATTCAAACAAAGGTTGTTGGACATGTAAGTTAACTATAAAACACAGTCTTGCTTATGTTGTTCAAAACTCTCTGAGCACTTTAATTAGCTAAGATATAACCCATTTGTACTATTTATAAAGTTTGAGTTATTGTTGTGTGTTCTTCAGGCCAGTGTTCAGACCGTCCCCACGCAGCTGAAGAACAAGTCCATGCTGTGCACGCCGCTGGTCCACAACAAAGGAGTCTCCTGCACGACACAGACAGTCGACACCCAGACTCAGACAGGTAAAAAAAAACCACATCCAGGACATATCCCACCCCAACAAAATAAGTAGATGAATGGAGAGACAAAGGTAAGATAAAGAGATACTTAAGTAATCTATCAGCTTTGCATCCACTAACACCACTGGGGAGTATTTCATACAGCTTTTTCTCCTGTTTTTGCTTATTTAGGAAGCTTAGTATTGTTGGTAGATTTAGCTGAATCTTATTTTCCAGTTAGTGGTTGACTTTTGTTAGTTGCTTCATATTTTCTGTGGTGTTTACAGGTGCATCTCAATACATTAGAATATGATGGAAAAGTTCATTTCCAGTAGTTCAAGTCAAACAGCCCCAACCAAGTATTGAGTCATATAGATGGACAGACTTTTCAGAGACCAACATTTCCATATTAAACATACTTTTTAAAAATTGGTATTTTGTAACATTCAAATTTTTTGAGACGTTGAATTTAGGTCTTCATTAAATGTAAGCCATAATCATTATAATTAGAAGAAATTAAATAAATGAAGACATGAAATGTTTAATTTTGTGTATAATGGATCTATATAATGTGTTATTTCCACTTTTTGAATTGAATTACTGACATAAATAAGCTTTTCTATGATGTTCTAATGTATTGAGATGCACCTGTGGTTGGTTTATCTCTGTTTATCCATTTACATGTAAATAAATATGATCATTGTTAAACCGAGAGTCCCAGCAGCCATTTTTCTGCTTTACTTTTTGGGTTTACTCTGTATGTTACCTCCTGTGTCCCTTAGACATCAAACTAAGGTTGTAACAGTATGAAATCCTGAACTTTCCCTGCAGTGACTTACAAAAATATGTTCACGTGTGTTAAGTTATGTCGTGGATTGTCTCTGTGTTTTGATTTTGTTTCTCTTTCCTTTTTCTGTTCTATGAAGACAAGACAAAATCTGTCCCCAAATTGGTGGTCCTGCCTGTCCCAGTGCCGGTGTACATTCCTCTGCCTCTGAACATGTACAGCCAGTACACACCGACGCCTCTGGGCCTGCCTCTACCGGTATCTACAACAAGACTTTTTTTTTTTAACAAAATCTTTATTCAAGCTTGACATTATCTGAATATTAAAGTGTCAGAAAATACACAATAAATCACATTGCGGCAAACAAACGTTCAAACTGTAGATGATGGTAACACACAGAGGAAGAAACACACAGGAAAGAAAAAATAAATACCTAAAATTATTCATAATTTACTCAGCAAGGCACCTTGTTGCTCTTGTAATTTAAAATCAGAGCCCATAAATTAAAAATGTATCTAACTTCAGATGGAGCTTTGCAATTATTTTTTCCATCATGTTCACCTCCGTTAACATCTCTTGCCACTGAGACAACAAGCAAGAATTAAATGCTAATATTTTGTGAAATGGTGCTTCGTTAGGTTCCAATTATAATATCGGGTAAATCTGTACTTTTCTGTGCTTGAAGCTTTAACGGGTTAATCTGGTGACACTAAGCAGCACAACGTCCAGATGCAACAGATTTTACACGCTCTGTCTCTCCCTGTCACAGCTTCCCGTGCCCGTGTTTCTTCCCGAACCGACGGTGAAATCCATGAAGGAAACAGTCGAGCTGGAGCTGCTGCAGGGAGAAGCTGGTTTAAAGTCTGAGGTGAAGAAAGCGAGGCGAGGCGAGACGAGGAAGAGAGACGACAGAGTGACAACAGGAGAGGCACAAAGAGAAGAAAGTTACGCTCTAAAGGGTGAGACGCTGGATGACCATGAAGAGAACTGACGAAACTTTTTTTGGACCAGAGAGCTTATTGTTCCAGCTCTTATTTACTCCTTGTGTTTGTCAAACGAGGCTGATTGAAAGTTAATGGTTGCAAAAACTTATTTTAGTGCAACAGAGGACTGTGAGTCTTTTATGTTATTTTAGATATACATACAGTACGATATAAAAGTTGCACAAATGTGATTTTATTGCAGTGAGCTTAGAGCTCATTAGCATCAGCTGTCCTAATTTAACATACAATAGTAAACAGGAAAGAAAATATGAATCTTTGCATCACATTATCACAACCAGGCAAGAAAATGAAAATTATCTTGGTTAAATAGACCAAAGACCAAAGTAGTATTTTTATTTTATTTTATTATTATTTTTAGATCATTTTATCCAAACAACGCCTCCTTTTTAAAAATATTTTGTTGCAGTTTCTTGTCATCTGTCTTGTTTTTTGTTTTGTAACCTTTTAACCTGAATGAAATGCTGTGAAATAGGATTTATAATCATTATTTTAATACTGCTTCACACATTCACATACAACTAATTTCCCCACCATTTTTTAAAATTATGTTTTATCCTTTTTTATTTTTTATTTGTTTCTCTGCTTACATAACAAGAATTACTTAAAGTTTAAAATGTATTAATTTCATTTAATCATTTTTTTAATGTATTAAATTGCCTATAAATAAATAGGTAAATTACCTAAAAACCATATAGATGAAAAAACATAATAAAATTCCCTGATCCTTATCCCCCTGCCCCTTCTATTTTTTATATATATATACATTTTTTTAGCTGGATTATTATGTTTATTTAATTTCATGTTTTCCACCATAGGTTTTGCTTACAGTTTTCTCCAGCAATTATATGTAGCACCTATAACATCTTGACTAACATGAAACATGAATGCATTCAGTACTCAAGACATTCATATCACATTAATTTATGGATAAAGAAAGAGATAAGAGATACGATATAACTTTATTTATCCCGCAGTGGGGAAATTTAGGCATCACAGCAGCTCAAGATACAGACACATAGATATAGAAGACAGAAGAAAGAATATAAAAAATAAGACATATACTTACATTCTATACACATTATATACAAAGGCCAAACCTATTCTTTTTTTATATATATTTAAAATAATTGTGTGAATGTGATAATTTATTGTGATGAATAGATGATAGATTTATAGGTTATCCTTCTTTCTGGTTTGATCTGGAAGCAAAAGCATTGAAGCTCTTCAGGTCTGTAATTTTTATCATTTTCATCTCTTTCAGACTGCAGCGATGACTTGGATTCAAATCATCAGGAGACTTTCAGCAACCAGGACGACTCTGATGTCAGCTCTGCGTCACACAGTCGACTGCACACCCATGAAAATCCACCACCTCTGTTTTTAGAGATAATTGGGTCTGCTGAGCCTCAACCTGACCTCCTTCCTCCTCCTCCTGCTGCACCGGCTCCTCCGCTATCTAAACAAACCTTTGGAAAAATCCACAACAAGAACAAGGTAACAAACCCCACACTGCAAATTATTTGGTTCTTACCAAGATAAAAAAACAACTTTGATTTAGAAGTGTTAGATAATTTATCTTGTTTTAAGAGTTAATTTCTTTATTCATTTTAAGTGTTCAACATGCTTATTTCTAGATTTAACAATCTTATTTCAAGAAATATTGTCAAGTGAAATTATCCGTCCATGCAGCAAGATAATTTCCCTCAGATTTAGTGTTTTTATCTTGTTTTCAGACACCCCCTTTTTGCATTTAAATGTCAATAAGCAATTTAGAAAGTATAAAAAATGACACTCAGTTGCAAAACCAGTGTTTCTCACAGGATTTTCCAAGACTATGATGGGGGGACCCAAACAAAGTAGGGGGGTCCGGTTGCTTGCTCCCCTGGAGAAAATTTTTGCCCTAAAAGCCTAAATTTGATGCCTCTCGCATGTTCTAATGCCATTATTCCATCTTGATCATTGCATCTTTTAATGAATTATTGGAAAGGAGAATAAGGGTTCTTTTATGTTTTATTCAAGGCGTTATATTTTGACAGTCTTCTCTAAATTCTGTGGTGGATTCTGTTAACACATCCATGTGCTCTTATTTTGAAAGCTATATGTGTTTGCTTTTATTTTGAAGGCTGGTCTAACTCATTCTTACCGTACGTGGAGGCTGACTGACCGCAGTGTGCTTCGTTCTCTTTCAGTAACGTTAGCTAGCCTTTAACAGGCAGTCTAACCCATATACAATCTATGGTCAAACCTCACTCAGAAACTGGAGAAATGCTAACAGAGTGCTCATGCTGTTACGGTTGTTATGACAACTCCATTTGCCCGTCCCCACGGCGAGACAGCGATGTGGTCACTGCTACAGAATTTGAAAAATAAAACAATCCCCTATTCTGAAGTAGCAGCGGGCATCATTTATAATGACTGTAGAAGCTAAGCCAATGCTTTAAGCCACTGAGGCATTTCAACAGGAAAACTAATTGACACGCTTTGACTTTGCCATGAATGATGAATGAGAGTCCAGTTGCTTTTCAGTTAAGATGCAAAACAGGTCAGTTTATTTAACATCTCATGCTTTAATAACACTTTCTCTCTTTTCCTCTTCCGGTTGGAAAACACCTGACGAGCCCCCAAAAGGTTCCCACACTATAGGCTGACCCACCAATCACAATCAGACCATGACACACACAACAATTAACATCAAATCTGCTCTTACAATGAATATATAGCGGAAACCCTGAACCAGCTGAGAGTTTAGAAGCTGCAGTCTCTTCTGTCTGTGGTGTAACCGTGTCTCTCCTCTCTGTTAAAAGCGCCGTAAGCTGCATCAGTCGTCCACAGCGGCTAAAGAGGGAAAGTTGACGTCCAGGACGCACGGCGAGCTGCAGAGTCGATGCGGCATCGACGCCTGGAAGAGATGGATCCAGTGGAGGAACTCACACTCCAAGCTGGACCTTGATTCTCGTATGTTTTTATGGATTTCTTGAAATGTATTGTTTTCTTGCAACAAAGAGCACACAGAATATATCAGACCCCCAACAAAATAATTAAATGGACAGATACTTACATTAAAATCAATGTACAGCAAATTCAGATAATGCAGGTTACATTTCCTGTTACACTGTACTGGTGACAACTTGAGTTTCATTAACATATATCAGACAATAGATTTTTTTTTCTATTTAATAAAAGCAAAGGGAAAAAAAGTAATAACAATAATATAATTTTTTTTAAAACATAAAAAATAGTATTTTATTTTATTGTATTTAAACATATTTTTTCAAATTTTATTAAATAAAATTAATTTGATTTTTTTCTAACATTTTGGATTTGGAGCAGATTAAACAGTCAAGAAAAACATTTTTTTTTTCTTCAATTTTTTAATTTCATTATTTACTTATCTTTTCTCCCTGACTTTTGATGTTTAGCACGGGAATAGCACATACATGAAGAAAGATGTATATATTTATTAATAAAAGCAAAGGAAAAAGAGAAAAAAGTAATAATAGTAATACAAAATTTGGAAGAAAAAAAAGTAGACTAAGACTAATAGAATAGAAAGAAATGTATCTAATAAATGTTTTCATATTTTGCTGTTTCACACTCACGTCCTGACTCTTTTCTTCCGTCAGCTCGTGCTGAGACGTTAAACGAGGACGTTCTTCGCTGCTCTGCGGTCGAGCTGAACAACAGCCTCTGTTGTTTCATCACGGAGGTGAAACGACCCGACGGAGAGCCGTACTCCCCCGACAGCCTGTTCTACCTCTGCCTCGGCATCCAGCAGGCAAGATGAGCGGCTGAACACACCGAAGGGTGCAACGGTGCACAAAAATCAAGGCTTATTCAATAATAATAATAATAGTTATTAATATTAATACTAATACTTAATTCTTTTGCAGGTTCTATGAACATTGTGACACTAAATAATAATTTTCCAAAATCCAATTATCTGTTTTGAAGAAACTAAATAAATGCATAAAAAGAAATATTAAAATAAAAGAAATCATAAAAATATGATTTTTAAATATTATTATTATTATTATAACAAAAATAATCATACTTAATTATTTTGCAGGTTAATTTAAATATATTATTATTATTGTTATTATTATTATTGTTATTATTATTATAATAATTATTCTTATTATTACCATTATTATTATTATTATTATTATTATTACAAAAAATAATAGTACAATATTTTTGCAGGATCTTTGAACAAAGTGACACTAAATAATAATTTTCCAAAATCCAATTCACTGTTTTTTAAAAACCTTAATAAATGCATAAATATGTAAGAGAAATAAATAAAATTGAGAAATAAAGGCAAGTCCTAATAATAATAATCATAAATGAAAAAAATAAAATAAGAAATGTAATTATTAATAAAAATACTTAATTATTTTGCAGGTTCTGTGAACATTGTGACACTAAATTATGACTTTCCAAAATTGAAAAAAACTAAATAAATGCACTCAAAAAATATATATCATAGATAAATAATAAAACTATTAAAATGTATTCAAATGCATTATTGTTATTATTATTATTATTATTATTATTATTATTATTATTATTATTATTATTAACAAATCATCATAATAATAGTCATACTTATATACTTATTATTTTTCAGGTTCTATGAACATTGTGACACTAAATAATCTATTTCCAAAATCCAATTCTCTGTTTTGCAGAGAAGTCTGATTGTAGTTGCAGCTCTGCAGCAGCAGCAGCAGCAGCGCCCTCTGCTGGCAGCTTTCATACTCTGCAGAGGTTACACCTTCAGAAATCATTTGGGACAGCAGTGCATGTTGTCACAGTTTCTGTTGATTTGTCTGACTGTTACTCTGTCGTTTCTCTTCAGTTCCTGTTTGAGAACGGCCGTTTGGAAAACATATTCAGTGATCTGATCTACAGCAAGTTCTCCACACACATCACCAAAATCCTGAAAGGTTTCAAACCGTCAGCCGGTGGTGAGTCTCCGTGTCTGTTTTCTGAACAGCTCAGAGTGATTGATCAGATGTCTGACAGGTCCCTCTTCTTCTCTCTGCAGGCTCCTGTGTGGAGGAAGAGTTTCTGTGGGACTGTAAACAGCTGGGGGCGTACTCCCCCATCATCCTCGTCAACACGCTGCTCTTCTTCTGCTGCAAACACTTTGGTTTCACCACGGTGGAGCAGCACCGCCGGCTGTCCTTCGCACACGTCGCCTGCTGCACCAAAACTAACCCGAACAACTCCAAGACCACCTTCCTGCGTTTCTACCACCCAATGTCCATAAACAAGGGCGAGTCAGGTACCAATATGGCAGAGAGTCAAGATGAAATACCTGATTATGTTATAATTAGGGCCGGGACTTTAACGCATAATTAAGATGAATTAATTACACAAAAATGAACGTGTTAAAAAATTGCTGCATTTTAATCACACTTATTTTTGCACCGCGGAACGTTTCTCACTGGATGAGTTTCAGGCGAACCGATTATACTGGAGCACCAAACTAGCGTTCGTCAGTTCAGACAACAACAAACCACAGTGAACATGAAGGAAGAAGCTGATGAGACGCCGTGGATGATGGGACATTTTGTTACAAAAAACCAACGGATGGAAGCGTCGAAAAATTGCACTGGTCTGTTGGACTTGAGCAAAAATAAACAATATTTTTGTTGCTTAAGCTTATATATTCAGTCATTATTCAATGGTATACTAAAAATCCATGTGAAAAAAATTACTTCTCACTGTTCTCAGGTCAAATATTTATATGCGATTAAAATGCGATTAATTTTGATTAATTAATTACAAAGCCTCTAATTAATTAGATTAATTTTTTTTATCGAGTCCCGGCCCTAGTTATAATAAAATTAATTTGCCATATTTAAACACCTGTAGTGTAGTTACAGGAAACAGGTTTGCAGAAATAACTAAAAAAGAGGGAAATCTATCAAATTCACGGAAAATATGATAAGATGAGATATTGCTCTATTATCATTATCATTATAAACATTAATAATAATAAATGTTCTGTTGTTTTGTAATAGTTTTTTATTCATCTATATTTTTATTTATCTTATTTTCTTGTGTCCGTGTGTGTGTCAGATGCAGACGGCGTTCCTGCTAAGAAGCGTAAGAAAACTGAGGGTAAAGAGGATTTCCTGGAGATGATGGAGAACACGGAGAACCCTCTGTGCTGTCCAGTCCGACTCTACGAGTTCTACCTCTCCAAGTGGTTTGTAGCTTTATTTGTTATTGTTATTATTATTATTATTATTTGATCAATGTTACAAATACTGATCGAATCAGCTTTAAAGAAGATCATTTTTATATAAACAACACCTCCTTTATTAATGTTTTGTAGCAGTTTCTTCATCTTGTTTTTTTATTTAGTTACCTTTCAACCTGAATGAAATGCTGTAAAAAATTTTGTATTATTATTTATCCTTTTTTATATAAATGTTTTATTTGTTTCTCTGCTTATATAACAATCTATAATTCAAGTTTAGTTAAAAATGTATTTTTTTAATCTAATTAGGTAAATTATCTATAAACCATATAAAGACATGATAAAATTCCCTGATCCTTATCCCACTGACCCACCTATTTTTTTGTATAATTATTTATCCTATATATATATATATATATATATATATAATATTTTATATAAAAAATGTATATAAAAATTGTGAATATGATTGTAGATGTTGATTAGACTGAAATAAAATCTAGGTTAACTTTTTAAAATTAAATTATAAACGTATTATCATAAATATTTATTTATCTTTCTTTAGTTGTTTCTCTGTTTACATTTCAAAAAACAGAAAAGTACTTCAAGTTGAGATAAAAATGTATTAATATGATTTAATTTAATGTAATCTATTTGGTTGAATTATCTATAAACCATATAGATTAAAAAAATAAAAAATGTAAAAAATAATAAGAAACATTGTGAATATGATTGTAAAAGTTTAAGAAACTAAACTAAAATCTAAAAAAAGACAAACAATCAGACACAGGGATAAGAAATTAACATCAATTAATATTATTTCGATTATTTAGATTATAAAAACTGTTTATAATACCAAACAAATCCAGTGAACTGCATCAACTTTAGTATTTTTACTTTTTAAGTTTCTGTCTGAAATCAGTCTGAAAGTTTCTTACGTAACGTCACAGAGAACTTCACATTTATACATTTTCTGTCTTCCCTCCAGCCCTGAGTCGGTGAGGCGGCGCTCCGACCTGTTCTACCTCCGTCCAGACGTCAGCTGTGTTTCCAGCAGCCCGCTGTGGTTCTCCTCCGCCCCGATGGACGCCGGGGACGTGGAGGCCGCGCTCGTACGAAGCCTCGCCGTCCGAGAACTGCAGGAGGGAGACGGAGGAGACGGAGGAGGTGCGGAGCGGCAGACGTCACCGCTCGGACCAGATGAGGAGGATTCAGAGTGATGAAGGGAAGTTTACAAATTACTTTTTTTCCCCTTTTGGACAACTTTGTTTTCATTTTATATCAAGTGGCATTAAAAAAAAAGGACAGAAAAACTCATCAAACTGAAAACACATTTTGTGATTTATCTCTCTGCATAAACCTTGAGTAAACTCGGACCGTTGCTCCGTTTAGCTGCTGTTTTGTTGTTCAACTATAAAAGAAAAAAGACGTTTTATTGCTGATTTATACCGTTTGTTGACTCTGTGTCACAGATAATGTTGCTGCTTTTTCAGCTGTGACTGGAGATTCATTTTTATTTTCAAATAATAAAAATACTGAAAAGGAATCTTTCTCTTTTGTTTATTTTACTTTGCATGACCTCATTCATATCTGTCTTCATGTTGCAAGGAAATACTATTAATATAGTTTATGAAGTTAGAAAACAAACACAAAAAGACACTTTATGGATGAAAATGCTTTAATGGTTTTACAACTGTTGTAGCAAAAATAAGGAAGTTCAGTAAAAAGCTGGTTTATTCTGCAAAATCACTCCCTGTCTGCTCCTGAGTTTTCTCATGCTAATTCTACTTCATGACATCTCAAAGGCAAAAATTACATTTTACCTCACTGCATTTATTTAACAACTTTAGTTACAAGCAACTTAACACAAACTGCGCAGGAAATGTTGCTTACTGTTTGTAAAAATACAACAATACCAATGTAAAGTTAAAGAAAAACCTTTGTCCACTTGGTATTTTGCCTCACTATATTAAGGATTGTTTTGGCACTGTCTCTGCTATTTTCATGGCTTTGTCCCCAAAAAATGACACCCCAAAACGTCCCTAACACAGAAAAAAATTAAAAGAAAAGAGAAAAAATAGGCAGTGGTCAGAATATCAACAGATAGAGACACCACCACACACTTTAAGTAGGTCTTAAGTGATAATAATAATAATAATAATAATAATAATAATAATAATAATAATAATAATCTTCATTTGGATAGAATCTTACATATATGAAATACAGCTCTAAAATAAAACATAAAAATGTTAAAAACATATTTAAAGCATACAGTTAAAAAATATAGATAATAAAAAGTGCAACAGAGCAACTTAATAAGTACCTAACAATTGTGTGTGTTGGGTCCATATGTACTCTTTGTTTTTGTTTTTTTTGCTCTGAAGCCTCTAAAAGAGTAACTGTCCCGATGAACACTAATTCACAGCCTGGTCTTGTCTAATTGAAACTCATTCCACAATAATTCCCCCCGGAGAGTCTTTTCACAGGTCAACCTCACATTAAGTTGAGTCCAGTATAAAACGGGCTCGGACACTGACAGCCCAACTCCACAAACTGCAAGTTAAACTGTATCTTAAAATCATAATGCAATCATTGTCACATAAAAGTGTAAAACAAATACATAAAATAAAATCAGCATTAAGAAGTACAGCAGAGAGAAAATGCAAAGCTATTTAAATGCTCCTGTAAAAGATATGTTCTATGCTTTATTGTGAAAATATCTAGCGAGCTGGACGATTTTCTTCCTGCTGCTGCTGGGAACGTGCAGGAGGAACTATTTTTAAATGAGTGTAAAATTATGCATTGTATGCCTTTTTTTTATATATGATTTTTTTCATTTATAAAAACATTAAAAGCCTACAAAATATGATGCCTTGTTTAAACATCAGTGGACTGACTGAAATGTTCTTTCTTGTAACATTTCTCCCTACTTTATTCTTTTTTTTCTTTTTTTTTACAAACCAGCAAATTGGCAAATTTGGCAAATCTGTCAGTGACAGAATAATAAAGCATATTCATATAATCCTGCTTTGTCATAACTGCATCAGATACAACAGTCAGGGGGCATTGTTATGTAGTTAGTTGATTACATTTTATACTGAAAGTAATTTTTTTTTATGATTATAATTTTACTAAAGTACCAATCAAGTATCAACCAAGTCAGGGCTTCTACTTGTGACAGAGTATCTTTTCAGTGTGCTGTTAGATCTTTTACTTCCTCCTCCGCTGGTTATCTGTTACCATCTCTTCATTTATTGTTCAGCACATTCAAAAAAACTGCATTTTAATGGTAGGAGGAAGTTTTTTTTTCTTTTTCTTTTTTTAAAAAGCATTAAAAGCAGCATTGTTTAACATTCTGCATCCTGAACTGAGCTTGTTTAAGTTGTTAGTGAAACACATTTCAATCCAGTTACAGTTGTTTGTGTTTGTTGTTTCTCACAGATATATCTGTGAGGCACTTTGCAGGTTTTGTCAAACCAACACTTCAGGTCTGTAGCTCCGAATTTCTCTCCCATCCTCACACAGTCCTCTCCGTCACGATCTTCTTCTTTCCAGTTGTCTGGCTGACGCGAGCTCCAAAAAGTAAAACTGAGATATTTGGGACAGAAAGAACTGGTTCAATAAAACTGGTAACCTGATTTTGGAGACTGACAAAGAACAGTGTTTAGTCAGACCTCTGGTCCAGTGGTGATCCGTCCGCCCACAGCCATCTGCCCTCTGTCTCTGAGTCCGTCAGTCCGATCCAGAACTTGTCTTCAG